>NC_056749.1:704685406-705052906 GCF_019279795.1 Protopterus annectens | reverse complement strand
AACGATTTAAAGTTGTAAAAGTTCATAATACTGTAATTCAGTGAACTCTTGCAGTGTCAATCACCCAAGAAAACTTCAGTGCGATCATTTTCTTTCTGCTTTCTGAATGTGACAGCTGATATTTTTTGGATGCAGGTTAACATTTATTTGTTTAAGTCAGAAACATATTCTTGCTGTTACTTTTAAAAATAACTTACTAGAGCACCTATAAGTATTGCTAGTTTATTCACAGGGTAGTGTCACAAAAATATATTTTAAGTTCTGGGATGAAACTGTTGATAAATGACAAGGTTGTAGTTCTGTGTTTAATTTGGAAGAGGCAGTTAGTAAGAGAGTTTACTATTACTTTGCAACTCGTCTTTTGCACAAATGAAACAAATATGCAAGTGGCTCTATTAATGTCAGCATCCTAAAAATTGTCTGTTAAAGTTACGCTTGAAAGCATTGAAAATACTAATGCTTTAATCTGGCAAACACAACTTCCTAACTCTAGCAATGTTTAGTGGTTGCTCCTAAAATTTACAGTACAAGTTTTTCTTGATGTTTCAGACAAAGAAGCATTCTTCCAAACTCAGAAAAAAACTAAAAAATGTTGCTGTCTGGGCCCATGAAAGAGTATAAAATACTTGTTACACTGAACTTAAGGGATTGAACACAGTGAAAACTGCCAAAGTTATGATACTGCATTTAGTTTAGGAAACAGCCTCATAACTTAAGGAATTTTCAGCATTTATTCACAAAAATGTTCATTTCTCATATTCATTCATCATTACAATTGTTGAAATAATTAATTATACCACTGTTGTTATTATTATTTGCTCATGTTCATTCTTTCAAGTAATAGTATAAAACTGTTATCATCCATTCATTCACCAGAGCCTACTTTGGCATATTTAAGGTCACACGTCTGCTGGAACCTATACTGGCAATCAGTGGGCATAAGGAAGAGAAGTAATCCTGGACAGGACACCAGTCCCCCACATGACGTCAACACAGACACACACACACACACACACACACACACACACACACACACACACACACGCACGCACGCACGCACACACACGCACGCACGCACACACACGCACGCACACACGCACGCACACACACACACACACACACACACGCGCGCACACACGCGCACACACACGCACACACGCACACACACACACACACACACACACACACACACACACACTTGGGAAATTCCAAGAACTGGAAGCAAAGCTCTCTTCACCCAAGACTGGACTAGACAGTCAAGAGGAGAAGGTAAACACTTGCACCACACCACACTCATCACATATTCCCTCAAAACCTACACCACCAAAACACACACAAAGAAACACAAACCACACACCTACATTCGTGGAGGCTCTCAAAAAAAATCTACCCAAGCAACAGGGACCTCCAAAGCAGAAACGTAAGCAACCTCCACCCCCCCAACACAACCCAAATGACACATAGCCCACAAACTCAGTGTGCCACTCAACCACAGCCCATGAGGCATAACAACGTACCTGACACTCTAGTCATAGGTGACTCTATAGTCAGGCACACTGATGTTCCACTCACCAGGCTAAACAAGGAGAATGCCAGGATCTGCCACATAACGCATGCACTTAGGTCACTCCACAGCAAGTACAAATATGACTCTGTCATTGTCCATGCTGGTGTGAATGACCTGAGACGTACCTCCCTGGACTACATGAAAAGAGACATGGAGGAGTTTTCTGATCTTGTAGCCCAGGCAGGTATGACCCTAGCCCTGAGTAGCGTCCTGCCATCACCCAGAATGATACTACAGTACAAGGACAAAATGATTGACTTCAACAATTGGCTAAGCTTCTGGTGTCATTCTAAGGGGATCCAGTATCTGTCTGCCTGGGATGACATGATCGACAAACCACGATGCTTTGCCAGAGATGGCCTGCACCTGTCACCCTTGGGATTCCAGATACTGGCTAAGGCTCTTGCCACCCCTATAGTGCCTTTTTTAGGCAAGATTCAAATGACAAATTCACCACCGTAACAGGTACAAGCAAGCAAAATCTGAGGGTAATGCTACAAGTCTAAATCTCAAAATTCACTCACTCAAGGCACTCCTTAAAATGGAGAACATCGACATCTGTGCAGTGACAGAGACCTAGTTCAAGACTCCAGAAAGCACCCCTGCACTACCAGGCTATAATTCATATGACACCTTTCGGCCACCTAACTTGGACCGAAGCACTAAAGGTGGAGGCGTGTCAATATTCATTAAGGATATCCACACCTCCAGGCTAGTTGCTCAGCATAATGCATCTGAGATTATCCAAGTGCAACTAACTCAGGCAAGACTGCAATGCAAATTGTAGCTTGCTACAGATTCCCCACCATGCCCCAGGATTCCCACTCCTCATTTCTTGATACATTGGAAAATATTAGGGTACAACCTAACACCCTAATAATGGGTGATTTCAACTACCCCACCATTAACTGGGAAAACTACTCATGTACCAACTCTTGTGCTCAACGTTTTCTGGAATTCATAAATTCTAATGCCTTGGATCAACTTATCCACACCCCCACCAGGGGCAGCAATATCCTAGACCTGGTCATTACCAACATGGGCAACTGGTGTTCCACACCAGAGGTCAATTCCTCGTTGGTCAGATCCGACCACAAGCAAACCACCCTAGACATCCACATCCCAGCCCCACCCCCCATTAGGGAAACCACCGTAAAAAATTTCTCCAAAGCCAACTTCACGCTTATTAAGACAGAAGTGGCAAACTTCACAACACCCATGCTGACGGAGATTAGAGATACAACTGCTGTATCCTATACAATTGCACTTTATAAGCACTTACACGAGTGCATGGATCGTGCAATCCCTAACAGAACTAAGATGCTATCCTCCAAAAAAAGGAAGCCAATCTGGTGGTCCCCTGCTATAAACAAACTCTACAACAGAAGAAAGAAACTGTTGCGAAAAAAGAGTAAAATCCCATGATTGGAGGAACTCCATGGTCAGCCTCAGTAAGAAGCTGAGATCCCTCATAAAATCCTCCAAAACTAGTTACGAAAACAAAATCGCCACTGATTCTAAAGACAGCCACAAAGCATTCTACAGCTATGTCAAGAATCTCAATGGCAACACTCAGATCTGCTCTGAGTTACAGCACAATGGCACTAAATATACAGAACCAACTGATTATTGCCAACATCCTGGCAGATAGGTTCAGTGCTAACTTTACCCCTCTCTCATCCCCTAAAGGGCCCATCTCTATACCGGAAGAATGCAAAGTACCTGTAATCACGGCTGCACAGGTAAAAAACACTCTCCAAAACCAAGAACACAGCATCCATGGGACCTGACAACATCACAGGCTGCGTTCTACATGAACTACAGAATGAACTGGCACCCCACCTAAGTACCATGTTCAATGATAGCCTCACCTCAGGCTTTGTGCCCACTGAATGGTGCACAGCAATGGTTATCCCACTCCACAAAGGGGGGGGAGCAACCATGGAACCCGGGAACTACTGCCCCATTAGCCTGATGAGCCTGGTCTGCAATGCTATGGATCGTATCATCATAAAACTTATAAACAATGACATTGGTAATCTCCAAACTCTGGACCCTAACCAGTTTGGGTTTGTAAAAGGCAGATCATGTCTCCTAAACCTGATAGACTTCTTTGAAGCGGTCACCAAAGCTGTAGATGAGGGTAAGGTGGTACACACAGCCTGTCTAAATCTCACCAAGGCTTTCGACACCATCCCCCACTCTGGAATTATAGACAAACTCACTAAACTAGGTATAAATCCCTATGTTACAAGATGGGTTGCCAACTGGCTCACTGACTGAACCCACACTGTGAAAGTAGCAGACTCTAAATCCAACTTCAGACCAGTGACAAGTGGAGTACCACAGGGTTCAGTCCTAGGTCCTCTCCTGTTTGGTATCTATTTCTCTGAAGTACAGGCTAACACAGAAGATCTTTGGCTAACAAAGTTCGCAGATGACTGCAAACTAGGAGCCATAATCAAATCTCCTAACGATGTGGACATCCTACAAAAGGGCCTTACTGAGACATATGCCTGGTGTCAAAGCCATGGCCTCAAGCTCAATGCCAAAAAGTGCTCTGTCATCCCTTTTGGTAAAACTCTGTACCCATGAACTACCACATAGGCAGTAGTCTACTTAACACCGAAAGTGTGATAAGAGACCTTGGGACACAGGTGGACATTAGTCTCTCCTTTGATAATCACATCGCCACAGTAGTCAGGAAATCCATCTATGCGGCACACCTCATCACAAAAGGTTTCTCATCCAGGAAAAAAGAGGTCATTGTTCACCTCTACTCATCACTCATTAGACCCATTATAGAGTACAATGCCCCTTTTGGTATGTACCTCACAAGACATCTGCAACAACTAGAAAGGCCACAGAAATACCTCACAAAGAGGATTTCCTGCTTCAAACAGATGCCCTACGCAGACCGTCTCAAAAAACTCCAGCTTTACTCTGTCATATATCGCCTACTCAGAGGTGATCTCTGCCTAACATACAAAGCTATGTCAAACCCAGAGCTGTTGGACATGCTCCACGTAAAGAAATCCCAATCCCCCCGAGCTACACGAGCTACATGCTCTAGGGACCTAAGCCTTGTCACCACAATAAACAGAAAATGCTGGAGGGATAGATTCCTGTCTCAGAGACTTCCCATACTCTGGAACAAACTACCTATCTATATCAAACAAAGCTCCTCATTAGCACTCTTCAAGAAAAATCTTGATGGTAGGATGGGAGATAGGAAATTCACCCCGGGGATCACTTCTGTGGCTCTGCTTGACGGGGGCACAGGAAAATAATTTTCTTGGGTGGCAAAAGCCAGGGTACCATTTGGCTAGGCTTATATAGGCCCTAGGGCCAATAGCTTAGTACTTACCTATGAACCTATGATGTATTTAAATAGGAAAGCAACGTGGCTGTAGTATTATTCTTTGATTTTTTTTTTTTCATTCCAGTAAGGATCATTAGCCGAGATCAGTTAACTTAAATGGGACTTTGCAGAAAGACTGACTCTAAAGGCAGAGTAAATCCCTGACTGCTGATCAGGCAACCTGATTTTGAGTAGCTGCCTAGGGGAGGATGGGCTTGCCTATTCTGGGGGGGGGGGTGGGAAGGAGCAGGCCACAAAATGCCACAGCGCCTCACAAGATAGATAAGAATGCAAATCAGCATTCAGCTCACCCAGCCACTGCTTGGTGGTAGCATTCATAGGAGGGGTACAGAAACAAGCATCCTCATGGCACTGTGGGTCTCTGTACTGATGCAGGTCACACATTCCCCCCCTCATAGGTAGGATTAGGACCATTGGAAATGCCATTCAATGCACAAGCACCCCTCACACCTTCCTGAATGATGGACCCTCTGGGTACCTCTAACCACTGTGGTTGTAGGAGGAACTATACCATGAGGGACTGAGTGGACTGAAGTGCAGAAGGGGGTGACTTTATGGAGGCATGTGGGAGTAAGCTAGAAGAAAAGAAAAATATGAACTTTTTCTGCAATCCACTACACCAAATGTCTGCATAAAAGTAAAATAAAAATGAAAGATTTAGCCAACATGAGGTTGCTGCAGTTAGTTTGGCAATTGCAGCTACTTTTGTTAGCTTTCAAAAGTTTTATCTAAAAATTATGATTTACTCATTTCACATGCTAGTCACTTAAATGCAATTCACTAAAAGATGTTGAAAATGGATTTCACAGAAGACAACAAAAATAAGCCTTAGAGATGTTTTTGTATGGGGGAAAGTCCCTGCATCCACCACTGTAGGGGTCAAAACACAACCCTATTGTTTATGTGCATTGGTATACCTCCTTAGAAAAAAACGCAATGATATCATAACTCCAAGGTTGCCGATAAAACTACTATATCAATTTCAGTGAGATCTGGATGAGAAGAACAACGATAGGTGAAATTCATTGTATTGAGCTTAGGTATAACCGTCATTTCTTCCAAATATCTCATGAAGCTGGGCCCAGGCATTTCTCAGATATTAGTTAAATCCTATTTTCCATCACTAGGTGAATTTTATCCTCAATTTATGAAATCATCTACAAAGACTGTCATGAAAATATTCACCACATCCGTTTCTCTAGCTCATTCATGAATTTACTGTTTAAAGTTATAGGGGAGAGTATTGCAGACCACCAAGTCATATGCCAACATTAATCTGGTAAAGGTAGGTTCACCAAAACCGATAATGTAGCCGTTTCTGATGTTTTTGCTTTGTTCCGAAAAGGAGATGTTGCAGTCACTGTGGAAAGCTCTTCATTTCTAACCATGTATTTCATGAAGGACAGTCAATAAAAGCAAAAATGCGGATGATTTAAATCACAACTATTAAAAACAGTGGTGGTTCAGAGCTTACCTGTATTAATAGTATAAACGTGAATCCATTTCCTCACTGAAGTGGTGACTTCACTGCACCTTTCACACCTCACATTTTCATTTAGAGAAGTTGTCAAAATGCCCATTTTACATTTTGGCAAGATACTGGCATTTTCTATTAGATACTGAAATTCGATGAAAAATTACTGTTTTTCGTTTTCACTGCCTTAGTCTTTTGTTGAATAGATGTCTTTGCTGTTATGTTCGATCTTCAGTGCAAGTCAATATTCAACATGCCAGAGAATACTCTTATAGTACAGCTCCAGTATACATCAAGAGTATTACAAAAATCATTTGCAAATGATATCAAATATTTTGGGACATGTTTAACAGAGATGGTGAGTTCTGTGACTTACAGCTCTTTCAAAATGCACGTTTCGATTTTTTTTAATCTTTGCAAGGTATATCTTACTCATTAGATAGGTAGATAAAGTGATCCAACACATTGTTTTCAGTCACAGCACAAGCCAAAGGTACAACATTCAAACTTCACATTTATATAATTTAACAGCTTGTCAACTGCCTGTGGTTTAACTTTTGTATCTTACATCACTCTTGAATATATATCTTTTATCAATTAACAGAAGATTTTCAATAGCCGTACCTGGCACAAAAGCCTAGGTTTTTGAGAAGGATCCATTTTGGATCAGCATCCTTTGGCAGCTAACTAATTGTAAAAAAACTAAATAAATAAAGGCATAAGTAAATAAATGTCATGCTTGAGTTTTGTGCATCACACATCCTGTGCACATGGATGTATGCATGTATTTCCTGAAATGAAGTCATTACATATCAGTGTATATTGAAAGGAAAGGCACTGATTGTGCAGTGTGATAGCCTCAGGGACTAATTTCCCAATGTTTACCCACTGGGAGAGTGAATAACATATGATGAGAATGGGTTGATTGATTGTCCTTGCTAGATGGAGAAGTAACAAAAAAGAAAGGGCATAAAAGCTCTGTCTTCTATTCTTTATCAAACTGATTTTTTAAAGTTCATGTTTATTTCCAAATGCATATAGGAAAATACCAATATTTAGCCCATGTACCACTAACTTTATAATGTATTGTTGCATGGAATCTGTCAACTACTGAATTTTTATAACTGTTTTATAAATGAAAAAAACATATTTAGCTTTTTTGGTAACCCCACTAAACCTGCAGTGAGTTTTATTTATAAATACACTTATTATTCCAGACCATCACTTCTGGAGGTGTTACCTACCAAAACCAGCCATGGCACTCAGAATGCTTTGTGTGTGCCACCTGCAAAAAGCAGCTGTCTGGCCAACGATTCACTGCTCATGAGAACGATATTTACTGTGTCGACTGCTACAAGGCCTTTGTTGCTAAAAAGTGCGCTGGATGCAAAAACCCAATTACCGGTGAGTCTAAACAGCCTGCCTTATTCAGTTAATATCTGTTGTTTAATTAGTAGCCAGCTAATGTCCTTCTTATTATAGTTACAGTCTATAAACCTGTGTGTATTAAAAATACTACAAAAGTGTATGATAAATTATAGTGCTACTTTTATGCCGGACAAACTTGTGATATTATTTTTATTAACTTCATTCACTTTTCAGGAAAAAGTTTCATTATAGGTCTAAAGCTGAGCAATACGGATTAAGAAGCCTAGTGTGTGATTTTTTTCTGAAAAAAGGTTAAAGGGGGTTAAGCTTCTGTTCTCATGTTGTATGATCAGGGGGTCTTAGTTAACGATGAGTGTAAGAATGTTAGTGAGGTCAAAAGGTTCTGCCCTCTGATAATCTGGGAGGCCATCCCTGTGAAGACGTCCGGATTGCCTGTAAGGAACTACTAGGTTAGTCGGGTTGAGTGCAAAGGAGTTTATCTGATAAGCCAGAAAAATCAAGGCATTTGGCTGGGGCTGGAAAATAGAAGAGACAATAAAAAGCACAGACTTGGCACTGAGTCAATTCAGGGAAACCCTTCCTAGACTGATGAAAGGACATCTTAGTATCCAGTATAATTTGATGTTGGGTGGGTTCGCGGGGCAGCCATGACTTACAGGATGAAGGTGGGTTTTAGGAAGATACAACCAAATGAAAACTTTGCAGCACTATGAAAAACATTACATGCCCAAGCAGAAAAAAAGTCCAAACACTATCTCGAATCAGAGCAATAAAATCGAAGTCCTTTTATCTAGTACTTTTTTCTTTCCCAAAGTACTCAGACTTTGGCGTTGATAAAAGCACTAAATAAAAGGACTTTTATTTTATTTCTGTGACTCAAGCTAGTGTGTTTTTTCCTTAACAAGATGTAGTGATGGTGATGCTGTGCTGCATGAGTTAAGGGCGCACAATCTGATCTTTTTATAAGATCCCGCATGAGCTGATTGAAATGCCAGTCTGTGTCCTACACAGCATTTTCCTGCTTATCAAAGCACTTCTGAACATAACAGTTCATGTAATAGAGAGTTTCAGCGCTCCCTCATGCGACGCATGGCAAATACTAATGTGTCGCTAAAAGAGAGCTGCACATCTTTATGTGCTCTGCTTACAAAGAGGGAGACATTTGGAATGCATTGGAGCAAGAATTCCCAGTTTAAGAGAAGCACAGGCACAAGACACGTAAATAAATACATTTTTAATCAGTGTTACACTGTATCTCAAACAATTCTACATTATGAGAGCACTGAAGTGACAGCCAGTTAGCCAGCATCAAGTGCCTATTGTAGAAGCAAGGACTGAAAGTGCACACCCTGCTAATTGTAATGTTATGTAAGTGAATTTAAAGATGACTGAGTTAGCTATTTATATTTTGATTTAGTATCACTAAACTACAGGTGTTTAAGAGAAGACTAAGGAGCTACAGACTGTATATATATATATATATATATATATATATATATATATATATATATATATATATATATCTATATGGATTCACTTCATAATCTCAAAATACTGAAATTTCGAAATTCAGTTTTTCGAGACCATGAAATCGAATCCACACAACACAAACACCAAAACCGCAAAGCCTAAAACCGCAAAATTCAAAAAACCTAAAACACAGCACTGACCAGACCACACATATACCACAACATAAACAAACAAGCCCCCCTGCACATCCCACACCCCCCTACTTATATATACTACCTCCGAGATCGCACAAACAGTAAACAAAAGCACACACACACACAAACACACACACACACCACATTCTACAGTCCCTCACACACACATCACACATATCAGCACAATCACAAACACTCAAACTCCCACCCAAAGCCCTTACAAAACACTCACTTACCTTACATAACACCTAAATCTACACATGGCACCGCACACCATCCACATACAATCCTGGACATTACATAGCGTAAAGCCATAACTGCGAATTCAAGATATTCAAATTTGCGATCGCTATTTTCAAACTTCAAATGTATAGTCTCAAGATACTGAAATTTGACATTTCAGTATTTCAAGATTATAAAGTGTTTCCATATATATATATATATATATATACATACATATATATATATATATATATATATATATATATATACATATATATATATATATATACACATATGTGTATATATATATATATATATATACATATGTATATTTATATATATATATATATATATATATATATATATATATATATATGTATATTTATATATATGATTTATGATTATATGCATGTATATATTTGTGATTGTAGGAATATGTTAATATACTAACTGCAGGGGTGGTTTATCTTAGAGTATGGAAGATTTGTGCCTTTGCAATGACTGTGGTAGTCTACCTACGCTAAGGTACAACAGTTTGTGTACTAAGAGATCAGGGGGTGAAAGGGCACAGTACAAGTGGAAATAACCCACTGAAGAAACTGAATGGTTTTGTTTTTACTTTAAGATATATATATCGGTCTACTTGACATGATCAAAATGTCAGTAGATCGACTTTCAAAACACAGAGACCAAAAAAGCAAAAACTCACAAAACTGACACTTTAAATACCTGACGTACACAAAACCGAAAGAATAACATTCTCATTTACCTCCCAGTAAACACAATTATGAAACTAACAAGTAACACCATAGTAACAGTACACTCATCATCTTCTTTTGGCTGTTCCCATTAGGGGTCGCCACAGCGGAACACCTGTTTCCATTTCTTCCTGTCCTCTCCATTTTGCTCTGTCACACCAACCACCTGCATGTCCTCTCTCACCACATCCATAAACCTTATCTTAGGCCTTCCTCTTTTCCTGTTACCTGGTAGCTTCATCCTTAGCATCTTTTTCCCAATATACTCAGCATCCCTCCTCAGCATATGTCCAAACCAACATAATCTTGCCTCTCTGGCTTTGTCTCCAAACCTTCCAACCTGGGCTGACTCTCTAATATACTTATTCCTAATCCTGTCCAACCTCGTCACACCCAGTGCAAATCTTAACATCTTTAACTCTGCCACATCCAGCTCTGACTCCTGCCTTTTTGTCAGTGCCACTGTCTCCAACCCATAAAACATAGCTGGTCTCACTACTCTCTTGTAGACCTTCCCTTTCACTCTTACAGGTGCTCTTCTGTCACAAATCACTCCTGACACTGTTCTCCACCCACTCCATCCTGCCTGTACTCTCTTCTTCACCTCTCTTCCACACTCACCGTTACTCTGAACTGTTGATCACAAGTATTTAAACTCATCCACCTTCGCTGCCTCTACTCCCTGCATCCTCACCATTCCTCTATCCTCCCTCTCATTCACACACATGTATTCTGCCTTAGTCCTGCTGACCTTCATTCCTCTTCTCTCTAGAGCATATCTCCACCTCTCCAGGGTCTCCTCTACCTGTTCCCTACTCTCACTACAGATCACAATGTCATCTGCAAACATCATAGTCCATAGTAACAGTACACTACCATTTTAAAAAACAAACTACATACCTTACCTCACCTACACCCCACCCACCAACCAATACCTGCATAGCCAAAGAAAATCCCATTGTATCTATAGCAACGACATGAATATTTGGTACAGATTCCTAAATTCAATAAATACAAGTATTTATTTTTTACTTTTGCATTTTTGCAGGGGGACTGTGCCCCCTGCACCTCCCCATGGGGGGCCGCACCCCCCAAAATCCCCTGTAAATTAAATATACCAATTCCAAGATCACATTACAGTGTGGAAATGAGTGGATTTCCTGTTCTGCTCAGCTTGGAAAGTCGGCATTTAAATGTCGGTATAGTGAAGTTTCACTCATATGAAACTTCGCTTTTTTGGTCTCTGTGTTTTGAAAAGCAGTCTACTGAGATTTCAGTGTCAAGTTGACCCATATATATGTTTGTATGTGTGTGTATGTATGTATGTATGTATATGTATATATATACATATATATATATATATATATATATACATATACATATATATATATATATATATATATATATATATATATATATATATATATACATATATATATATATATATATATATATATATATATATATATATATATATATAAAAATCTGAATTTGTTTTCATTATGACAGGGTTTCATTTATGTGGATTCTTTCAATTTGGGTTTTTAAAGTTATTATTTCTTAACTGAATATTTTTTTTTACCTGTATAAATTTCTTGCAAGGCACAGAGGGATGGGATTCTGACAATGATTTAAGTAACAGACCCGGACCTGTCAGGCAGAGCTGTAGCTGCCTGTTCTGTTATCTGATGCCTTCTACCCCTGCTCCTCAATAAAACAAAAAGCTTTCTTTTTTTATACTGTTGCAAAGTGCTCAAGCAGCAGCTACGTTTATCACACACAGAGTACCAACAACCTTCAGTTCTGACTGCAAATGTAATTAATCATTTCTTAATGTTGGTAATGTACTGAAGAACAGTCAGCATTTGCCAATCGCAGCCCCCCCAACACTTTGCACCCAATATGGCTGTTCTCTTCAACACACCTTAGCTGTGCTGGCAAGAAATAGCCAGGGTGAGGTGGAATGAGTGGCCAATCCCGGCTTGATTTCTTGGGAGTAGGGACTCCTGGATGAGTATTGGGGAAAGGGCTCCCTGAATGAAGGGATCAAAGGTTTGCGTGCTGTATGCAGCACAGACCTACATGTGCTTATGTGTAAGCGCATATGTATGGTGCATATAAAGCCCAGCACAGCACGCACTGCATGCTGTAACCCAAACTCTCAAGGGGCAGGAACATTAGATGCCTACACAAACATCTTCAGTAGCTGTATACAAAGCTCATCTGGCAACAAATCTCACTTCCCACTGCCTGGAAGTAGGATATGGTTTCATCAAAGTATTTTGCATGTGGAAGGAGACAGCACCCTCACTAGGTGATGTGAATGCTGTGCCAGGAGATATGGAGCAACAAAGGATTCAGTTGTTAACTGGAAAGGTTAGATGATGAGGGTATCAAGCAAATGAACACCTGCTTCTCCTTAATATGTCATGATGCAAATACGACTCAGGCAGCCATGTTAAGGAGTCTGTACATAGCAAATACCATGTGTATTGGCAGTGCATTTTATTTACTTAAACTTGTTTATGGACTTTGTAATCCTAAGCTCTTTAGTGTTGCTGTACCATAAAGATGTGTATTTTTCTAGATGCAGAATGAACTTTTTTCATACTGTGTGCATCCTGCACTGTAGACGATTTTATAACCATAAGCAGAATCCTGCAAATAAACAGAGCAGTATTCCTGGCAGCAGCACAAATGTCAGCATATTTCATGGGAAAACATTGTTCTGTCCTACAGTAATTGTTGCACATCTCTGGATGAACGTACAGACCACCTGTTTTACCTCACAAAGACCATCTGCTGATTTGTCTTTGCAGTTATACTTTTCTAGAAAACATACCTTATAAGCAAATTTAAAATTTCCACTTGCAGCAAAATGAAATTTACATAAAAAGCTGAATTTCTTAGTCAGACATGCAGTGTTGAAAACCAAGGCCCTAATTGTTTTGAGTAATTAATGATTGCCAGATAAAGAGATTTGAATCAGTAGCCAAGTACCCTTCTTTGAAGGAACTAAACATGCTTATTTCTTGTTGGCTCAAATCTTGTTTTTTTTTTTTTTTTTTTTTTTTTTTTGAGGAAAGCGGGTGTTATTTGTTAGGAGGCAATATGCTCTTATCCACAAAGAACCTTTTTCCAGCATACTGTAGGTTAAAAGAAAATTAAGGTATGCAGTAAAACTTGAAGGGTGTACATTATATCAATCATGTAATTACAAATCAGTTATAAGCAAATAAGTAAATATCCACAGTTGTCCAAACCTATGTGAACCAATTACCACAATGCTTATTCACTGTATTTTTATAATACTACAACATCTGCTTCGGACTTCAACATTATTATCATATACACATACAGGTATCAAATTGCAGGGAATAAATATTAGTACCACTAGTGGTGTCATGTTTTGTTGTATACTAATCTACTAAAGAATATCCCCTGTCATTAGTATATAATAACTCCAAGTATCATATCTAGTGGAGCAACCATAGCAAGAAATATGCTGTAGTATTCTAACTAGATACCTTTTGTTAAGCTGAGAATAAAGGGGTTATACTATGGGGGGGGGGGTTAGGTTTTAAAAGGTAAAGTTACTGGATTAGTAGGTTATATAAGTGGCTTGAATACACAACATGTGCCTCCAAGTCTGCCTATACTGAAAAGTCAAATGGGTACTATGGATTTTAAGGCTAAATGTGAGTATGCAATGAATATAGGCATTCAGTTGGGTCAATGGTAATGTTTTCTACATCAGCCAGCCCTGTAATGTAGAGCTAAGCTAGACTGCTAGGTGAATGTGAGTGTGAGGGGAATGTGTGCATGCAGAAGCAGTAATGAGTTATGCATGTGGTGTGTTGCTCCCATAATGAGACACTAAAATTACAAGACAGTTAACTTAAGAGTCTTAAAGGTCAGGAGTGTAGTGGGAGAGAACTGATGACTGAAATGTGCTCCCAATTATGGTCATGTAAAGGTAAGTGATTAATTAAACTAAGAAGTAATGGGCAGAAACATTCCGACATGATAGTGCATTATAATATTTAGACAACCCTGAAAATATTAAGTTATGTGGCTCTCTATGCATTGCAGGATTATCTTATGTGACATGGGCTGATTTTCATAGAGAGATGTGTAAAAAAAAAAACATCTGAGGAAGTGCAAGAATATGAACAACAAAACCTAGAAATTTTTGAAAAGATTAAAAAAGAAATAAGGACATGGGAAAGAAAAGAGAGATCTGATATGGTGCAATATTTATGCAGAGTCGAAAGCCAAATTAAGCAATACAAAAAAGGCAGCCCAAAGATATTCAAAGAGAAATACAGGCATATGCATCCATTTATGGAAATGTTCACAGTAAAAAAAAAATATCACAAAGAGAGAATGTAGAAAAGAAGATTAATAAAGTAGAATTAAAAAAAATATAGAAAATGCGATTATGGAGTACCTATGAAGTGAAGGATTTAGTGTAGAAAATCTAACTCAGAAAACACCACAGCAGGATAGAGCAATGGATCCAAATTATGGAGAAACCAGTGGAACAGGAAGCAACTGGTCAGTTGCCATATAAAGATATTTTGGAGCCTTCCACAGGAAACCAGTATAAACATTCACTTGACGCTGGACAATAAGGGAAGGAACAGGAAACTGTGGTAACTCTGATGCAGTCAATGTTAAGGAGTGATAGGCCAGTGAGTTCCCATATCACAGAGCAATGGATGACACAGGATGAAATTTAAGAGAATGTGCCACAGGAAGATGCTATAAAACTTTCTATAGAATGCCCGCAGGAAATGGAGAATAAAAAATGCACCCTCATTTTAGAAGAATATGAGCTAAGAGAAGAGTTACTTGATTTAATAGACATAGACATATTAAGATCAATGAAAGAAATAGACTGCAGAAGGTCAATAAAACCCAAAAAGTCAGAAGTTTGATAAAACAAATGAACACAGTAATTAGGACTGTCCATAGAGATCCATGCGATATAACAGAAGTAAACAGGATATATTATTGTGCAACTAAATTAATAACTGATAAAGTTCTACCACAAGAACACAGGGTTGTGAGGGAAAGGAAGGGGAGAAATCGAATACCATCATGGAAGTATCGAATAGAGAAAACTATAAAGCAATTAAGACAAGAAGAAGCAGATCAACAAAATTACTCAGAAAGATAGATGTGATAAAAGCAATGTGCAGTATTATAATGGATCAGGATATATCATGCACTATCACAAGTAATAAACTAAAAATATCAGCACAGGCAGAAAAACGTAGAAGATACACAGATAAATATAAAAGAGAAGTACAAAATAAGCAATTTATTGATGACCCAAAAAAGCTTTACAGAGAATTGGGAAACAAGGGAAAAGAAATTGAAAGACCACCAAAAAAGAAGAAATAGATACATTTTGGAGAAGTATTTATGAAGATCCCGTGGAACATAATAAAGATGCTAAATGGATAAAAGAAGTTAAAGAAAGAATAAGACGTTTAAAGGTACAGGATATGAAATGGGATGAAGTAACAGCCAGAGAGATTGAAACAAACTTAAGAAAAGCCACTAATTAGAAAACCACAGGCCCAGATACAGTAGTTAACTTGTGGTTAAAAGTATTAACATCTTTGCACGAAGATTTAGCCATGAGTAAGAATTATTTATATGTGCACGCCGAACAGACATCAACCTGGCTAACAACAGGAAAAACAATGCTCCAGTGAATCCGCAAGCTGCCCTAAAAATTATAGACCAATAACTTGCCTTCTGATGACATATAAATTATACACTGGAATTGATGCTGACAATAGTTTATAGTCATTTAGAAGAAAACTCAGTTATGGTAATAAAACAAAAGGGTAATAAAAGAAAGTCATATGGAATGAAGGATCACTTGTTAAATAAAGTCATAGTAGAGAACTGTAAAAAGGGGAAGAATGTAGGTATGGCATGTATTGACTACAAAAAAGCATTTGACAGTATCCCACATTCATGGATAAAAGAGTGCATAAAAATATATGACACACCCTACACTGATAAACTACATCACAGCGACCAAGGAACAGTGGAAAACTACTTTGCAGTTAAGCCATTAAAAAGGACAAATTATTATTCCAGGGATAAAAATCCAAAGGGGGATATTCCAGGGTGACTCTCTGTCACTGTTGCTCTTTTGCCCTGCCTTTAACCCATTAAGCTGTATGTTTAACCAAATAGCTCATGGCTATAATTTGGCTCCCAGAAAGCAACAAAGTGTAAAGACTTTTCATCTTCTCTTTGTCAGTTATTTAAAACTGTATAGCTCATCAAATCAGGAACTGAAAGCACAACTGAAAGTAGTCAACAATTTTTCAGATGATATAAGAATGTCGTTTGGTCTTGATAAATCTGCAAAAGCAACCTTTAAATCAGGAAAGCTACAGCACCAAGAAAACATCAGTCTGGGACAAAAATGGGATATAAAAGAACTTGAGCAAAAGGGAGTGTATAAATATTTGGGAACTGGTGAAGGATCAGCAATAAAACATGAACAAATGCGAATAAAAATTAATAAGGAATATTTTGGAAGACTTAATTCTCAAAACAGCATTGACATCTAGGAACAAAATTCAAGCTATAAACCAATTTGCTCTTCCTGTCCTAACTTAGTTTTGAAATGACTGACTAGCCCCAAAAGGTTTTGGATAGAGTAGACAATAAACAAGAAGAATGCTTCATGCTCATCAAATGATTTATAAAAATCAGTGCATACAAAGATTATATATTCCCCATTCTGAAGGAGGTATGGGCTTCCTAGAAAATGATTACATTTATAGATCTGCAATTTAGGACTGCATACATATCTGCTGACCTCACAAGACCCAAATTGATTACATTTATAGATTTGCAATCTTGGGACTGCATATATATTTGCTGACCTCTCTTCTAAATTACTATAAACTCTTGTCAGCACCAATTCCAGTGTATAACTTATATGTCGTCAGAAGGCAAGTTATTGGTCTATAATTTTTAGGGTAGCTTGCGGATTCACTGTTAAGTAGGAGCATTGTTTTTCCTGTTGTTAGCCAGGTTGATGAGTCTAAAAGTTTAGAAACATGAGGAGAATAAATCTAAGATGACTTCCCTTCTTAATCTAGCAGAAGCATATCGGTATCAAGCAGGAATGGAAATCAAACCAAAAGTAGATAAAAATCAGGCAGCAAATGAATGTGCCAAAAAACAAAAGAAAGAATATAAAGTGAAGGATCAGACGAGAAGGCAAGAAATGTGGAAAATGTATAAATATAGTTGCAAGTATAGAAAACTCCTGGAAGAACCTCATGTTGATCAGGTTCAAAAGCAGGAATGGTTAAGGAGAAGTGAATTCAAACCAAAAGATGAAAGGTTAATATTGGTGGCCCAAGACAGTGGGCTACATACACATTGGTTTATAAAGTCCATTGAACATGTGGAAGAAACAGACAAGTGTAGGTTTTGTAAAACAGAATTGGAAACAGCTGCACACCTTGTTGCTGGCTGTGACATACTAATGGCAGAAGGACTTTATCCTGAAAGGCATATTAATGTGGCAAGACTGTTGCATTGAGGATTGTGTAAATATTATTATATTGAAGTAGCTGAAAAAACACTGGAACATGATCCACAATGCATTATAGAAAATGATGAAGTTTATATCACATGGGATTACCCATTACCAACAGTTCAAAAAATAGACGTGAGAAAACCAGATATAGTAATCCATGAAAAAAAGGCAAAAGTAGTATTGATCATTGAAATTGCTACAACCATTGACTACAGTGTCTTATGTATAGAGAGACACAAAGTCATAAAATACCAGGATTTGTATGCAGAAATGAGGGCAACGTAGAAGAAGGATACCTAGACAGTTCCAATAGTAGTAGGAGCAACAGATCTTATAAAAAAGAATTTACTAGCCTACTTAGATATGTTACTGATATGTGTAACTCGGTATGAATTACAGAAGGAGTCATTACTGGACACACTGTGGGTGCTGAGAAGAGCACTTCGTGGCTAACATCAAAGATTGAAACAATACTAATTTCATGAACTTTAATCATACTTTGACTTAGGAATGGGGTCCATTCCTGCCATGGTATCAGAAACCCAAAATACCTAGAGAAATTAAAAATGAGTCAAACATTTATATACAGTCCCTTTTTGAGATGCTCAGGTGGTAAATTGATGCTTCCAAAAGGGGATATCTCCACTTTTAATTAATCTTTTGTTCATTAATATAGGGTCCAATATGGTACTTCCTACCACATGTAGGGCATTCCATTAACTGTTCAAAATTATACAAGTTTATCATATCCAAAAACTAAGATGAAAAATACAAAGTAGCATGATACTGTCCTAGTTTATGGTTAGGTGATTAAACTCTCCTAATGTTGCAGTGGGATTTCCATCAAATATTGACTGAAAACAATTTACAAAGTCATAATGACCTTCTACTGACACATCTTGGCTTCTGTAGGTCAGAACAATACTGACAGAAATCAAAGGTTTAAATGTTTGGAATATGACTTAATATTCTAGCTTTGTCTGATTTAGTTTCCATAAGCATAGGAAAGGAGTCTTTAATAAACAATTCCATGCTGCTCCCCTGCCTTATTTGCCATACATTAGAAAACTATAGACTATCAGTAATTTAGTTTCCATGCTATTACATGCCACAGTAATGGCTCTACCATCAATTTCATGACGTATAGACACACTTTTAAGCTTTCCAACATGGAGCATGTCCATCAATTCTGAGTTGGACATGGCTTTGTAAGTCAGGCAGAGATCACCTCTGAGTAAGCAATATGCCACTGAGTACAGCTGGAGTTTTTCCAGTCTGGCTGAATAGGACATATGTTTGAGGCCAGTAATCCTCTTGGTGAGGTACTTTTGTGGTCTCTCCAGCAGTTGGAAGTGTCTTGTGAGGTACATCCCAAATGGGGCATTGTACTCTATGATGGGTTTGATGAGTGATGAGTAGAGGGGCACTATAACCTCTTTATTTCTAGATGCAAACCCTTTAGTAATTAGATGGACCACATAAAAGGATTTCCTAACTACTTTGGCAATATGATTGTCAAAGGAGAGATTACTATCTACATGGGTCCCCAGATCTCTTATTACCTCTTCTGTATTAAGGGGGCTGCCATGTGGTAATTCATTGGTGTTTTGTTTTTCCCAAATGGGATGACTATGCATTTTTTGGCATTTAGCTTGAGGCCATGACTTTGACACCAGGTGTCCGTCTCAATAAGGCCCTTTTGGAGGATGTCCGTGTCAGCCAGAGAGTCAATTATGGCTCCCAGTTTGCAGTCATTGGCGAACTTGGTTAGCCATAGTCCTCCTGTGTTTGCCTGTACTTCTGAAAAGTATATGCCGAACAGTAGGGGTCCCAGGACCGAGCCTAGCGGGACACCACTTGTGACTGGTTTAGAGTCGGACCTGGAGCCTGCTATTCTTACCATGT
Organism: Protopterus annectens; assembly: GCF_019279795.1. NCBI lineage: Eukaryota > Metazoa > Chordata > Ceratodontiformes > Protopteridae > Protopterus > Protopterus annectens. The sequence continues at coordinate 705,032,960 of NC_056749.1, read as the reverse complement.
GAATTCTGTCTGTAAGTCAGTTGGCAACCCATCTCATGACGTAGGGGTTTATGTTCAGGCTGGTGAGCTTTTCTGTAATACCCGAGTGGGGAATGGTGTCAAAAGCCTTGGCGAGGTCAAGGTAGGCTGTGTGAACAACCTTTCCCTCATCTATGGCCTTGGCGACTGTCTCAAAGAAGTCAACCAAGTTTAGTAGGCATGATCTGCCGTTAACAAAGCCGAACTGGGTTGGGTCAAGTGTTTGGAGGTTCCCAATGTCTTTGTTAATGAGTTCCATGATGAATCGCTCCATAGCCTTGCAGACCTTACAAGGCGATAGTTACCAGGGTCAGTTGTGGCCCCTCCTTTGTGGAGTGGAATAACCATTGCTGTGGGCACGTAACCTGTGAGAGGCTGAGGTTGAACAGCATGTTTAGGTGGGGGGGTTAGTTCGTTCTGTAGTTCATGCAAGACGCAGCCTGGGACACCATCTGGCCCCATTAATGCTGTGTTTTTGGCTTTTGAAAGGGCTATTTTCACCTGTGCGTCTGTGATTTCTAGGACACTACACTTTTCTGGTATTGTTGTGGGCCCTTTTGTGGGTGAGGGGGGTGAAGTTTGCACTGAATCTATCTGCCAGGATGTTGGCAATATCAGTAGGTTCAGTATATTTTGTGCTATTTTGCACTTGTTCAGTGCATATCTGCAAGTTGCCACTTAGATTCTTAACTTAGCTAAAGAAGGCTTTGTGGTTTTCTTTGGAATCCTTGACTATTTTTCTTTCGAAGTTAGCCTTGGATGATTTTATGAGGGACATTGGTTTCTTACTGATACTGATCGGGGATGTCTTTCCTTCTTGGGATTTGTTTTTTTCTGAACTAGTTTCCTCCTTCTATTGTATAGCATGTTTATGGCAGGGGTCCACCAGACTGGTTTCCTTCTCTTAGAGGACTGAGTCTTGGTTTTGCTAGGGATGGCAATATCCATGCATCCTTGTAGGTGCATATAGAGTGCATTTGTAAAGGTTTCTGCATCTTGGGCAGCGTTATCCTTTAGCGTGGGGGCTGTGAAACTTACCGCCTCTGTCTTAAGTAAGGTGAAGTTTGCTTTAGAGAAGTTTTTTACTGTGGTTTCCTTAGTTGGGGGTGGTAGTGGAGTGTGGACATCCAGAGTGATTAGTTTATGGTCTGATCTAACCAGTGACGGGTTGACTTCCGATGTGGAACACCTGTTGCCCATGTTTGTGATGACCATATCCAATATATTTTCACCTCTGGTAAGGGAGTTTACCAACTGATCCAGGGCATTTGAGTTGATGAATTCCAGGAAGCGCTGAGCCTGGGAGTTTGTACTCGAGTAGTTTTCCCAGTTAATGGTAAGGTAATTGAAATCGCTCAATATCAGGGTGTTCAGTAGGACCTTCATGTTTTCCAGTTTCTCCAGAAAGGTGGAGTGGTGGTCCTGGGTCATTGAGGGTGATCTGTAGCAGGCCACAATTTGCATTGCAGATTTGCCCAATGTTAGTTGCACATGGATGATCTCAGAGGTATCATGCTGCACAACTAACCTGGAAGTGTAGGTATCCTTGATGAATATGGATACACCCCCTCCTTTTGTGTTTCAGTCCGTGTTCTGTGGCCGAAACATGTGGTATGAGATGCAGCCCGGTAGTGCTGGGGTGCTCTCTGGGGCCTTGAACCAGGTTTCAATTACTGCACAGATGTCGATGTTCTCCATACTGAGGAGTGCTTCGAGTGCATGCATTTTGAGATTTAAACTCCTGGCATTGAGTAGCATAACCCCCAGATTTTTGTTAATTGTGCTGCTTATGGAGGTGGGTTTGACTTTTGAGCCTTGCCTAAAAAAGGCACTATGGGGGCAGTAAGAGCCTTGGCCAGTATTCGAAAGCCTAGGGGTGACAGGTGCAAGCTGTCTCTTGCAAAGCAATGTGGCTTGTCGATCATGTCATCCCAGGCTGACAGACACTGGATCCCCTTTGAATGACACCAGAAGCTTAGCCAATTGTTGAAATTGATCATTTTTTCTTTATACTGAGGTATCATTCTTGGTGAGGGCAGGATGCTACTTGGGGTCAGGGTCATACCAGCCTGGGCTACATGATCTGAGAGCTCTTCCATGTCTCTTTTCATGTAGTCCAGGAGGTACATCTCAGGTCATTCACACCAACATGAACAATGACTGAGTCATATTTGTACTTGTTCTGGAGTGACCTGAGTGCTTGTGTTATGTGGCAGACTCTGGCTCCTGACAGGCAGCTAACAGTAATCTTCTGCTTGTCCAGCCTAGTGAGTGGGACATCAGTGTGCCCGACTATAGAGTCACCTATTACTAGTGTGTTAGTTATGTTATTTCGCCTTAAGGGCTGTGATTGTGCGTCACACTGATTTTGTGTTTTATGTGTTGTCTGGTTTGTGATTGGAGGTACAGGTTGTTTGGGTGTCTGCTTTGGAGGTCTGTGATGCTTTTACAGGTTTTTATTTAGAGCCTCCAAGTATGAGTTTGTGTATTTGTGTGTATTTTTTGCCTGTGCTGGTTTTGTAGGTCTGTGTGTGGCTGGAGGTGTGGTGCAAGTGTTAACCTTCTCCTCTTGACTGTCTGTTCCAGTCTTGGGTGAAGACAGCTTAGCCTCCAGTTTGGCTGTATAGCTGCTTTTCTCGCATATGTTAGTGTTTTGTGGTAGGAGGAGAGGGTTGTCTGTGTACATGAAGCAGTTGTAACATTGCCTCAGGATACCCAGATTCACCAGCTGGACTGGAGAGTACACCTGAAATTGCCCTTTGGTCATGCCTGTATAGTAGGGTTAGCTGCTTAGTCGCATGGTTGGTGAGGGGTGAATAAAGAGCCTTGCCTTGCTGGACAATCAAGTGTCAGGGTATATTAGTGCTTGCTATTAGGTCTGAGCAAGTGCTGGGTTGTAGGATGCTTTTTGAGTGCTTAAGTTTAGAGTTAGACTAGTTTCAAGGGGAAAACTGAAGAGGAGACTTAGTGGAGCCGGGAATAATTTAACCCTAGCTAACCAGCAGTGCCCGGTGCACAAAACAGTGCAAACATGGTTTTTATAGCAGGGAAATGAAAGAGATAGAAATTAGCCCAAAATGGCCAATAAACTACTAACTTCTGGGCTGGAACCACTCAGATAGGATGCTCAAAGCTCCCCTCTCTCATAGGTGAACAGAGAAAAGTACAGTTTTGTACCTACCATAAATGTAGATGTTCGAGGATTCCATTGCTGCAGTCCTTACTATTGGGTATAGTCCGCATCCAGTCGGCCCGAATACCAGAGTATAAGGCTGACGTCGGTCAGGGCGCATTAGTCTGACGTCAGTACGTCAGGGTACTAATGCGCATGACCGGCGTCATATCCTCAGTCTTTTCTTGCCCCAGATGTCAGAAGACCCTAAAAAGACAAGGCCCAAAATACCTGCACCAAAACATGAACAATACATACAAAAATATAAGCATGTAAACTCACCTACACAACCACCCCTAAACACAGAGGGGAAGGAGGGAGGGTAAATTGGACTGCAGCAATGGAATCCTCGAACATCTACATTTATGGTAGGTACAAAACTGTACTATGTTCTTCGTCTTCCATTGCTGCAGTCCTTACTATTGGGTAGAATCCCAAAGCAGAGGTAAGGGAGGCTGGCAAATCAGAAAGAAGCAGGAGCTGACAACATGCCTTGCAAAACAGCTGTGGCAAAACCAGCCCTAGACTTAGAGTAGATAGGAAGGTGATAATGCTTAGAGAAAGTATGCACTGAACTCCAAGTAGCTGCTTCCAAAATATCCTTAGTTGCCACCCCCCGTAGAAATGCTGTTGAAGTGGCAGTAGCCCTAGTGGAATGAGGCCTAATCCCAGCTGGAATCTCCTTGCCATGATGGGAATAACAAAATGCAATGCAAAAGCCAATCCACCTAGAAATAGTTTGTTTTGACACAGGCTTGCCCTGCGAACTCAAAGCAAAAGAAACAAACAACTGCTGAGACTGCCTAAAATCCTTAGTCCTGCTTAAGTAATAACGCAATTGCCTGTGTACATCTAAAGTATGCAAAATCTTTTCCCCTTTATTTTGGGGGTCTGCATAAAAAGTAGGCAAATGAATAGTTTGGTTTAAAGCCACACTAGAAACCACCTTAGGCATAAAGGAAGGATTAGTACGTAATGATACCCTATCCTTATGGAAAATCAAAAAGGGCTCGACTGCCATAAGGGCCTGCAACTCAGACACCCTTCTTGCAGAAGTAATAGCCAACAGAAAAGCAGTCTTCCATGACAAGTATTTCAATTCAGCAGTAGCTGCAGGCTCAAAAGGTTGTAGAGTAAGTTTTTCCAACACAAAATTGAGATCCCAAGCAGGAGTAGGAGCTCTACGTGGGGGTCTTATATTCTTTGCCCCTCTAAGAAACTGCTTGAACAAAGGATGCGAAAACAAAGGTGGGTCACAATCATAGTGAGCTGAAATTGCTGCAGCATGAATCTTAATGGAAGAGAAGGACAAACCTTTGTCCAATAACTCAGTAAGATATTGAAGAGCCACACTCAAATTAGGCTCAGAAATCTCCAAATTCTTTGCTGTACTCCAAAATAAAAATCTCTTCCATTTTTCTCGTACACTCTCCTTGTACTAGGTCTTCTAGCTTCCATAATCACATTTAAAACTTGTTGAGGAAGTTGAGACCTGCTGTGTTTCAACACAGAATATGCCAGGCTGTTAGATGAAGAGAGTGAAGCTTGACATTGAGCAGATGACCGTCCTTCTGAGATAACAGATGAGGAATCAGAGGTAAAGGCCATGGAGGTTTCTTTACCAGACTCCGTAGTAGTGGGTACCAGTGTTGCCGAGGCCAATCTGGAGCTATCAAAATCATCCTTGGCCTGTCTTGTCTGACCTTTAATAGTACCTTTGGAAGAAGAGGCAGAGGTGGAAAGGCATACACATGAAGGTTTTTCCAACTGAAAGACAGAGCATCCACTTTCCAAGCTGTGTGATGAAACCCCTTTGTGCAATACTTTGGCAGCTGGTGGTTTAGTGGAGAAGCGAACAGATCTATGTCTGGAGTTCCCCATGACACTGTCAATTTCTGAAATACATGAAGATCCAGTTTCCACTCGTGGGGATCCATGATTTGTTTGCTTAACACATCTGCTAAGGAGTTCTGTGCTCCTGGCAGAAACCTTGCCTGAAGAGTTAGTTGCAAGCTTAGCGCAGTCTCCCATAAAATCATTGCTTGCCTGCACAGAGGATAAGAATGTGTTCCCCCTTGCTTGTTGATGTACCACATGACAGTTGTGTTGTCTGTTAGAATCAACACCTGCCCTGGAAGAATTAACTCCTTGAAAGCCATTAATGCAAACTGGACTGCTAACATCTCCTTCATGTTGATATGTAGATGCTGTAGTCTGGCAGGCCACTTGTCTTGTATCCACTTTCCATTTAGATGAGCTCCCCAAGCAATGTCCGAGGCATCTGTCGTTAAAATCTGACTCGCCTCTGGCCGGGTCACAGAGAGTCCCTTGTTTAGGTGACATTCCTGAGCCCACCACAAAAATTCTCTTTGAAGGCAAGGTATTATTTGAATGACAGTGTCTAAATCCTGGCAGTGCTGTGTCCATACATTTTTGAGATACCATTGTAACTTCCTCATATGCAGTTTGGCATTGGGAAGCACCAGAATACAAGATGCCATGAACCCTAATGCTTGAAGGACTGTCTTTGCAGTCAGCACGGACTGATGAGATAGTTGATGGAAGTAAAGTGATAGACTCTTTTGTTTGTCCGGGGTTAAAAGGCCATCTGGGCTGCTGTATTCAGTCTCACACCCAGAAAGCACATGTCTTGAGAGGGTACTAGACTGGACTTTATTTCGTTCACAGAATACCCTAGGCATCTTAGCACTGCTATAACATATTCCAGATGCTGTAGAAGGTCTTCCTTTTCTTGAGCCAGAATCAGGCAGTCGTCTAAATAAGGATAGATTTGAATTCCTTGTAGCCGGAAGTAAGCTATCACTGGAGCCAGAACCTTTGTGAATACTCTGGGCGCAGTAGATAAGCCAAAGGGCAATGCAGAGAACTGATAATGAGAATCTCCAGCTCGAAACCGCAGATACTTCCTGTAACTTAGCCTGATAGGCACATGAAGGTAAGCTTCCTTGAGATCTAAAGTTACCATCCAGTGATCTTTGCCCAGCAGGGGTAAAAGCTGTTGTAACGTCAACATCTTGAACTTGGGAATGTCCAGATAAGTGTTGAGGAGAGATAAATCCAAAATCGGTCTCCACGTGTTCCCCTTCTTTGGTACTAGGAACAGGCGAGAATAAAATCCTAGGCCCCTTTCTGATACAGGGACTGGCTGAATGGCCCCCATTTGGAGTAACTGAGAAACTGGCTTGTGAGCCTCTTTTCTTTGTGGAGGTGGAACGTCTGGCATGCCATTGCAATGGGGCATTGTATGGAAATAAAATCTGTAACCGTGGTGAATGATGTCCAACACCCATCTGTCTTGAGTAATTAAATCCCAATTTTCTTTGAAAAGAGACAGTCGTCCTCCCAAAGGAGCTGCCAGACGAGAATCTACTGGCAGCTGAAAAGGCAGGTCATTGGGTCTGTTTACGAAAGGACTGACTCCTGCCCTCACCAGAAGTCTGAGCAGGTGAACTCCCTGTTCTAGGCCTAAAAGAACCTTGAGCCCTGCCCCTACCACGTCTAGACCTACCCCTAGACTGGGAATCATAAGCAGGATATGTCCACCCCTTAGCAGGCCAATTTCTACTAAACTTCGGTGGCTGTACCTGCAAAAATCTTTAACAGTTTGCATAGACTTAGCTTTGTCCTCCATTTTCTTTAAAACTGCTTCCACAGGTGAACCAAACAACACATCAGACTGTAAAGGAGCATCCAAAATCCTTGTCTTAACATGCTCAGCCAAATTTTGATCCCTCAACCAGGCATGCCTGCGAAGAACAGAACTAGTGGCAGCCACCCTCGAGGAGGCCTGCACAGCATCAAAACCACATTGCAAAGAATGCTTGCCCACTTGTTCAGACACATAAACTAAATCCAGCAATTCTTTACAATCAATACCTTCCGCCAAAGCATCCACCTTAGATTTCAATTGTGAAAGGAGACAATTTTGATATTTCAGCATGTGAAACTGACAATTCAACGCTCTCATGGCTAGAGTGGAAGAAGTATACACTTTCTTACCCCACCTATCCAACGCCCTTGCCTCTTTGTCAGTGGGAACAGGATTTTTAACCACAGAGGCCTTAACACCTTTAGGCCCCTGAGAAACAGTTTCTGGGTCCGCCCTAGGACTCTTAAACAAATACTTATGAGCTTCGGGCACCCTATAGTACCTATCAGGTTTAACAGGAGCAGGAGGCAAAGAATCAGGGTTCAGGGAAGCCTCTGCAAAACATCTTCCACCACATTCAACACAGGAGGTATAGCTAAGGGCCTATGCTGGGGTAAAACAAGAATTCCCTAAGCCTCTTCCTGGAATCAGAGTAATCCTGGCCTTCCCATTTAAAGTGCTCCCTCATGGAATGCAGAGTCTCTGAAAATGAAAAATCCTCAGGAGGAGAAGCCGAAGGAGTGGCATCATCCACATCAGAATCAGAATAATGAGGATACTCCTGCAAATCTTCCGCAGAAGACTCAGAAGCCCCTGAACCCTGTTCAAAACTGTCAAACTCTGGTTCCACCCTAGGCCTCTTATCAGGAGGGCCCATAGAACCTCTAATCATAGTAATCAAATCTTCTGCCATTTTAAGCATATGTTTCTTAGGTACAGAACCCGAAATGCTAGGAGAAGCCCCCACTGAAGCAGAACTTGTAACAGTAAAGTTTCTGCCTGAGACTCCATAGAAACTCCTGGCAAAACCTCTGGCTCCACTGAGCCTCCTAAAGAACCGACGTCCGGGACTGCCGGTTCATCAACCCTAGGCTTCGCTGTTTTGTCCTTGCGCTTCTTGGACGAAGCGGGCGTCGGAGCATCCGACGGCATTTTATAATTGCAACGCTTCCCAAACACTAATCTGGCACAGTCTAACCTCCTCTTAATAGTGCGTTTGTTAAACCTAGCACAAGAGCGGCAACCAACAACGTCGTGCTCAGGCCCTAAACAAGGTATACACAATGTATGGTAATCCCTATGAGGTATTTGTTTCCCACAAGAAATACAGTTATTCACTTTTTCTGACATCCGGTTAAAAACTGAGGCAAGAAAAAACCAAAATGTTCCCCAACGGGATACTTAGCCAACTCTGATTCGGTCTGAAACTCCGGTTTCGGAAATATTTCAGAACGCCAACCTGCACTCGCAAAACTGCTTCTGCATCGGACCACGCGGCAAAAAAGACTGAGGATATGACGCCGGTCATGCGCATTAGTACCCTGACGTACTGACGTCAGACTAATGCGCCCTGACCGACGTCAGCCTTATACTCTGGTATTCGGGCCGACTGGATGCGGACTATACCCAATAGTAAGGACTGCAGCAATGGAAGACGAAGAACATCTTCCTTCTATCCAAGTAAGGTATAGGCAACTCAGAAACTTGTAACACAGCCCTGAATTCAGCACTAGCCTGAAAACTGGACTATACTAGTAATATCAGTTTATATGAGTATGAAATCTGTTTCTAGATTTAACCCTAGCTAACCAGCAGTGCCCAGTGCACAAAACCGTGTAAACATGGTTTTTATAGCAGGGAAATGAAAGAGATAGAAATTAGCCCAAAATGGCCAATAAACTACTAACTTCTGGGCTGGAACCACTCCTCCAGGGACAGATATGATGCTCAAAGCTCCCCTCTCTCATAGGTGACCAGATAAATTTCCTTCTATCCAAGTAAGGTATAGGCAACTCAGAAACTTGTAACACAGCCCTGAATTCAGTGCTAGCCTGAAAACTGGACTATACTAGTAATATCAGTTTATATGAGTATGAAATATGTTTCTAGATACTTGTTTTCTCTTGTCATTGCACAGCCTAAAAACTTTTATACTCTTTTTTTTTCAAAATAGTTTGTCATAACCGTATTACTTTTTGAAGTCAAAGAATTTTGGTCTCTTGTAAGTAAGATATCCTGATCGACCATTTCTCCCCATATTTTTATAACTTCAAAACCCCTGTCTCAAGCCATTTTGTTGTAGCCAATTATTAAACAGTGTAGCTTTTAAGTACTGATAATCAAAACATGGAGGATGTTGCTAAAAGTAACATTTACTTTGTTTTATTTATACATTTTATAAATTATCAATACTGCATCCTCCATATGTTTAATTAGCATTTCTTTAACATAATTTGTACCTGTTACTATTATTATTTCGTTATAGGCTAATAGTAATCTTAGCAATTTTGGAGTCAGTTTATTTAAATCCAGCATCTTAGCGGTCAAAAAGGATGCAACATTCACATTCTCTATTTCGTCAAAGGTCTCAAATATAGCTGAAACATGATGTCCTTAAGGGGTCACTTACATATATCCCATGACCCTCTATTACAGGAGATTTAAGGTATCACACAGTGAAAACTCTAGCTTGGCTAGGTTTTTCTTGTAGTCTTTACTAATTGGTTTGCCTAATGACCTTTTTAGTCTTTGGTTGTGACATAAGACTGTAGTTAAAGGCTGATGGTATAAAAATTAAAAGAAACAATGCACTTCTAAAACAAAACTGTCAGGCGTCCAGTGTTTTTTGTAAAACTCACCAACATGTATTAACAAATTGCCTACATAAGTAGCCAATTACAACACTAAATTCTGAATTCGACAAACTAAGCTTTGGAGCAAACTATAACCAAAAAGCTGAACAGAATGGGTTTTCCCTTTTACCCTGCCTTCATTCACATGCGGTTTGTGTCCATGTGTGTGTACTTTAATTAATGCAATGTTTCTAAAAGACAACTTATGTTTGACTTTAAGAAATGTTTTATTAATTTAATATATTTACAGTGTATACACAGAAATGAAGAAATTCAATATCACATGTTATACAATGTTAGGAATACATTGAATCATCAAGATAATCTTATACACTTAACACATTAAGAATCTTGGTATTTCAATTGCAACATTCCAAAGCTATCTCAACCACTAAACATCCTAGTGTGATTTATAGATCTTATTCTGGTCACTTCTTTTTCAGTTTTGTAGTATGTAGTATTGCTGTAAAATTTTAAAATTCCCTGAACGTAGAAAATGAGTTCAATTTCCAATTTTTTGTAATAACTTTTCTAGCAACTGCCAAAAGACTCCAAAATATTTTTTGTTGTTTGGCTTTTACATATGCTGGAAGTGGAATATTCATCAGTACTATTTATCTAGTTAAAGAACTATTATCAGACCATAACCCCTTGAAAACCATACTTATCTTTTCCTAATATACATTTAATTTTTCACAACATATAGGCATGTGTGTCCAGTAAGCGTTTACATCACTGCTACATCTCCAACAAACTGAAGAAGTCATTTTACTAAACTTGGAGATTTCATACAGAATAACAAACATTCTATGTATTTTGACATAAACATTTTCTAGTATAAACTTGAAGAAATGTGACTTACTGATTTAAATAACAAATTTTTATTCTTACCATCTGTTGAGTCACTGAATCCACTATTAAAAAGTTCCAGAATTTTGCAGCAAAATAATTATCAATTATAATTAATTTATATAACTTGGACAAGCTTCCTTTGTAGGTCAGTTTACCTTCAATGACAGCATTCATATATTCATATAATGTGGGAATAGTGTTCTGTTCATCTTAACTCATATTATCTATAAATTCATTTCATTTTTAATGATGGATTAATATTATCTGATTAACAGATTCAGTCAACTTATAATCTTTCATTAAATATTCTAAGAGTAAGCAGGAAACCCAGTACGCACTAATCCAAAACAAAAGAACCAAACACCAAAAGCCTAACAAACTCTGAACTATAATAGCAAAACAAAAACTTGGAGATGAAAACAAATCATGGTTTAGTGCCTTCGTCTTGTATAAAAGACATCATCAGAACCAAGAAACAGGAAATAAAACCATTTTTTTGTTTTTTTATATGCTTTTTTTCAAATCATTTTTTTTTATTTTCCAAATAATATAATGTTTAACAATACAATCATCAATAAACAAGTATTATAAACCTTTATATACACTATGTACAATTGACCTGAACAAAGGAGGGAAAAATTAATAAAATATAGGAAATTAGTAACAAAACTGTATAATATTCAATTAATAAAGTATAAAGTTGCACATTAATTATTTAGGGTTCATTTTTAATGTCTCAATAAGAGTTAAATTTTTTTCCCAAGGATTGTTTGTCCATGTTTTAGGTGAAATTCTTGATTCCTTCACCTTGATTTCTAATGTCTCTGTCTCTTCCATCAATCTCAAGAATTCTTCCAGAGTAGGTTCTTATAAGACTTCCACTTTCTAGTTATACATTTCCTTGCCACAGCTAGTATGGACCAAAGTAGGTATAAATCTTTTTTATTCATTCCAATAGTATCATTAACATTTAAGAGGACTAAAGATTTAATTAACATAAAGGTATCTGTGAATATAGCTTGTAGAAAAATAGTAATTTCTTCCTAGAATTTTTTCATATTAATACAATCAAAAAATATATGAGACCAATCAGCTTTACAGTTTAAAGAACATCTCCAACAAATGGATTTATCAAGTGAATTGAATTTGGCTAGTTTATCAGGCATAATAAATGCCCTGTGAATATATTTCTATGTAAATATTTTCTATACTTGTAAATTAAATGTTAAGTTAACAGAACATAAAAGATTTGTTTTTCTGTCAATTGAAAGATTAGTGTGACATCCCTTTGCTATGAAATTCCAATATCTTGCATTAGGGTTAGTTTTATATGTTATCAATATTTTGTATAATTTTGAAATTAGATTCGTCCAATTATAATTGTCGTAAATAACTTCAGATATTAGACTTATCAAATTTGGACTAGTTTTATAAAATAACTATTAAGATCCTTAACATATGATAATATGCTTTGTAGTATCAACCAATATGTTGATGGAATGTCATATTTATTCTGAATTTGTTGAATGTCTAATACTACTTGATTTTCTATACAGTGTTGCCAACAAGTGAAGTTTTTCCCCTCCCATCTAGTTAAGATAACATTATGAATTTTATTGAAGAAATTCTTTGTAGAGCTAAAGGGTATTATCAAGTCTAGCCAAATCTTAATATCTGTGTTAGTATATATAAATCTTCTGAATAAATTGTAAATATTATTTATATAATTTAAGTTTGTTGTTTTTTTATATAATATTGAATATTAACAGTCAATACGTGCCACATCCTATGATGTTGTTCACTTAATGTACAATTTTTAATTATTTTATTTTCGTTTAGAAAAATAATAGTGTGCAATGTTTTCCATGTTGAAGAATAATTAGGATCTATCCAATTAATGATAGTTCTTAATATGAAAGCTTTTATGTATGATTCTAGATCTGGAAGTTTAATTCCACCCATTTCCCAAGATCTAATATGATGTGTATAGGCTATTCTGTTTCTTTTTGGATACCAAAGAACATTTAATAGAATTTTATTTATTTATTTCAAGATTTTCTTGTTAGGTACTATAGGAATAGCTTGTGCAATGTAATTAATTTTTGGAAGTATTGTCATTTTTATTATTTGCAATCTGTCTTCAAATCTCAAGAACATTTTATTCCAGCTTACTATTAACATTTTTATTTTATTATCTTGCTATAATTTGTGGCTAACATAGATTCCAAATTATCACATAGTGTTATTCCTAAATATTTTATTAAGGGAACTTGTTTTCCTATCACACAATTTGTAGTTAAGGTAAATTGTCCCTTTTTATTCAAATGTGTATAATTAGATTTTCCCTTGTTAAATCTAAGGCTGGAAATATGATAAAACCTTTCCACTATTTCATCTATTTTTTGTACTGATTTCTCTGAGACAGATAACTTGGGTAAAACATCATCAGCAAATAACATAATTTTTGAATTGAGTTGACCATATACATCTATGTCTGATATATTAGAGTTGTGGCATACTAATGAGGCAAATAATTCAATTCCTAAGGCAAACAGGATGGGAGACATTGGACATCCCTGCTTTGTACCTTTGGTTATTTCAATAGCCTTCGAGGTAAATGTCCCAAGTTTTACATAAGCCAAATTGTTTTTATAAATATTCTTTATTAACGTAATAAAATTAGTAGGAAATTCAAACAATTCTAAAGCCTTAAAAAGAAAATCCCAGCTCAACGAATCAAAGGCTTTTTCTATATCCAAAGCTACTATTAGAGCTTCTTGGTTGCTTCTGTTTAGAAAATCTATGAGTGTTAGAATTCGTTGTATAGTGTCATGTGTGTGTCTTTTATAAATGAATCCTGTTTGATCCTCATTTATTATGTGTGTCAATGATTTTTTAATTCTACTAACTAATATTGGCATGAAGATTTTATAATCATTGTTAAGTAAAGATATTGGCCTATAAGATTTACACTGTAAAGGGTCTTTGTTTTCTTTTATAATGGGTGTAATTAAGGAGTATCACCATGAAATTGGAGTTGTGTTTTGTGCTAGAATTTCATTCAAAGTTTTGTGAAACAATGATATTACTGAAGATGGGAATATCTTATACAATTAATTAATTATTCCATCAATTCCTGATGTTTTATTTTATTTTTACTTTCCTTGATTTTTTGAGTAATTTCTTTTAGAGATGTTTGTTTTTGAATGTCTATCTTTAATGTTTCTGGTATTGCCTTTACTTTTACTAATTTCAGGTCTAAGTTTGATGTATTAGTTATATGTGAATTATCATTATAATGGTCAGAGAAATAATGTTTAAATGCATCTAGTATATCATTTATATCTGAAACCTTTTTTTTCCTTCCTTCCTTCATGTATAATACTTGTAATATTATTTTCAATCGAATGTTTTTTTAATCTTATTGCTAAATTATGCATATGTTTGGGTGATACTGCATAGGAACTAAGGTTTAACCTTTCTATAGCTATATTAGTTTTGTGAGTTAGGATTTCATTATATCTTTTGTTTAAGTCTTCCAATGCTTTTTTATGATTATTTTGTGTGTAAGTAGAAGAATTAATAGTGAGACCTGTAATTTGTTTCTGGATGTTACACAATTCTGATTCCCACTCTTTTAGCTTGTTTTTATACCATGAAATAATGTTTCCATTTATATAGGCTTTCAAGGTATCCCAAAGATTAATTACATTTATTTCAGTAGTGTAGTTTTATATCTAAAAAGAATTGTACTTCTGAATCTAACCAAGGTTTAAAGTGTTTTAATTTTGTAATGTAAGTTGGAATTCTTGGCATAAAAAATAATTTCTTATAATCTGTATGTATTTTGACAATTAATGAATTATGGTCTGAAAAGGGACACGGGATTATGGAAAATTTTATTATTTTTAAATTTAGATCTTGAGATATGAAGATTTTATCAATTCTTGTATGTGTCCCAAATCTGTGGTCTTGGTGTGAAAATAATAATGAATTGTTCTCCTTATAACTAAATGTATCAATTAGATTTAAACTTTCTTCCCATTTCTTAAGTAGTTTCCCTATAGAACTTACACATAAATTTATTTTGCTTGTGGTCTCTGATTTATCCACTATACAATTAAAGCCACCTCCCAAAAATCAAAATTCCTTTATATACTCTAGTTATTAGATCCATGTGTTTTCTTATTGTCCCAACCCCAATACCTGGAAACCAATATATATTTACTAATGTCCAGAGTCTATTGTTATATTTTACTATTACTATGGCTAGGAGTCCATCTTTATCTTCATATTTGTAAATGATTTGAGGCATAGTGACATTTTTTCCATAACATTAAAGTTCCCCTAGTCTTTTTCTTATATGAAGAGTGAGATAAGATCATATATTCATTAGGATTCCAGCTAAAGGTATCATTTGTTTTGAAGTGAGCCTCTTGAAGAAATACTACTTGTACTTTATTTAATTTCATTTATCTTAATAAATTAGATCTTTTCCTTGGATTGTTTAGACCATTAGTGTTTAAGATGAAATAGTCAAGTCTATTCTCAATATTTAACTTTACATCATATTTGTTTTGTATTATATTTTGTAATACCATACCAAATGTAAAATGTGTAACTACTGTGTTAATAATTCTTATTGTAGTCAATATTTTTAATTTTGGTCAAATAACTTAAAATAGAGTTTAGTTCAAGCCAATAAAAAAAGAAAAAAGAAAAATGCCAAAATTACTTGTATAACAAGTATATAAATATTTTTTGTAAACCCTCTAATGTACATGAAGTGAAACACACTTCCATCTGCTAGATGAGAAGAAATCTAACAGATTGCCTACCATAACTTCCCTCATGAAAAAAGAAAGAAAAAAAAACTAACCCCTTTCAAGCTTTTTTCTCTTATCTTGGAGATTTAACAATATTAGTTATCATTTTCCCTATATAATTATTAATAATGAATTAACATAATGTATGGAAATGAGTATTGATTTGGTAATACAATTTAATTTTAGAATAGATTAGACTTCTTTTTCAGAATATAATCATCCTATCATACACTACTTAAACATTCATAAAGTAAAATTTCATTTATAACACAGTAAATGTTGCTTAACATTAGTTGTCTTTAGCTTGAGAGTAGTATATATACATATTAATAGTCTCCAATATTCTGATATGACCACTATACTAATGATTATGTCAGATAAAAACTCTTCTACATACTAAAAATATATTATAACTGAGTGAAGTAGATTTAGAAATTTATCAATAAGTGAAGATAAATACGGACAAGCCTACTCAGAACACTTGAATCAAACTACAAAAACTATGCAGTCCATAGAATGAACCCTTAGAGTTGTGTTCACTAGAGATGATAATGTAAATATGTTTGAGTGAACAATACGTCATAAATCTCTACGTATCACTCACATGCTTTCAGAGACAAATTAAAGCATAACCAGATTCAGTTTATTTTATGTCCACCCATGAATGTAGTTGTGACACATTAAAAGACAAAATGAAGAAAGACAACATTAGACCATAGTGATCACTCACTGATGATGAGACAGAAGCTATTTGCCCTGATAAGTGGCCATGTGGGTGAGCAATTTATAAACTTCTTAATACTAATGTATAGTTATAATATCAATTCATATTAAGAGAAAATCATCACAGAATATTGAACAAAATGCTAGTCAAGACAAAGCATTACTGAAGCTGTTCTGCACAGCCACAGTTCCTTAGAACCTTTATAATCTTTTAGTTATGTACTCACCATAACTTCAGATGTTTGGGATCCATCTCGCCTACATTCTGACTGATGGGTTCGGAGCCGATCCCTCGGCTCCGACTCGGCACGCTTATGCTATAGAGCGAGGCCTCTAATTGGCTGAGCTATCTTTATCCCAGGATGCACCACCACTAATCCCCCAGATCTTGTTTGTCCGCATTCATGCACACATGCACAACTTGTTTATATAACATTGTTAGATGTTTCAAGATGAAACAACAAGATTCGGACCTTCTGATATCCTCTGATCTCCAAGGAAGGCGGAAGGACGGTGGATTATTAGAATGGCGAGATGGATCCCAAACATCTGAAGTTATGGTGAGTACATAACTAAAAGATGTTATGTGATCCTATCTCGCCTACATTCTGACTGATGGGACAGCGTCCCTAGCACCTAAATCCCGGGTGGCTCATTGGAAAACACTCCTGAGCACTGTGGAACCAAATGAAGCTCGTCCTCTAGATGCCACATCTAATTTGTAGTGGGAAATGAAGGTGTGCGGGGAAGACCATGTAGCCGCAGCACAAATGTCACCAATAGCAAGCTTAGAATGAAATGCTACCGAAGTAGCCATAGCCCTTGTAGAATGAGCCTTGACAGAGGTGGTAAGCTCTTTGTTAGAATAAATATAAGCTTGAGTAATACAGTCCCTGATCCATTTGGCAATAGTGACCTTTGTGACAGCATTGCCCAATTTGTTTTCTGCAAAGGATACAAACAACTGATCTGTTTTTGTTTGGTCCTATCTAAATAAAAACGTAACTGTCTGTGGACATCTAGTGTGTGGAATATAAACTCCGCTTTGTTAGAGTATTTTGGGAAAAAAAATGGAAGCTCTAACGATTGTTGTAAGCATAAACTAGAACAAACTTTAGGAACAAAAGAAGGATTTGGTCTGAGGGATACTCTGTCTGTATGAAAAACCAAGTACGGGGGTTTCACTGACAAAGCTTGAAGCTCTGAAACCCTTCTGGCTGAAGTAATCGCCACTAGAAAGGCTGTCTTCCATGATAGAAACTTTAGATCACAGGTAGCTGCCGGTTCAAAGGGGAAAGAAGTCAAGGCACGCAACACTATATCGAGATCCCATGGAGGTGCAGGATGAGAAATCGGAGGTCTTAATAGAGCAGCACCTTTCAAGAAGGTCTTACACAATCTGTTGCTCATTAAAGGTGGGTCTATGGATTCATGAAAATTAGAAATTGCTGCCAATTGTACTTTGATGGTAGAAACTGAAGAGCCTTGATTGAAAAGAGAGGTCAGAAATTTTAGTACTTCTGCCACAGAAATAGAAATGGGGTCCAGGCCCTGGAGTTGAGCCCAAATAGCAAACCTTTTCCATTTGCTAGTATACAGTTTCTTTGTAGCAGACTTATGGGCTGAAGATAATATGTGCACAACATCTGGATCCAGTGTATGACTCCTGACTATCGTCGGAAGAGGAGGAGCCAGGCCGTCAATTTTAAGGTGTGTAGGGACTGGTGGAATAGTCCCGACTGATGAATCAGTAGGTCTGGGACCTGGTCCAGGAACCATGGACCTTCCAGAGCATGTTTCCGAAGATAGGGGAACCACACTTGACGAGGCCAGTAAGGAGCAATTAAGATCATTTTGCTCCCTAAGAGAGATGCCTTTTGAATCACCCTGGGGAGGAGAGGAACTGGAGCGAAGGCATAAAGCAAGCCGGTGGGCCAAGGATGGACTAATGCGTCCATGGGGCTCTTCCCCGGAGCCGGGGTTAGGGAGAAAAATTCTTTGCACTTCGCATTCAGAGGAGTCGCGAAGAGGTCGCAACACGGAACTCCCCATTCGCTGAAAATCTGACTTGCAACTGTCATATTCAGAGACCATTCGTGAGGAGAGAGGATGGTTCTGCTCAAACTGTCGGCTATGACATTGGACTTGCCCGGTATGTGAGTAGCCACTAGGAAGCATTTGGTCGAGACTGCCCATTCCCAAACTCTCATGGCTTCTCTGCAAAGAGGATAGGATCTGGTCCCTCCCTGTTTGTTCAGGTACCAGATAACTGACATGTTGTCTGTGTGAACAGCAATTATGCCCTGAGGGAGATAATCGTGAAAGGCTTGAAGGGACAGGAGTACTGCCCTCATTTCTAGGATGTTGATATGAAGAGGAGTCTCTTCCGGGTGCCATTTGCCTTGGACTGACCTGCCCAGGGAATGCCCCCCCACCCCATCTGGGAGGCGTCCATGGTCAAAGTGGCTGCCGAAGGAGGAAGAACAAAGGGTCGTCCCTGATCCAAATTGGAGGGAACTAGCCACCAGCGAAGGTCCCGTTTGCAAGATTCCGTGATCCATATGAGGTGATTGAGAGGGAGTTCCTGAAAGGACCACTGAGTTGAAAGAAGCCACTGGAGGATTCTCATGTGCAACCTTGCCAAGGGGACTAGAAGAACCGTGGCAGACATGGATCCCAATAGCTGCAGGACCATTCTGGCTGGGGCTTTGGACCTGGGGAGTAAGGCTCGAACTTGATTCTGTATGGTTTGAATTCTGTCTGTAGGTAGATAGACCCGCATTTGGTTTGAGTCTATCTCTACCCCTATGAATCTTATACTTTGAGATGGCCGCAACACAGACTTTGGCCAATTGAAGGTGATTCCAAGGGAATTGCCCAGTGATATAGTGACTTGTAGGCTCCGCAGAAGTAGATGCTTGGAGGTGGCAGTTAGGAGCCAGTCGTCTAGGTATGGAAACATCTGGAATCCTAGACTTCTCAGGTGAGCAGTCACTACTGCCAAGCACTTGGTGAACACCCTGGGGGCTGTGGTGAGACCAAAGGGCAGCGCACGGAACTGAAAATGACTGCCTCCTAGGCTGAAGTGCAGATGTCTCCTGGACGTTTGATGTATCCTGATATGATAATACGCGTCCTTGAGATCTATGGAGCACATCCAAACACCCTTCTCCAACAATGGGAGAATGGTTTGTAGAGTGACCATTCGGAACTTGGACTTTCTGACTGAACGGTTTAGGATGCTTAGGTCCAAAATGGGACTCAAGTCCCCGGTCTTTTTTGGCACCAAAAAGAATCTTGAGTAAGTCCCTAATCCGATCTGGTCTGCGGGGACCGGTTGGATGACTCCTTTTTGCAGCAGCTTTGAAACTTCTGAGGCTGCGGTATCCCGTTGACTGGGTGGCAGGTCCGGGATTTTTTTGGACTGAGGGGGGGGTGAGAGAATGGGATGGAGTAACCTCCGGCTATAATCCGAAGCACCCATTGGTCCTGAGTGATCACTTCCCAGGCCTTCAGGTGCTTCGAGAAACGACCCCCGACTGGCTCCAGAGCAGCACAGCTGGGCAATCCCTCAGGGACTATGAAAGGCTGAAGAGCCACGAAAGGACTCGCGGTCTCCAGTGTTGCGAGGGCCTCTGCCGCCTCTGGGACGGCGTCTTCCGGATGAATTTCCCCCTCCTCTGCCTCTGGAAGGGGAACTTTCCTGCTGAGAGGGGTAAGGCTTCTGAGATCTACGGAACCACATTTTCCCTCCTCTTTTAGCCTTGGGATAAGGCCGAAAGGGAGTGGAAAATCGTGCTCCTACAGCAGTCAGAGTCTTACCCTCCTGTTCACAGCGGGTTAGTGTGTCTTTTACCTTGGGTCCAAACAGGGAGGACCCATCAAAGGGGGCGTCGGCAAATGAAGACTTAAAGGCCTCCATGAAATGACACAGGTGGAGCCAGGCTTGTCTCCGTAGAGCAATGCCTGTACCCGCCGCTCTACTCGCCCCTTCGGCCGCATACGAAATGAGCCTCATGGACGAGTTCGAAATGGACAACATTGTAGCCAGCTGAGAGCCAACCGTCTGGGCCAGCTCCTCAGGCAGGTTACCCAAGAGGGTATCGGATAGCTCCTTAATCAGATCCCTCTGAAATCTGGTAAAGTGCGTCAGGTAGTTCAAGGACCTCAGTGTAAAGGCCGCTGAACTAAGGGTGCGCTTTCTGTACCGATCCATGCTCCTAGACTCCTTATTAGGAGGATGGACGGACGTAGAAGCCTCTGCTACATCTTGCTGGGTAGCAGATGCCACAACCAAAGCATCTACAGCCACACCTTTAGTAAGGAACTCTCTATCAGGGGGGGCCGAGAGAAATTTGTTCGGACGAGCAGGCACCGGTTCCACAGAGTCTGGGTGTTCCCACGCCCTTCGACAGATCAAATCCAAGAGCTCGTCGAAGGGCGGAGACACCCAGGAGGCGGAGGGCTGAGCCCCGAAGGCCTTCAGGAACACCGACTCATCAGCAGAGGGAGGTTTGGACTGCCAGCCGCCTCGTTGTTTTAGGGCTTCCAGGATGTCTGCAAAGGAGACATCATCCGAGGATGACTTAGGGGACCCTTCTGCATCATCGAGATCGGTGTCGGATGTCAAAGACTCATCAGGGGAGTCAACATGCTTCCTCTTGCACGACCTTTTCCTGGGAGGTTCTTCCGAAGAGACTTCAGAAGGACCTCCAAGAGGGGGAGAAACCCCAGCGGGGGTAACCTGAGGCCCTGGGGCTCCGCTGTCTAAAGACAGGGGGACTGCCAACGACCCAGTCTCCGTATGCAGGGAGGTAGCTGGGGAAACCATGGAGGTAGCCAAGGAAGATTTGGCTAAAGCGCTCCTCATAGACCTGAAGGCAGGACCACCAGAATCCTGGGAGGGTCCCACCTCCGTGGCCACGACAGTGGATGGTACCCCCGCCGCCGACGCACCAAGAGGGAGACTTGGGACCGAGAGCATCAATCCCGAAGCCTCCCCCCCAGGGCCGAAGGAAGAAGTCCGTGTACTGAACTCCGACCAAGAGCCGGAGTTGGAGCAAGGGTCGGGCCCAACCCTAACACCTCCACAGGTTCCACCAGCACCGGCTCCAACGGTGCCGAAGCTGTTGGAGGAGGAACCACAGCAGGGGAGTGGACCATCAGCTCCAAAGCCAAATGGGCTGGAGCCGAAACTAGCTTTTGGAACACCGGAGACTGGAAGAGTCGAAGGAGCACCCTGTCGATGTCCGAATCAGACATCTTGGATGACCTAGAGGATACCGATCGGGCCCGAACCGATTTCTCCATCAGCTCCGAAGGGCTCGGGGACCGGCTCCGAAAGGACTCAACTACTATCGGCTCTGAGGAAGATTTCAAGGAAACTTCCCTTGGTGCCGATAAGGACTTCGGCTCCGAGGGGGAAGAGTCTGAGCTGGTAACCCTGATCGGCTCCAATATCAGTGGAGCCGATGAGGGTGACCCGCCTCTCGATGCCCCAGACCTCGGCTCCGAAACCAGAGGGGTCGAGGCTGGAGGCATCAAGGCAGACCATTCCGACCTCGGCTCCAAAGTCCGTGGAGCCGATGGAGAAGTCTGCTTGGATTTTTTAGCAGTCGGTTCCGACTGACTGGTCAGAGCCGATGCTTTCTTCTTTTTAGAAGGAGACGGAGAGGAAGACAACGCCTCTTCAAAAGAAGGCTTGATTAATCCCTTGAGGATTAATTTGTTTTTCCTCTCCTGGAGGACTCTTGAAGAGAACGCATGGCACACACTGCACGACTCTTGCAAATGCTTAGCACCTAAGCAATAGACGCACGAGGCGTGGTCGTCCGTTATGGACATTTTGAAACCACACCTCGTGCATTTCTTAAACCCGGAGGGTTTGTGTTCTTTCGACATAACTGCTGCCAAAGAACCCACAAAAGCGAAAAACACACTAAGCCTTTAGTCAAAGACAGTTCAAAGCAACTTTAACAGAAATTATATATATAATTTTTTTTTTTTTTTTTAACACACTAACAGCAAACAGTATACTGACAGAAAAAGTAAAGGATAGATAGAGGGAGTCAAGACCCTCTAACTTAAACGGGTACTTGACCCAAGAAATTACACAAACAGTAAAGTAACAGGGGAAGGCCCCTCTAACTGAAACGGGAAACCTTCCCTGACTAAAAATTTCACGAAATTAGTAACACAAATTCGCCAAACACACAAATATAACAACAATAGCTGTTAAAACAGCTTTTGGGTTCAAGGAAAAGAAATTTGTGACAGGAAAAAGCCTAATAACTAGTACTTAGCCCAGCCAATGTTGAGACCACGTCTAAGCTTGATAGCGGCAAACGAGATCTGGGGGATTAGTGGTGGTGCATCCTGGGATAAAGATAGCTCAGCCAATTAGAGGCCTCGCTCTATAGCATAAGCGTGCCGAGTCGGAGCCGAGGGATCGGCTCCGAACCAATCAGTCAGAATGTAGGCGAGATAGGATCACATAACATAGAGTGTTTATCAAAGACAGTGTCATGCAGCAAGATACAAGAGTAGGCAGACTACCTTCTTTGTTATTAAATTGTTAAAAGTAATGACACTAAAAAATACAAAACCTATTAAGCTGAACAGTGGCTTAAGAAATCTCTCTATCTCATATCTGTTTAATTAGTGTTCTACTTGAATTTCTCATCAAGAATTACAATTTACAAATCTGTCTTATTTTACCACTTGAAGCAGTAGGAAAAGCAGACCATGAAGACGTTTTCTCATGGGCCCTTTACTTTAATGAAATAAAGATGAAATTCCAAGGTGAACTCATTTTACCAACCATCTCACTAAGAAACTGATAACCTTATTATTTAAACAGTTGTCAATATTCAGTAAAAATATCAGCTGCATAATAGTCAGCTATACAACTAATGTCTGAAGGATTAAAGGTAGTTTATGTTATAAATCCCTGCCTTAACAAGATATGTAGCATATAGAATATCATTTAGGATTTGTGTTTCTTAGGAACCTATGTCTGTAAATGTGTAATTCAGACAATTCTTGGTAGAATGAATGACATCTAAACTACTTTATTATGCTAATTTATGTGCAATTTTACTATAGGTTTCCCAGTACTTCCCCATCATCAAGGCAATTCCCACAATACATCAACAGGCACTCACAAGACTGTCTGAGATGCCAATTTTATGAGTTATAGAACCATGGCTTAAAGTTTTGCTGGGAATAAATCAACTGTTCATCATAGAAAATAAGTGCACATGCCCACACAATTTAGTAGTGCAGTTAAACAACTACTTGCATGTTGATGTAAGAATTTTGGCTAATTACCAGCATCTTTGCCACTTTACTGAAAGTTGAACCCAATTTACCAAAGATTAGAAAGCACTAAAGGGTGAGGAGAGTAATCAGTAATTTACTATCTACTGTATTCACTATTTATTTGGTTACTACTTAATCAATTCAGTTGAACATGTCTATGCAGTGTAAGCAGAGGAAAATACCAACACTGCACAGTACAGGGTTTACTATGTTATCTAATAGAGCAATGTGCACATTATATTCAAATAATCAGGAGTTATAAGTACAAGGTAGTAAGTCTCTTTGTGGCATCTGAAATTAGATGACTTCTGTTACCAGATTAATGAAGTATTCAGTATAATATGTCTAAAACCTGTCTTAATTTTACTTATTATGTGCACTGAAGTATGTCACAAATGCAGCTGATGTGTGCATCTCATACACATATTTTCCTATTTACACTTGCAACACTGTAACAGATGCTTACAAAACTATCAGGCATGTCATTTTACTGGATCACCATAGCATAGTGCATCATATAGCCTAGGTAGGAATAATTCAGAAGTAAGAAAGGACTGTGTTTACTTCAAGAGTAACAATGTAGTCTGTAATGCTTCTATTACTTTTTCAATTGGATATTATTCAATGTTACTGTAAATTCTTCTTTTTTATGTTACCTACATGAAAAACAGCAACTCTGTCACTGATTTCACACCTATTCTTTTTATTTATTTAAAAGAAGTCAGGGTTTGTAGATTTTAATAATCCAAAGACCATGTTAAATGAGCTTAAAATATACTGCTTGTGCAACTAATATCACACTACAAGCATTACCTTAACAACAGACAAGTAGGGGATTCCTTAACTGACTATTTCCACCTTAAATCTTTCATAGCAGACAAGGGAAGTTCTAACTAGTGCATGAGAATGTTTGAAATAACAGCATTGTCAAAACCCAGTAATGGAACTCTGTTTATAGTGACTCTGTTTTTTCCATATTTAAAAATATGGATATCTATGTTACTTTTTAAATGGGAATTTGAAGTGTAGTGAAGTCAGTAAGCCACAGAAACTATGATTAAAAATTTTCAGTTCCTATTATGCAACAATGAGGTGAACTAAATATGCTATTAAGAAAAATGGAGATGAGAAAAAACATTTGTGTAAATGTTGTCTCTGTTCTTCCTTTACATATTATTAATTATACTAAAGTGAAAGATAACATTTGAATCTGGTTTTCCTCACTGCCTATGAATGAGATGTAACTATATTTTTAGAAGTCACTCTAAGTTATAAAACCATTTAACATTACCAGGCACAACCACTAGACTTGTGATGAGTATGTTGCATAAAGTATAAGTTTAACAAAAAGTATAAATGTCTCAGAGTATAATAGGCAATATAATAGATACAATACATACATTTTGAGGTAAAGTCCAGAAGTCTATATCTTTGTTGATTCTTTGAGAGATTTGGAAGACTGTGTAGTTTTAGAATCAGTTCTTTGTTTCTTTTTCCTTACATCAGACCAAGTATTTTTCTGGAGATATTTTCAAGTTGGTGGAAACAGTCCAGCCTATTTTTTCAGGAATTGTGGTGATATTATTCTTGATGAAGGTAGAAGCTTCTCCAATGTTGTTAAAGGTTCTCAAGTCATTTGAATAGAAAATTCTGATTCTAGCAGTATATACCATCTGCACTTTTATTTTATTTTGTTTGAGAAGTTTCACTAATGGCTAAGTTCTTTTCCTTGTTTCTAACACGTTTGCAGAATAATCATTGTCAAATCTGATCTGACTCGGTTTATATGTTATGGGACTTTTTCTCCAGGCTGTTTTTAAAATGAGCTATTTATCCAAGAAGGACAGGAACTTTACCACAATTGATCTTGGTGGTGCATTAGGTGAAGAGGGTATAGATTTTCCTATGGCTCTGTGAGCTCTTTCTATTCCATTTGATAATCCTTCTTTTAAATCAAGTACTTCAAGAAGCCATGAATTCAAAAAGGTGATGATGTCTTCTCCCTCAGTTTTTTTTGGAAGGCCAAATATTCTTATATTAGTTCTCCTCTTCCTATTATCTAAATCATCCACTATATTAAGTAGCCAGTTATTTTCTTTAAGTAAGAATTCTGTCTGATTTTCCTCTTCTTTGAGTCTTCTGTCTATGTCATTTAGTGATGTCTCCATATCAAGTTTACTTTGTTGTTGCTGCAGTATTTATTTTAGTACATCTGTTTGCTTTTGGCAGTTTTCCTTGACACTTTCCAAATTATCAGTGAATCTATCCATTTTCAATGACAGTTCATGTAATGTGGAATACATCAGTTGTATCTCCTTCTTCAGAGTGGTTTCTGAGTGAGAATTCTTTAAACTGGCCATTACCAAATAGCTGTGTTGTTCTCCAGAATATTTTGACAGGAAAAAACTCAATAATATTTCTTGAAATTTGGTAGAGTTGTAGTTCATATGTTCCTTAATATTTTTTCTATTTCTGGTTAATGAAAATAATTGTTTCCCTGTTTTCTAGTACTGTTTTCTGGAGCTCTAAAAATGCTCTTATCTGTTTGCCATCTAGGCTCCACCCCCAAAATAAAACCATTTTTAAAGGAACTTCATAAACACACCCACAAAACACCCAGTCAGCTGACAGAAACCACTAAAACCCAAGAAAATCTTAAAGAGACAGTGAATACAGAAAGAATAGCACTAGTTATACTATTTACAACTTGAAAGCTCTCATTTTAAGTTCACTGATGATAAAAATGCCATCATTAATCCCTGGCAAATGTGTGGAATCTAATCTAAATTGCCACAACATTTCACAGTGCAATAATTTGTTCTTCCAGTCCCCTGTGTGGGCAGCGTCTTGTACTTGTTTCAAAATAAAAAAAACGTGAATCTTTTAAAACTTGTCCCCTTTTGCATGTTTCATAATAATGTCCACTAAGGGACCCATATAATTGTTCTTAATTTGGAAACTTGATATTCTTTTTAAGGTGCCATTATTTAGTGGCTGCCTGAGTTACTTCAGACATTTGGACAACTTATTATTTGTGTGGAAGGGTACCGCTAATGATTTTTTGGCATTAGTGGAGGTTTTGAGGTTGTAGTGGTTTCTGTCACCTGACCGGGTGTTTTTGTGGGTATGTTTATGAATTTCATTTCTTGTTTCATGGTTCTGATGATGTCTATTATACAAGACGAAAGTGCTAAACTATGATTTGTTTTTATCTCAAGGTTTTGTTTTGTTATTAAAGTTCTAAGTTTGTTAGGCTACTGGTGTTTGGTTCTTTCATTAAATATTCTGATGACTTAGCTTTTCTTTTTTCAAAGGAATTAGACCATAATACTAATCTTTTAGCAAATTCATTGTTCTAAGTTTCCTTAAGTCTAGAGGTGTGTGCAATGTGAGAGCACAAAACTTTCCATTTTGATATTAATGGAGTTTTAAAACATATTTCTTAACCATTTTAAAATTGATTTCATATATGCAGAGTCTAAAGATTGAAATTAATTTCCTTCTAAGGTAAATTTTATTAGCCAGATAAAAGGATTGTTACATATTTCTACTTTATCACATTTGGTAAACGTATAAAAGTTAAGTATAATTTTCTAATAATTAATTTCTAATAATAATAATGTCTGTAATCTCACCTATACACAAACAAGGGAAGGATAATAAGTTAGTTTCATCATACATACCTATTTCATTATTAAATGTAGACTGTAAAGTATTTACATCCCATCTTTACTATAAGATTTAGAGATATAGTAGATTAATAAATATCAAACAGGATTTATAGTAAATATATTAATGAATGATTATATAAAAAGGTTAGTAACTGTGTTAGATTTAGTAATAGGAATTAATAAGAAATTGACTGTAATTAGCTTAGATGTTGAGAGATATTTTGATTCTGTAAATTGGAACTACTTGTTTAAAACTTTAGAAGCATTTGCATTTCCACAACAATTTATTGGAATATAAAAAAAAACTGTACAGAGACTACAAATCATATGTTACAAATGGATCTCAGCTTTTTAAATGATTCACGTTAAACAAAGACACAAAACAAGGGTGTCCCTTATCCCTCTACTATTTTGCATTAATTATGAAACCCTTAGCTTATAGTATAAAAGCAATGAAAATTTTGTAGAGTCTCAATTAACAAGGACTGTCAATCTAAAATGCAGTATTTTGCAGGTAATATTTTACTAACTGTAGATTTAAATTATTCAACTGAAAAACTAGATGAGGAAATTGAAAAGTTTCAAGAAGTATCAGTGCTGAAATTTAATAATAATAAAACTGAAATTTAGTGTTAAATCAATTACTATATAGTAACTTTAAAGATAAATATAACTGGGAAGGAAAATAACTAAAATTTTTAGGAACAAAAATCTATCACGTTGTGAGTAAGATTATTAGTAATTTTGAAAAATAACAGAAGTGTTACTTCTTTTAAAAAATCGAATACATTTTTTTTTACTTTAGATAATATGATAGTAATTATTAAAATGATTATATTACCCAAGATTTTATATATATTGTATGTAATAACTTTGTTACCTGACAAAAAACATTTAAAGAAAATAGAAAAAAATGTTAACTTCATTTTTATGGTATCCTATAAGATTATGGTAGTATGGTAATATTAGCTTTCCAGGTGCAGAATATTATTATATTGCTGCAAATTATAACTCTGTTATATTCTGGATAGACTCAACTTACACGAGTCAGTGAAAAATCATTCAGGAGAAGACAAAATATGTTTGCATGTCCATGTGCATGTATCTATTGTATCTATACATACTCACACATATACACAGGTATATGTGTATGCATGTGTGTTTGTACGTATATATGCATGTACTTTAATTAATGTACTGCTTCTAAAAGACAAAGTATGTTTGCATGCATATGTACCTATAGCTACTCACACACACCTATATATGTGAGTATACTTGAGCATGTGTGTGTATACATATATGCGATTCACCTTCAGTTGATCAACTAATATGTGCAGTGACATCCTGAAGGTAAACCACTGTATGTCAAAAACCAAAACTTAAACTACCTACTACTCATACGCTGATGAAGAACCTTGATGCATGCGACTTTAAAACATTGTTTTTTGCAGGGGGAAAGTGCCCTTCCCCCCCACCCCCAATTATATAAACTAACTCTGAGATTACACAGTCTCCATGGAAAGGAAATATTCCCCTACCACTTGTTGACTAGCTGTATAATCAACCAAATGCAGTTGATTAAACAGATGTCAACCAAACCAAACCCCCTTTTGACCAAACTAATGGAACCCATATATATCTGATTATATCATCTGTCATCTAGCTCAGCAATGACAAATGGTCACAACCTACATCACCATATGTGTAGAATAGGCTCTGCTATGGGTCCTGTAAAACTAATACACACACACACACACACACACACACACACACACACACACGTTTTATTTTTTACAAGTTAAGTGAGCTAGCTCCCAAGTCTTTTTGTTTTCCTATGATGAAGTCTTAAGTCTAGGAACATCTTCTTCTCCCGGCACATTACAAAAATAATCACAGAAAGAAAAGAAAGGAAATATTCTATCAGCAGCTTCACTAAACCAGAAATAATTTGACCTGCTTTACCAGTAAAAAGCTTTTTGGAAGTACAGGCCCTAGTCAAACTCTTAGTTAAAGCAAGAACATCTTTAGTTCTATTCTCTAAGACTTAATATGTAGATATCTATATACACACATGTATATCAGATATATTAGACAGAATCATATATAGTGTGTGTTTGTGTTACGGGGTCTGCATGTTGTGTGTATTTAATGCAATGGAGTAGTTTCCTATCAAGTACTGGATCCTTGCCTTAAACCTCCTTCTTGCTAAGATAAACTGTGACTCCCCGCTAACCCTGAACAGAATAAGGCATAGATCAGAAAGTAAATGAATAAATGAATGTTGTGAAAAAACAAATTAGTCCAGGAATATAAGCAGAACATTTAAGTATTTGTAGAACATACGTTAAGAAAAAAGAAGCAAGTTGAATTTAAGTAGCCTTACATTTGTGGTCATCTGACATATTTCAGAAGCCATGTTTTTTAGCCTTGATCCATCTGTATGCCACCAATAACTATGTTATAGTCTCTGCTTCTGCAACATGAAGCTGGAGGGTTTCACTGCATTTGTTCATGACACCAGGATATTAACAAAAACACTGAGCAGAAGTTCCTCATATTGTATCACCTCAAGTACTTAGAAACTCATATAATAAGTTATGTACCTACCATAATGTTCCATGTTAGTTGTCTTCATCTCACCTTCTTTCTTGCTGTTTGGGATCAGAGCTGATCCTCAGCTCTGACTTGGCCATCTTCAATAGCTCGAGAGCTGTTTACTGGCTCGAGGCTACCCCTTATCCCATAATGCCTAGCGATAGCTACCCAGATCTTGTTTGAAATAGCTAAACCAGACATAAGAGAAAAACTAGTTATCAAAAAAATGGTTGTTCCATGCATTCTAATATCTAGAATAGGTTAGGAAGACCTGGCCAGAAGAATAACAATAAAAGAATACTCAGCCAGTGAAAAAAGGAACTCCTCTCAATCCACTAGGATGGGGGACGGAGGGAGGGATGCAAGAAAGAAGGCGAGATGAAGACAACTAACATGGAACGTTATGGTAGGTACATAACTTCTTAATGTTAAGTTGTCTATCTCGCCTTCATTCTTACTGTTTGGGACAGCATCCCTAGCACCTAACACCCTGGGTGGCTCAGTGGAACAGACTCTTCAGAACAGTGAAACCAAAGGCAGCTCTGCTCTGTGAGACCATATCCACCTTGTCATGAGAAATAAAGGTATTAGGGTTTGCCCATGTGGCAGCTGCACAGATGGAATCCATGGGCAACCTAGACTGAAAAGCTACGGAGGTGGCTAACGCCCTAGTAGAATGACCTTTTGGTTTAATTAGTAACTCTTTGTTCCTTAACTGATAAATAAAAGTAATAGTGTGGGACAACCGTCTGGATGTGGTCACCTTGGAAACTGGGAGACCTTGTTTGTTTAAGGCATAAGAAAGGAATAATTGGTCTGACTTTCTTATTTCTTTAGTTCTGTGCAGGTAAAAATGTAATTGTCTATGAACGTCCAATTGGTGAAGTTTGTACTCTGCCTTGTTATGATTTGGGAAGAACACAGGGAGATCTATAGATTGGTTTAAATTATTTTATGAACAGACTTTAGGAAGAAATGAAGGCTTAGTCCTCAGGGCAACTCTGTCCTTGTGAAACACCAGGTAGGGAGGACAAACACATAGTGCCTGGATTTCTGAGACATGCCTAGCTGAAGTGATAGCTACCAGAAAGAGTGTCTTCCAAGATAGAAACTTGATGGAGCAGGAAGCTGCTAGTTCAAAAGGGGACAGAATTAAAGAAGTTAGGACTAAATTAAGGTCCCAAGGGGGAGGAGGATCTCTCACTGGAGGTCTAAGAAGAGATGTTCCTCTCAAAAAAGCTTTACAGAGCTTATGAGACATAATGTTAGAATATGACCAACCAATATGAAAATTAGAAATGGCCGCTAATTGTACCCTAATTATAGCAGAAGCAGCCCCAGAGTGAAACAGTTGTGCCAGGAATTCCAGAATTTCATGGAGTGGGACTGAGAAGGGATCCACATTCCTAGACTCCGACCAACAAGGAAAAACGTTTCCATTTGCTAGCATAAGTTTTTCTCGTTGTAGACTTGTGAGAGGAGATGATAATCTCACGTACTGCTGGGGAAATGCTGGGAAGCCTGGCTAAGGTTGGAAGTGGAGCAACCAAGCTGTGAGCTGGAGAGTTTGAAGGGATTGATGCAACCCACCTGATTGTTGAATCAGGAGATCTAGAATTGGGTCCAGAGTCCAGGGTTGATCGAGAAGGTAATGGTGCAGGAACGGGAACCCTATCTGTTGAGGCCAGTAGGGGGCAATGAGGATCATTTTGCAACCCAACAATTTTGCTTTCTGTATGAGTTTCAGTATCAGGGGAAATGGAGGAAAAGCATAAAGAAGTCCCTGAGGCCAATCGTGGACTAGAGCATCTCTGGGTATGTGACCTGGAAGCGGAAGAAGGGAGAAGTAGTTGCTGCATTTGCTGTTGAAGGGGGTGGCAAAAATATCGCAGCAAGGCTATCCCCATTTCCGGAAAATAAGATCCTCAACTTCCTGATTCAGAGACCACTTGTGAGGCATGAGGATAGCTCTGCTGAGCCCGTCTGCTATGACGCTGGATCTCCCAGGGATGTGTGTCACAATCAGAAAACATTGGGAGGAAATCACCCACTGCCAAAGTCTGAGTGCTTCTCGACACAGGGAGTAGGATGTAGTTCCACCCTGCTTGTTGATGTACCACACCACTGACATGTTGTCTGTTTGAATTGCAATGGTCTCAAAAGGAAGAGTGTCTTGAAGAGCTTGCAATGCTAGGAGCACGGCTCTCATTTCTAGGACATTTATATGCAGATGGTAGTCATGTGGTTGCCAAGTGCCTTGGACTGTCCTGCCCAGATAATGCCCCCCACCCTATCAGGGAGGTGTCTGTCGTCACTGTGGCTACCAGAGGGGGTTGTACGAAAGGTCTTCCCTGAGTAACTAATGGGGAGACCATCCACCAAGAAAGGTGTCTTTTGCATGCCTCCGTGATAAGGATCATGTGAGACATGGGTAGCTCTTGGAAGGACCACTGTGTGAAAAGAAGCCACTGAAGAATTCTCATGTGGAAGCACGCTAGTGGGATTAGAAGAATGGCAGCTGCCATGGAGCCCAGAGTTTGATGGACATACCTTACTTGGATTCTTTTGCTCTGCATTAGAATTTGCACTTGTTGGCGAATTGTGGACACTGTTTCTAGTGGTAACCTTACGAACATATCCCTTGTGTTTAAGCATGCTCCTATGTAAGTGATAGACTGACAGGGCAACAAGGCAGATTTTTCAAAATTTATTGTAATACCTAGCTGTTTGCAGGATGTGATTATATAATTCCGCGCTTGTAGGAGTTGATGCCTGGTGGTAGCAGTGAGAAACCAGTCATCTAGATATGGAAACACCTGGAATCCTTGATGTCTCAGGTGAGCCGTAACCACTGCCATACACTTGATGAACACCCTGGGGGCTGTGGTGAGACCAAAGGGCAGAGCTCTGAACTGGTAATGACTGGCCCCCACCCAAAAGAGAAGAAATTTCCTGGAGCATCTGTCCATCTTGATATGGTAGTACGTGTCCTGAAGGTCTATCGAGCACATCCAATTGTCCTTACCCAGAAAGGGTAGAATGGACTGTAGCATGACCATCCAAAACTTTGTTCTTTGTACAGACTTGTTTAGTCTGCTGAGATCCAGAATCAGTCTCCAGGCCCCTGTCTTTTTTGGTACCAAAAAGAACCTTGAGTAAGTTCTGGATCCATGCTGGTCTGTGGGGACTTCCTGGATGGCTCTTTTTTCTAGCAGTTTTGAAACTTGTATTACTGCTTGCTCCTTCAGATTGGGTGGTACATCTGGAAGGATTTTCTTTGACTGTAAGGGGGGTTGATGGAAGGGAATTTTGTAACCTCCGGATATAATGGACCGTACCCATCTCTCTTTTGTTAAATTTAGCCAGGCTTTTGGGTACAGTGAAAGTCTTCCCCCGACTGCCTCCAGACGTGAGCAGCCAGGCAACCCTTCAGGGATGCTGGAAGGGCTTATCAGAAAAAGAGTCTCTGTTGCCCTGGTTCTGCGGACCACCTCTCCCACAAGGGCGGCGTCTATTATTATTGTTTCCCCCTCTGCCTCTGGAGGAAAAATCACTACGTGTGTCAGGCAAGGCTCCCTGAGATTTACGGAACCACATTTTCCCACTCTTCTGACCCTTGGGGTAAGGTCTAGAGGGAGTGGAAAAATGGACTCCCATGGCAGACAGAGTCTTGGCTTCTTGCTCACACCTTGTCAATGTGTCTTTCACCTGTGGCCCAAAGAGAAAGGAGCCATCAAAGGGGGTACTGGTGAAGGACACTCGAAAGGGTTTCGCAAAGTGACACAGCCGCATCCATGCATGCCTCCTAAGGGCTACACCCATGCCCGCAGCTCTACTTGCTCCATCAGCTGCATAGGAAATGAGCCTCATAGAGGAGTTAACTGTAGAATTAAATGTCACTAGCTGGGAAGCTATTTTGGTTTGTGCTCCCTCAGCTGTAGGAACTTGAAGGGTATCTCCAAGCTCTTTAAGGAGATCCCTTTGAAGTCGAGTAAAATGACATAGATAGTTCAGTGACCTCATGGAGAAGGTCACTGAAGCAAACATTCGCTTTCCGTACCTGTCCATCGTCCTAGACTCCTTGTTAGGGGGATGAACAGATGAAGAGGTCTCTGCTAGCTCTTTTTTTGGTTCCACTGTGTCTGGAGCTGACCAAGCCTTACGAGCCACTACGGACATAAGTGGGTCAAAAGGCGGAGAAACCCAGGAGGTGGAAGGTCAGGAACCAAAAGCATCCAGGAATACAGACTCATCCTCGGTAGGGGCTAGGGGATTCCAGTTCCCACTCTGCCTAAGCATTTCCAGAATGTACAAGAAGGAAACATCTTCAAAGGGGGATCTCAGGGACCCTTCCAATTCATCTAAATCTGTATCAGAAGTGATGGACTCAGGGGAGTCAATGTGCTTCCTCTTGCACTTCCTCTTCCAAGGGGACTCCTCTGAGTGATGAGGGGAGGCCTCAGAAGAAGAGGAAACACCCAATGTGGTGTCCTGGAGCATTGGTTCCCCACGCTTGGGGTCTGGAGGAGGAGCAGAGGTTGGCACAGGCACTATGGTGGACGGAGCTGGTGGGGCTGGCAGTGAAGCTGACATGGGGGACAGCACATTCCACATGACCTCCAAGGCATCCCTGTCTCAAGGCAGAGAAAGCTCCAGTTCTGAAGAAATAGGAATCTTTCTCCGTGCCGAGGGGGGTGGCTCCAAGGCCGATGTTGGAGCCGAGCTCACCTGCACCGATGCTCTGAGAGGGAGAATGGGGTCGGACAAGGGTCCAATGCCACTCGCCCCCTCGGAGCCGATGAGAGAGCCTCGGCATCCAGATTCCTCGATGGAAGGTACCATTGAGGTAATCAGAGCTGACGTCAGAACCGAAGGGGATATGGTTATCAGAGCCAACCATTCCACTACTCGAACCCTAACGAACTCTGGCTCCGAACTCATTGGAGTTAGAGGAGGAACATCAAGTGAAGTGGACAGAGCCGATACCTGTTGAGGAAGGCTGGACAATAATTTAGCTAGTGCCTGCGACTTTAGCAACCTACTGACTACTCTCTCCACATCATGATCTGACAGTCTAAAGGATCGGTGGCTATGCTCACTTTGAAGGAATGGAGACCGAGGAGCCAAATGCACCGACTCTAAGGAAGGGGACCTCAGCCTCTTGTGGCTCCATGACAGCTCCGAAGCATCAGATGGAGCCAACGGGGAGGTTGTCTTGTCGGTGCCAGCCGGAACCAACTTAGAAGGTAAATCCTGCACAGGAGTCGGCTCTGAGGGTGGAGCTGATCGCTTACTGGACTTTGGGGATTTCACTGGCTATGAACACTTTGCCGGTGAATCCTGGGGTTTTAACAGACCCCTAAGAATCAGTTTGTTCTTACACTCCTGCAGGATTCTTGGACTAAAAGCATGGCAAATAGAACAAGAGTCCTGCAGATGAACAGTGCCCAAACAGTAGACGCAACTAGTGTGCCCATCTGTCAGAGACATTTTCTGACAGCATGAGTCACACTTCTTGAATCCAGAAACCTTAGCTTCCTTAGACATGACTGTACCAAAAAAAGGGAAGACTAAGTAAGTAAATACAGATAAAAAACAGTACTACACTAGACAGAACACACCAGTACTATCTA
The DNA here is from genome assembly GCF_019279795.1 of Protopterus annectens. Taxonomy (NCBI): domain Eukaryota; kingdom Metazoa; phylum Chordata; order Ceratodontiformes; family Protopteridae; genus Protopterus; species Protopterus annectens. The sequence goes on along the minus strand of NC_056749.1, from coordinate 704,997,628 downwards.
TAACTATGAAGGAAATATAAGATATAATATAATTAAATATTATTATATATTTTGTTTTTTTACAATAAGGGAAAAAAGAAGTAGGAGAGCCTCTAAGTTAAACGGCTAACCTAGGGATGGGGGAGGGGTAGGGAACTCTCTAACTTAAACGAGTTCTGTCAAAAAGGGTAGAGACACTATAGAAAAAAATAACTACAACACGTATAGCTAACTCTAAATAGAAAGGATACTAGAAAATTTAAATTCTAAGGAAAGTTTACACAAAAAGTTAAATATACGAGCCTGAGCCAGAAAAATGACACCCTCACAGCTGAAGCGGCAAATGAGATCTGGGTAGCTATCGCTAGGCATTATGGGATAAGGGGTAGCCTCGAGCCAGTAAACAGCTCTCGAGCTATTGAAGATGGCCGAGTCGCTCCGATCCCAAACAGCAAGAATGAAGGTGAAATAGACAACTTAACATCAATAATTATGGTTATGAGCAATACAGACAAATGAAACATTTTTATAAAATTGTTTTTGCAAGGTCAACACCCCTCCCCCTGTATCCCATGTAGGGTTTAAGTCTCAAAACATTTTATTATTTTCCCTTCCAAGGTCACTGCAACTCAGACAAAGAGGAATCACTCACAGGTCATGTACATGCTGTCTAGTTCTTTCTCTGGGAGGTTGTGAAACTATGCCACTTGTTAACCAAGCAGATAGGATCAACAGCATCTCACTCATCTGAGTCTCAAGGGAAAGAAAGTTAAGCAAGTGAAGAGATGATCTGCTGTGCTGAAGCATCTGTGATACAAGCTTGGGTGGTCTGAGCAACTGATGAAGCTGAGCTTTAGTGACACAGAGCTACCATCTGTACACTCACTGTTTCCGCAACTTCTGTTTCTGAAGTATCACAAAGTTGTTACATTTGAATAAAGGATTCAAAGTTACACTTCAGTTTAGGCAACAACCACAAAAAAAAAACGCCAACAGCCTCAAGGAGAAGATTTATTCACTTTAGCGCCTCGGCCAAAAAGTCTTCAAGGAGTAAAAAAACAACAAAGTGACACTCCGTATGTATATAAATCAATAAAACAACACATTAAAACATCAGTTAATCAAATATTTCCAATTAAATTCAGTATTTAACCCCTTAGGGATCAAAGTAACAAAATTTTAAATAAAAAGAGCTTCTTTATACAATTCTTTATCCTTTAAAGGAACTAATTCCCCCATATGAACATTGACTTACTCCAAAACATATCCTCTCAGGAGTTTAAAATTAGTAAAATGATATTTTTAAAATGAAGTGCAAATTGATTATCAAAGTTTCCATTTCTTATGTCTCTGATATGTTCCTGAAATCTAACCCTAAACACTGTCAAACTTTCCCCCACACAGAATTTGTCAACAAGGATATTTTAAAATATAAATAATTCTAACAGTGCAACAAGAATAACTCTGATTAGGATTAAATTTAACTCCATTAATATTGGAAAATATTTACTACATAAGGACAACTGAAGCAATTTCCACATGCAAAAGTACCAACTTTGGGGGAAATCTGTGTACAAACCCAAATTTTGGCACGTGGAACCTACTATGAACCACCATATCTGCTATACTACATCCTCTCTTAAAAGAAACTAAAGATTTTTCCCGTAAAATATTAGCTAGCTGACTATCCTTAAATAACATTGGCCAAAACTAATACAAAAGTTTGATAAAAGTATCACTAAGAATATTAAAAGTAGTGACAAAATATATCTCCATTCTGTCCTTAACTAAACTGTAAGTATTACTAGATCTTAAAACATCAAAAAAGGAAATTTATCAGTGTCACTCTTACCCCAGTCTCTATAGAGGTCCTTATCAACTACATCTACAGTGGATATAAAGTTTACACACCCCTGTTAAAATGCCAGGTTTTTGTGATATAAAAAATGAAACTACAATAACTCATTTCAAAACTTTTCCCACCTTTAATGTGACCTATAGCCTGTACAATTCAGTTGAAAAACAAATAAATCTGTTAGGGGAAAATATATAAAAAATAAAAAAAGTACAATAAGCTGGTTGCATAAGTGTGCATGCACACCCTTAAACTAATACTTTGTTGAAGCACCTTTCAATTTAAATACAACATTCAATCTTCTTGGGTACACACCTGCCATCAATTAAAGATACTCTGATTAACCCCAAATAAAGTTCAACTGTCCTAGTAGGATTTTCATGACCTTTACTCACTTGCCTGCTACAGCAAAAGCCATGGTTTGCAGAGAGCTTACAAAGCATCAAAGGGATCATTGTAGAAAGGTATCAGTCAGGAGAAGGGTACAAAAAAATCTCCACAGCATTGGATATACCATGGAGCACAGTGAAAACAGTCATCAAAAAGTGGAGAAAACATGGGACAACAGTGACATTGCCAAGAACTGGACATCCCTCCAAAATTGATGAAAAGACAAGACACAAACTAGCTAGGGAGGCTGCCAAAAGACCTACAGCAACACTAAAGGAGCTACAGGAATTTCTGGCAAGTACTGGTTGTGTACTGCATGTGACAACAATTTCCCATATTTTCCATAAGAGGGAAGCCTTTTCTTATACAGAAAAACATTCAGGCCTGGCTAAAAATTGCAAGACAATACATCAAATCACCCAAAAGCATGTGGGAAAATGTGTTATGGTCTGATGAGACCAAGGTTGAACTTTTTGACCACAATTCCAAAAGGTAAGTTTGGCGCAAAAACAACACTTCACATCACCAAAAGAACAAAATCCCCACGGTGAAGCATGGTGGTGGCAGTATCATGCTTTGGAGTTTCTGTTCTTCAGCTGGAACTGCAGCTTTAATCAAGGAGGAGGGAATTATGAACAGTTCCAAATACCAGTCACTTTTGGCCCAAAGCCTTCAGGCATCTGCTAGAAAGCTGAAGATGAAGAGGAATTTCTCCTTTCAACTTGACAATGACCCCAAGCATACATCCAAATCAACAAAAGAATGGCTTCACCAGAAGAAAATTAAAGTTTTGTAATGGCCCAGCCAGAGCCCAGACCTAAATCAAATAGAAAATATGTGGGGTGACCTGAAGAGGGCTGTGCACAAGGGATGCCCTCACAATCTGACAGATTTGGAGTGCTTTTGCAAGGAACAGTGGGCAAATATTGCCAAGTCAAGATGTGCCATGCTGACAGGCTCCTACCCAAAAAGAATGGATGCTGTAATTAAATCAAAAGCTGCTTCAACAAAGTATTAGTTTAAGGGTGTGCACATTTATGCAACCAGCTTATTGTACTTTTTTTTTTTTCCTAACATGTTTGTTTGCTTTTCAATTGAATTGTGCAAGTTAAAGGTCACATTAAAGTGGGAAAAGTTTTGAAATGATTTATTGTGGTCTCAATTTTTTATATCAGAAAAATCTGGCATTTTAACAGGGGTATGTAAACTTTTTATATCCACTGTATACCTTTATAATGTTTATGAACCACTCTATTTAAAGCATAATTAGTCTCATTAATATCACGCTCCCTCTAAATAAGCATATTTACTGTATACTGTACTTCTCTATCAAAATCAAAATCATTATTACAAAGTTTACTAAGATGAAGAAATTCAGCATATGGCAAAGAAGCAATTAAATGTGGAGGATGGCAACTAGTGCCATATAAAAACGGATTCCCCTCCCCAATTGTTCTATAAACATTCATCCTAATAAAACCATCATCCATCCCAATTAAATTTAAATCTAAAAAAAATTTCAACTGATTACATACCTGTAAAACCATCAAACTTAAAATTAAAACCAATTTCTATGTGTGTGTGTGTGTGTGTGTGTGTGTGTCTTTCAGCTTTTCCCGGTTAGGGGTCGCCACAGCGGAACTCCGGTCTGCTAATGATTGGCAGTAGAGTTTTATATGCTGGCTTGCCGGGCCTAACACACAACCTTCAATGAAGGAATGCCCATTCATGCATGTCGTCACACAGTAGATGCTCTAAGAATCAATAAATATATTCACTTTATCTAAGCCTCCCCCTTACAAACAAAAATCAAATCATCTATATACTGAAAATACTTACATACATGATCTGTAAAGAAACATGTTCTGAAATAAATATTCTATTTCAAAAAAAGCTATCACCAAATTTGCATACATGGTAGCAAATAGTGCCGCCATAGGCGTATCTTGAATTTGATGAAACAATTCATCATTAAAAAACAAAAAAAAATATTCTCCAAACAAAAATTGAACCAACTCAATAATATAATTAGATAGTGGTGTATCTCCCCAGAAATACTGTAATGCTTAAATACCATATTCATGAGATATATTAGTATACAAACTTTGCACATCAATAACTACCCAATGTTTACCCTCTTACCACTTTAAATCAGATATTTTACTAATAAAATCCTGTGTATCTCTAAAATAAGAAGAGGTTCCTTTAACAAAAAAAAACAAATGTTGTTGTGTGTCTTTAGGGGTCGCCACAGCTGAACTCCGGTCCGCTAATGATTGGCAGTTGATTTTTACGTGATGAGTTGCCAGCCCTAACGCACAACCTTCAATGAAGGTATGCTCATTCACGAATGTCTCCATGCAGAAGACGCTCTAGCTGAGAATCGAACAGGACAACGTCATACTGTGAGGCGACAGCGCTACCGCAGCACCACCACCACAATCCCACATTTCACAAGAAATATCTGCAGGCAGATACAATAGGCTTACACTGTAATTTATCTAACCCTTATGAACTTTGGGCAAGCAATAAAATCTTAAACTACCAAAAAAGTGGAAAATGACTGAGTAGACCACACACAAACAATAAACCAAGAAAGCACTCAGTCCGAACAAATGCAAAAAGACTTTAATATGTACAGCAAATGCACATCAGATCTGATGTGCATTTGTTATACGTCAGATCTGATGTGCATTTGTTGTACGTCAGATCTGATGTGCATTTGTTATACATATTAAAGTCTTTTTATTTTTGCAACTTTTGGAGCGGGTTTCCATTGCCTTTATTGGAACTAGTGTGCCGGACTGAAAGCAATAAAATGTTGTTAAATCGCAACCCTTAATAGCAAATTTTGTATCTAAATCTTCACAACTAAAAAAAAAAACAAGTCTAAAACCCTTTTGTAACAATAATTGATACCTTTCAAGAGCTTGGTTATAAGCTGTTATATCACATCTTTCATAAAGTATAGTATCATTTAAAAGCCTACTAATCTATGAACCTATGAATTATAATATCATTTAAAAGCCTATAATACATTTCAGCATATTGTTTAAAGTGCAATACTACAATTGTATTGCCTTTATCTGAAGGCTTAATTATCAATTCATGGTCCTTACTAAAATCATTAAGAGCTTGCCACTGCTCAAATGACAAATTATATTTTACATTAGATTTAGTTTAAAACAATTTGTAATTAACAACTCAACAGAAGAGTTTAAAGCAGCAAAAAACTGTTGGATAACAGTGCACAATTATCAAATGGAGGAATAAATGAACTTTTACCATTTATATTAGAAATATCTAATAAACAGTAAGCATTAGATATAGTAGTATTTGTCTCAACAATGTCAGAAACACATGAATAAAAACTGTCTTCTGATCTGACACTTTGAATTTCCTCAAACTCTACCTCAGCTTGAGAAAAATAATAAACCAACTGTAGCTGTCTTACCAAGCAAAACACTTCACATTTTAAATTATGTAAATGAGAAAGCACAGGTGGAACAAATTTTAAGCCCAAATTGAGAACTGACTCAAGAGAGTCCGCTAGGACATGCCCAGAAATATTAATAATTAAAGAATGTCTATCTTTAAAAGTCACATTTACACAAAATCCACAGTCACTGCCATCTACTTTTTTTATATTGCTTCCTCGTTTGTCCATCAGCATTATTCTGCTGTGTTTGTCCCAGTCTGCTTCTTTTTCTGTCATTCTGGAATCCATTAACTTGGTTATTTGGCTTCTGAAATCTTTCTTCATGAGTGACTGGGTCCTGAGCAGGCAGCAGTGGGGGATAAACACCCTCATCGCTTTCGTAATCCCGTAATTGTGTCCGCACCATCCGATGAAGCAAAAGACACATTCCAATAACACTCGCAGACTGGGCATGCATCTTAACCTTCCACAGGAAAGCCTTACCACTGCCGTAGTCATGGACAGCTCTTCTCAGCTTTCCTTTTATCTTCTCAGTTAAGTCCTGCTCATAGGACTTAAGTTTATCAATAGTCATTAATTTCAGACAATAAAGCATCAAACCAAGAGGTAGACAATTTCATATTTAATTCTGAACATACTGACTGCACTTCATTTTTTTTGTGGTTGTTGCCTATTAATTGGTTTGGGTGTGGTGGTTTTGTTGTTACACTTCAGTTTAGTCAGTCAGTATTTCTTACCAGTGCTTGAAATGTCATATTATTGTGAGGTATTGTTTTTTGCCATCATTTTAAGTGAGAGATCATGACTATTAAGAAATATTACTTGCACACTGGCAGTACACAGCTCTGATAAATATAATGTTTGCCCTCTACTCATTAGTGTGAACCACTGCTTCCTGTAGGTGAATTACAAATAATAAGGAAATCAGTCCTGTGTTAAGAAATAAACTTTTACTTTCTGTTTTAGTCCATGATGTTTAGTTGCCTTACTAATGATGTTTCTGCCTAAACAGGATTTGGAAGAGGAACCAATGTCGTCAACTATGAAGATCAGTGCTGGCATGAGTATTGCTTCACCTGCAAAAGATGCTCTCTCTCACTGGCCAACAAGCGCTTTGTTAAGCATAACAGTGATGTTTACTGCCCTGACTGTGCAAAAAAACTGTAAGCTGGATAAAATGAACATGCATAGTAAACTGGATTTAAAAAATGCTTTCTTGATATGCTTTTTAACCATGTTTCAATATCAACAATGATTAAGGAATAACATACTAGCACTGCAGTTTTGCCAAGAGCATTTTTGTCCACTTTATAGCATTGTTCGGCAAAGGATTTTTAACTGATTTATTTTACTGTAAAATCATTAAATAACAGAAGCACCTTGAACACTAAAGCAATTTATGTAATATGCTATTTGCTAATTAATAACTTGCATATACCTTGCTGATGGAAATGGCTGTTTGGAATATTTGAGGGGGTAATAAAGTGTGAAATGAAGCTATGAAATAAATATTCCGAATGTAATAATAAAGTATGTGTACATCTGAAGAGTTATCACAACTTAAGAACATACACGTTCACAATACTACCTGTAGGATGTCTTGTTTATCTGCCCAGCAGAGTTGTAACATCTTTTTTTCCCATCAGTGGGAGAGGTCTGTTGACCTGTCTGACACAGAGCCCACAACACACTAGGCAGGCCTTCTTTTCTAGTCAGTAAGAAGATGTACAATCTGTAAGGAATGGATGTATATTATACACATCAACTGGTTCACACTTCTGTACTGTCAACTAATAGGTGACAAAGGTTTGATGCAAGACTTGTTAAAGATATTTTCTAAGCATACTCAAATGAACAAGCCCAAAAAGCTTATGTCATTTAACTGCTATAAAAAAGTCTGTAACTCGGTATATCTGCATTTTCTTAAATCTTTGTTGCAGTTTTATTTCTCAGATTTACAACAGTTCCTGGAATTACTTATGATCAAATTAGAATGAAATCACAAGAGACAGCACATAAAGTTACACTATAAATCGTAAAAATGTCTCATTTAAAAAAAATTAGAAATCAAAAGTCATAGTACCCCAACATTTCAAGATCAAAAATTACATTTACTTGCCAAATTAAAAGATTTCTTTTCAAAGACAAAGTAAGACAACCATGTTGCAGAAGTGCCATTTTACTGACAACAAAGTTAAAACTGTTATTTTCACTCTGTGACCACAGCAAAGGAGAAATTGTATTTTTCTATCAGATTTGTAGTTCTCTTAGTTGCTTACCTAAAGCAGTGGATGTTTCTGGTGTCATTAAATACACCAAGCTTTCTTTTCTTTTGGGGGAGCACTTTGTCACCATTACCCCATCCATATGGGGGAAGTACAAACCACACACCCTTGACTCATTAAATAATCAACACTGAGGTCACTAAAGCTCAGAAAAAAATAAAATAATTTTCCATAGAAAATGTGCTTGTAGACTTGACAAACTCCACTGGATACTCAGTGTTCCAAAGGGAGTGAATTAATATACCTGGATAACCCTGTAAAAAAAAATAATAATAAAGTGCACCTTTTTACAATATGAAGTACATGTTCTGCAAATGAACTCATTTACCATAGCTGTCATTTCCTTTCTGATTGCTAACCACAACTCTTAAAAAAAAGTTGCAGATAGTGAGTGGGAAAATAATTACAAACAGTAGTAACTCAAGTAACTGCAGTAGAAGTTACAAGTGTGTGTGTGTGTGTGTGTGTGTGTGTGTGTGTGTCTTGTAATGGTTGTCCCTGTATACACCTGACAGCAATGAGTTGAAATACATTGCCACCAAAATTATTTATGTATAATTCACTCAATTATATTTGAATCTTTGTTCAAATATCATTTCTATGTGATATTTCAAAAACAGAAGTTGTGGAGCTGTACATAGCAAAGTGGCCGCAATTACTGTGTGTGTGTGTGTGTGTGTGTGTTGTGTCCCCTTGCCTCTGCATCTATCTGTGAGTCTGTGCTTCTGCATCTATCTTTGTTTGTGTAGGTATTATTAGATACTTACATAGGTGTCTATGTAGACATTATTAAATTCTTACATAACATATTTTAATGCAGAATACTTCCTCCAATGACAATTACCTGTCCTACACCAGGAAAGAACATACCTTCCAGGTGTGGGGAAGCCTTTTTTCTGTGGCATAGTGACTGGCACCCCTGCATAGTCTGTTATTTGCCCTCCCTGTCTGGCATTATTACTTGCTTATGCAGTAGTCATGGAGTGAAGCAGCACATTTACAGATGGCAGGAAAGTATATTCAGTCAGGTAGGAATTTCAGGGAACTGTGATTATCAATGTCTTGTTCAATCATAGCTAATACCAAGATTTGTCCTACTACTATGTTTTTCATGGTTATATTAAATATAATGCCAACTTTCAAGAAAAAAAATGTTATCATTTTGAGCACAGAGATACTTCATAATGAGTCTAAAATTATATATTTGCTACAGTAACTATATGTTGTTGTAAACATCCACTACAGTTCATCATAATTGGGTATGGCAAAAAATGTGTCACTAAATCCCTTTTGTCAAAGTGTCTAAAAGCAGAAGTCTGTATGAGGTGAGGGGTATACAACTAATCATGACCGATTTCGCAGTCATAACATATAATGGTAGGTTATAGTTATTGGAGGGATGATTTTGATATCCAGAAGATTTGATGTGGATTATTATACATACATAATGAATTTAAGCTGACAGAAAACATGACTTATCAGGCAGTGTGTGTGTGTATATATATATATATATATATATATATATATATATATATATATATATATTCATTACAGTTCCTAAACCAATTAAAAGTGCTGGGTATTTTTCTTGCTAGCTTATAAATACACATACTATATGTGAGCAGGCAATTCTGTATAAAGTGCAAGTAGAAGAAGAAGAGCAACACAAATATAACTCCGCAGCTTGGTTTTAAAGTATGTATAACCTCGACAGCTTTGTCAGTATCACTTTATTCAAGTGTGTTAAAATGTAGTCAGCTATAATGACTGTACAAGCAGAACGTTGTAACTTTTTGTGAGGAAATGGCCTCTGTTTTCATTAGGTTCTTCTTTTTGTCTAATAAGTGAACATAACTGTAAACTGATTCAACCTGTAGAAATGCATATCTAAGAATCTAAAACACAGTTGTCTTTAAATGAACTTTGGTTCTAAATGTCAGATTGCTAGGTGCTGTGCATGCTGTTGTAATAATAGTTACTGCAGTCAGCCTGAGAGCTTATGAAATTCAGTTATATATGATTCGAATGCTATATTTTACTTTATAAAGGTGCAATAAAAATGTAGACAAGAAGAATGGACTCTTTATTTCTGAGCTGATGCATGTATTGTGTGAATTTATTTCATAAAAACTCTCCCTTGTTTACACTTTCTGAATGTTGTTTTGTACCACATGCCAAAACGTCATCACACACACACACACACACACACACACACACACACACACACACACACACACACACACACACACACACACACACACACACACACACACACACACACACACACACACACACACACACACACACACACACACACACACACACACACACACACACAAATATATATAGATATCTGTTTTACATTTTGCTGTCCCTTTTGGACGGTATACCTTTGCATCATGGGAAACTAAGAAAATAAACCCCAGGAAAACAAACAACCAAAGAAAACTATACACAGTACTCATAAACACAGAGTATCAGACAAACTGACAATGCATTATGCTAACAGAAATTATGTGATGTGAAAAAATGTGAATGCATATTAAAAATCAGTAATAGTTCTCATAATGGTAGTGCATAAAACAATGATAATCTTTGGAGTCATATAATAATTTTGTCAAGGAAAAAGTATCAACCAAAGTCAGTTGATAAACTAGGGGATGCTCGTATATCTATAATCAGGTAATAACCCTTTTGGAAAAATCAAGGAATTATTCCACCAGCATTTTAAAGGAATTCTGAATGTGTGGCAGTTAGCAACTGATTCTAAGTATTGTTTTTAAAAGGAAAGTTGGAAGTTATGCCTTTGCATTTGCTTAAAGGTTTATTCCACAAAGATGAAGTAGCTTTGTACTTTTTTTCCCCATTACAGTTTTAGGCAGGTTAAAGGGCCTTCTAAAAGTTTCACATTGCATCTTCTCAGATTTCTGGTTGGTCATTGTTAATCCACCATGAGTCTCTCAAGTGCATTCAAGTATCCCTGCAGTATATTTTATGAGCAAGGATGAACTGAGAAGAGTGTCGATGACTGAAAATCTTAGCTGCTTTAGTGTACACCAGCTGTCAGTTTATAAACAAGTTCCAGCTAGACATCTTTTTACAGCATAATAATAACGGATTAGCCTGACACAAATTTGTGAAAAGGTGTTTAAACTAAGGAAGCCTGATATAATTAACTTCCGTATTACCTACTGTTTAGATTCAGGTACAAGATGCTGACAGCACCAGTACATAATCCATAGTTGTTTCTGACACCTGGTTCTGGCTATTTTAATTATGTAATAACAAATCATTTCTCAAATGTAATGCCTTGGTATTATGTAATGAAAATTATGTCTGCAAAATAATGCCTGGCATTTTACAGATTTTGCCATTTCACTAATTTTATCTTCTCTGCTGCAGCAGATTAGTAATAGGTGTGTTCTGTTTTTATTTATTTATTGATATTTGATTACCAGAAAAGTCTGAATGGGTAGAAGCCCATTTTCAGCAGAGGCCTTGGAGAAAAGCACCAAATTTTTAAGAACAAAGTACTGCGGGCAAAAATGCATGACTTTATTTTTTGTAGGAATTAGCATTAAGCCAATTTTTCTAAGTTAGATTTGTGATAATTCTTTCTGTAGTTTTTTTTTTGTTCTCATCTATGTACGTAGTAACATCCAATGGACCTTGATGTTGTCAGAGTCTCCTAACAAATACACACAACAATGGGGTCCAAGACTGATCTTTGTATGACTTCTGTCAGGTAAACTTCACAAAAGGAAGTAAGGGTATCCCATTCTGTGTGTTATCACTCTTTGCAACAAACAATTTTTGAACCATTGTATACTTTGATCAATGAATCCTTCCAAAAGCAAGACAAGTTATAAGGAGAATGTAATTTACTGTGTGTATGGTTTTCAGCAGAGCTATTAGCATGTAGTCCTTTTAAAGTTGAAGAGCACCATGTCCATAAGTCTAACTAGTATATTTTGTATTAAGTGGCTTGTTCTAAAGCCATGTTACAGCAGCAAACTGCTACGAATAGTTTGACATTTGTAGGTGAATCACTGTTAATGGTCTATATCCCAGGTAATTGAGCACTACCTGGGATATTAGCGACAACTGCTCTGTGAACAGGAATAATACCTTTAACATTCCACAGGTGTAGGACTTTTCCTTCTAGAATACCATATGTTAGATTATTTTAAGGGTGTTCAGTGTTTACACCTTTAAACAAACTGTTAAATATTAACTTTGATTAACAACAATATGACAAAACTGTTTTTTTATAAACAGATATAAGTGATAACCTGTCCACTATTTTGTTTTCTTTTGAAATATTTTACAGTTGATGGCTGTTGAGCTTCAGCAATTTTATTATTCTGATTTTTGCAGGAAACTGCTTCGGTCAAAAACAGATGCAGAGTTTGATATCACAAAACTGACGTAGCTGAATAATTAATGCTTCCCAATCATAGGTGAGAAAGCATGACAGATTTCCTTGATTTTAATGCGTAGCAGGTATGCTAACTGACAGAAAATCCTACAGTGTCTCCCTGGCATTTACATGTTCTAAAGCACTTGATAGTAATCTAGAGCTGAAGGGAATCTGTCTTTTAATAAATCATTCAAGTTTTCCACTTTACTCATAACACCTTTCCTAAGGTAGGTAAGCTATAATGAAGCCTCTCTTCCTTGACTTTACAGCACCAGCCTCATGTACTGCAGAGAGGGTACTAAACCATCAGTCTGTGTGTGTGTGTGTGTGTGTGTGTGTGTGTGTGTGTGTGTGTGTGTGTGTGTGTGCGTGCGTGCGTGTGTGTGTGTGTGTGTGTGTGTGTGTGCGCGTGTGTATGTGTGTGTGTCTGTCTTTCGGCTTTTCAGCACCACCACCGCAGGTACCATTCCAATCCTAGGTAATAACCCATATTCAAAAGTTCCTTCCAGCCTCAAGGTGGGTAATACAATACAGACCAGCAGAGAATTTGAGGCTGCCCATCCAATTATGTAGACTTAGGCTGAAGGTGACAAAGGTGTTACTCTACTTCATATGCAGTGGAAATTTGTTCCAGAGTTGGGGATATGACAGGATATGAATCTGTCATGCCAATGTACCCTTTTTATCTGTTATTAAAGTTTACATCCTTTAACTGACTATTAAGGAAATATTTCATTCTATAGAATAATAGGAGGTCAAAGAGGGTCAGATATTTCATGGCCTAAAAGGCCAGGCACATATCCCTAGGAGGAGAGTAAAAGAGATTGAATACATCTGGCCTGAGATTGTTGAGGCCACTGCTCTTTTCAGTCATGATTCTCTGAGGTCTCAAAAGTTGAGGGATATGTTTAGAAATGTACATGCCAAGGGGGCATTATTTTCAATAATGGGTCTGATGAGGTACTCAAAAAGGGGAATTAAAGCTTTAGATCTAGAGAGGATAGCTTTGAAAATTAGATGTGCAGACAGAAGACTTTCTGACCTACCGGGGTGACATGATGATCAACAGAGAAAGAATTCTCAAAAAAAGTGCCCAGATACCTTATGGCAGTGTCTGGATGGAGGAGTGTTTCACCTTTATGATATTTTAAAATGTTTTATCTAAATAAAATGTACTACATTTTTTCACATTTAACCCTTGTCCTTTCACTAATTGTTAACATTCTAAACCATAAATCTGAAAACAGGCTGAAAGACTCAAAGAGTTTTCTTGGAAATTTTTATTAGCTTGTTTAGCTCTTTTTTTTCCTAAATGGATTTCTTCAATGGAATATGAAAATAGATGCTAAATAGGAGAGGTCCCAACACTGACCATGCTACATACCTGGAAACCTTTTGGCTTTCAGTAATGGTACATGCAACTCTAACCACATGAGTTTTGTCAGACAACCTGTTAGCTATCCACCACATGACAAATGATTTATATTTAGATTAACTAGCCTGTCAATAATGCCTGCATGAGAAATAGCGTCAAACACCTTGGTCATGTCAGGATATGCTTCTTGAAGTGTGAAATCTCTATCCACTACTTCTGTGACATTTTCAAAGAAATTCATGAAGTTAAAGAGGCAAGAACTTTTTTATCAAAGCCAAATTGATGAGGGTTCAGGGTTAAGAGACTTTCAATGCCCAAATTAATGTAGTCTACGATAGTGTGTTCCATAGCTTTGAACATGAAGCCAGTGAGACTAATGTGTCTATAGTTACCAGGGTTTGTGGTTGCGCCACTGTTGTGTAGCAGCATTACACTGTCTGTTTTCCAGGTTTCAGGAATGTAACAATGAAGAGGCTTAGGTTAAAAAGGTTAAGTAGGATCTCAGGTAGGCCATATTTGGTACTGATAATCTCGGGTAATCAGGTGTATTATCAGGGCGCATGAGTAAGGTATTTTGTAGGTTTTGAGAGGGCTGAGAGAACAGCAATGGGTATCTAGATCCGTGGAATCTGTAGAATATAGCCATTTCTTTTGTATCAGAGTGGGTACCATTATTGTAGACTAGTTCCAAACATTGTTATCTGTTAGTTCTTAACTTTGTGACATTGTTAAAGAAATATTTGTAGTTACTTTTGGTTTTAGTGGCTATTTTAAGTTGCATATACTCAGTTTTAAGTTTCCTAATGCTTCCCTTGATCTCTTAAGTTAGTTAAAATGAGACTTCTTATAAGCATTAAGAAACATATTTCTCTCTTTATGTAATTTATACTGGCATTCCACCACAGGGTTTTGTTTTCTTAGCCTTTCAGAATGAAATAGCTAACCAATAAAGTGTGTGTTTGGTCACTATAAAACAGTACAGATGTTAAAGTAAATGGTCCGGCAGTGTTTTTGTATTTCATATTGCATTGTCTTTAAATGTCTCATTCTATTTTCTGCTGATAGGAACTGCCTTATTAATAAAACTATTTAAATGGGAGTAAAGTCTGAGTCATAGGCAGCAGCTTTAGCAATAGCTTCCATCAAAGGAAGATAATAGCAGAATGTATTTAGGTCATTAAATAACTAAAGAAGGTTTGCTTTTGAGACGTCCCTAAACAAATAGGTGTTTGCAATGGAAATACCACCAGTTTTAAAGGAAAGGGTCAGTGATTTATGGTCTGATTTAACAAGGGAGGATGATGTATATGGAGATATGCAAGAAATGGCCATATTTGTGAAGACATGATCAAGGATACTGGAGTCCACAGTAGGATGGTTAGCTATTTGTAAAAAAAAGAGTTAGCATTTATGTTAAGGTCATAGGTCATCCAGTTTATTGTTAGTGTTAGTTCACTAGTAGAAAGGTGGTGGGTTTAATAGGTATTTCAGCCAAGGTGTTAAGATTGCTGTTATGCCCAGAATGGAGTGTAGAGGGTGTTCTATAGCTAGCCATGAAGTGGTAGTGCATCTTGTTTAGGGTGATTTGGACAGCTAGGAGTTCCAGGATTTCACATTTGTCGTACAGGGAGTTTGTTGTCAGATGATGGTATCCCTGAGAAATACTCTAACTCCCCCACAATTGTTAGTTAGTCAGATGATGTGATGGCACTGAACACAGAAACAGAGAATGCTTTGTAGATGTTTCCCAATTGTTTTAAGGGGAGCTACTCTTCTTCATAGCTATTTATATGGTGTGTG
The DNA here is from genome assembly GCF_019279795.1 of Protopterus annectens. Lineage (NCBI taxonomy): Eukaryota > Metazoa > Chordata > Ceratodontiformes > Protopteridae > Protopterus > Protopterus annectens. Next base: position 704,982,085 of record NC_056749.1, on the reverse strand, counting down.
TGTATGTATGTATATGTGTGTGTGTGTGTATATATATATATATATATATATATATATATATATATATATATATATATATATATATATATATACTGCGGTGGTGGTGCTGAGGTAGCATTGTTGCCTCACAGTAAGACGCTGTCTGGTTCGATTCTCAGCTAGAGCGTCTTCTGCGTGGAGACATACATGAATGGGTGTACCTTCGTTGAAGGTTGTGCGGCAGAGCTGGCAACTCGGTACGTAAAAATCGACTGCCAATCATTAGCGGACCGGAGTTCCGCTGTGGCGACCCCTAACCGGGAAAAGACGAAAGGCACAACAACAATATATATATATATATATATATATATATATATATATATATATATATATATATATTGTAATCTACTCCATGCTGTGGTTTTGTTTTCTACAACTTCTTATGGCTCATACTTTTGCTACCTTCTTCTGTAAGCATCCTGCTGTCAAAATTATCCCTTTATTACTTATTATAGAAATCACACTACATTGTGTGTGCTTCTGTAACTTGCTTTGTACCATTCCACCTACTGTGGAATTTAAATTGCAGACACAGATGCTGTAAAACAAGTGTTTTTATTGTCCCAAACGTAAATTAGGCTGACTTTGTCAAATGAAAGAAAACACAAAATAACTGATGCGGTTTCAACAAGCAAACATCCCACTTTCTGGTGCCGCCAATTATTACACACAACTCTGGTGCTGACAATAAAATAGAACTTAAAATTGTCTCTCTACTTTAAGTATTTATATCGGATTTCTATTATTGGAACTTTCACTGGTATTTTCCAGTCTCTCTGTGCAGACTTCATCTTAAAGGCAATGCCTCAGCCTTCGCTTGTCTCTCCTTTACAAAGTTGTGCTCCGGACTACTTTGGACCTTCCTTTCAAAGTGCTTCGTTCTGTCCATGTCTCTGTGTGTGTATCTCTCTCTCTCCCTTTATCTTAAACAGGTGTGGGCTTGCATCTGAATTCACCCTCAGACATTTCCCTTTAGGGGACCATGTTTTATGCCCTTTGCATTTCACTGAATAGTAAAGCATAAGCAGTTTTTCCTAACAACAATAACAGGTACATTTCACATTATACACTAGATATACATTAATACACCACATTATGTCTGCTCTATGCCAGTTTTTGCCATGTGTCACTCACAGCCACCACTCTATGTTACACTGCCCACGTAAATATTTTAAAAACAAAATCCTGCTGAAACGGTGCTGTTGATATGTTTGGCAGTGTTGCATATGCCCACATAGCAAAGACTGGTGATTGATCAATGAGCAAATCTGATAGGATACAGTGATTTTAATGTTTTGGTGTGCTTTAGTGAAACTCCAGACCATCATGTTAGATGCTTAATTTCTAAAGTCTTGGCTATTTGGCATTAAGAGCAGATGTGTGAAGCAGTATTACTGTTACATGGGGAGGAAGTGATGGGGCGTCGAATTCTGTTGGTTGTTAATAGTCGGACACCGCAACAGTTTTAGATTTTTTTTTGTCTGAAATCTATACAAATATGGAATTCAAAACAGAACAGACAAGTCCAAGCTTAAGATGGGTGCAGCATAATTTTTAGAAGCTCTTTATTGATCAGTTTTAAGGAGATGTCCAGCAAAGTTATCATAGTTATCTCTTGAGCTAGACTGGATCCACAGTGGCGGCAATGCCATTATGGATATATATATATATATATATATATATATATATATATATATATAGTGTTAAGTCCAACTCTTAATTTTCCCAGCCTTGTTTATAATTGCACTGATAATAATCTTGTAAATGAGTTTAGCATCATTGATTCATGACTTTTGCAAAGTCTCAGCGTCTACAAGTAATGCAGATGTAGCTCAATAGATTAAAGCTGGACCCTCAGACAGCTGTTTCTGATTTCTCATAATAAACAAGTCTAACTCCATTGGCGTAATCCTCAGGCTCTCCTTTTGGGTGGGTAAGATTCAGAACTAATACTAGCAAAGCTGGCTGGCTTTTTAACTAGAAGGAAGGGGTAACGGTGAGGCTTGCTAAAGCAGGAATTTTGAATATCATTAAATTGTTATGAAAGCAGAATGGGTTTACATTGATGTGGCCAACTTATCCCTATTTTATAAAGCAGGATTACTAGATGCTAGCCGACTGCTGTGGTGTGCTCATGCTAATACGGTATTTCTGAAATCTTTTTACTCGATTTTAATAGATACATAATTATAGCATACCAGCACCTCACTTTATTGATTGTTGTGAGTAGAAATTTGAGTGTCAAACTGAGGTTTTCAGGTCAGAAGTAATGAAATAAGTCAGTGGATGTGCGTACATGCAGAGTATGTCTTGGGGGAATGCTGTGCCACGCAAACCTGTTTGTGTTACAGGAGACGCAGTCCATAACCTCAGCAGTTTTAACTGTTTGTGTTAGGAGACACATCCCATAGCTTCAGCAGTTTTCACTAACTATGCTGTGGTACCAATTTTATATCAAGATCTCCTTTTCTTTATCAAAGTGACACCATAGGAGAAAGATTGAGCAAGGAATTACAGGGACGGTACTTATAATGCTAGACTTTACAAGACAAGCTTACAGAGTTAGATTGTCAATAATTTATGTTCATTGTTCACATTCACAGTTTTGCCAACTAAATGGCCTTGTAATAATTAACAGCCAAAAACCACAAAAAAAGTTCTTGTACCTCTTCAGCCAATCCCCAACCAGAGAAAAATCCATTATTTCTATTCTCTCATACACATAAATACCTTAATATGAATTACCTGGCGATATAGTCTGTTCTACCCACACTTGTTGGCCTTCCCCCACTTCCACTTACTTTACAAAAACTGAGCATATAATTTGGTGTCCCTTAAAGTCACCCTCTGATTTATTTTGGCTTATTCTGTCTTCGTACTGTCTCCATACTGTTAATGAATTACTGTGGTCTACACTGCTACATTACAGACAGGGAAATTATGAAATAAGTTTCATACTGCCTACCATATTTAAAATTAATACTTCAAACTTGATTGTCCCACCAAGAGTAGTTTTAACTAGATAGCTTGACTGATTCTACAGTTTATTACAAGCATAGGCAGCATACTCCACATTTCATCCATCTGATCTGAAAACCTTTTCCTTATTTAGTAAGTGTTACATTTAAAAATAACTAAACTAAACTGGCTACTCTGCATTACAATCATACCTCTCAAGATCTTTGCTCAAGATTTCTTGGCAAAGCAAAAAATAATGGGGGTGAGCAAAAGCCCAAAAGCAGGGATCATTTTTAAATTTTATTCAAATTAACTTAAAACAATTACCAGAATAACATATTTTATATTAGCATGCATTTTCTGGACAATAAGTATGAAACTGTAATGTCTGACATTATAGTCTGACTCTCATCCTCAACGATTTACCAGAAAAACTTATATGAGGCACAAGGCAAAAATATGATGGAAAATGTGGGAGGGGGGATGGCAGGTGACTCTGCCTCACCTGAATGCACTAGCTGTTACCCAGTGGAATTTAAGTCAGCCAAGCTTGCACTTTCATGGTACTTAGCTCAATTAAAACTGTGGGGAATTCAGCATAAGGACGCACAGTTTTATTCTGGAGACAGGAATACTGGGCTCAGAGGACCGACTGAGGGTGGGGGCATACCCCCAGTAGAGAGAGGGCAGGGTGCCCCCAGGACCAGCAAGCTTACCTGCTCCCATGACTCAGTTCTCAACAGAAGAGCTGATTAGGATTCCTGGGTGGGAATGAATGGTCTTTTGGGCTTTTGCAAAAAAAGAAGCCAGCAACTGTGAGCTGTGAAAACTAATTTGCCCAGCCCAAAAATACACAGCACCCATGTTCCTTGAATGAGTAGGTCATTTAGGTGTTGGCAGTGGAGTCATTGGACAAGGTCCTTGCGGAGAGGTGTGCAAAAAACATAATGATGCCTCAATTATCTGCTTGTTGAAATGACTAATTCCTTAATGTAGAAATGCAAAACTCAACTCTTAGTGTCAATAAAGTCATACAGCTCTTGTATACTTTAACTATGGACAGGCTTGTTTCCTTTGCTTTTAATTTTTTTTTGTAATATTTTGTTTTACTATGTGTAATAAAGCACTCTTGATAATGTTACAAATCAGATTTACTAGTATAATGAATGTTATCTGGGATGTCTCTGACTAGATACTAAAGCTAGTGCATAGATGAGACTTCCAGTAAATGTAATAAATAATATTCAGAAGATGACCTATAAGAAGACTGTGTGAACTTGGGCCATGACAATGCGATGAGGGAAAGGAAACCAGAAAGTGGAAAAAAAAGAGTTTAACAAATGAGAAAAACAAAATGAAAATCTGCAGATTAACCCTGAAAAAATCATAGATAAAACAAATAATTCTATGAAAATAGTAAAGCCAACAGAATATCAAGAATATGTGCTGGAAGTAATATAATCAGAGCCAAACAAAAATAAAACTTCAATGGAAGAGAGAGAACTTTGAAGCATTTAATAATATAATAAATGTTTTTATGGGAAAAGAGGTTAACAAGTAAAGAATATTCAGTGAAGGGAAAGATATTTTAATATGTGAGTCAGAAGGTAATGACAATTTATACTTTCTCACAGAAATGGAAAACAATCCATGTGTTCACTATAGGATCATTTGGGAAGGAGAGAGAAAGGTCGTGAGTGGAGCAAAAATTACTGATGTATATTTAATTCAAACAAGGTAAAAATGAGTGGAGAAAACTTCAATACTAAAAGATACCAGGATAAGTTTGGTTCATAAAGAAAGATTCCATGAGGGAAAAAGCCAGGATAAATATCAAAATACAGATAATTTGGTAATGATAAAAAAGTGAGCAATTCAAGAAGCAGAAGGCAGAAGACATTAAATCTTCTCCAGTGACATGTTGAATCATAAAAAGCAGAGCTGCTGGAAGCTGCTGAAGGTTAGGGGGGCGGAAGGCAAGAGAGGCACTTAGTGATCTAAAAGGGGAGTTTTTTTAGCTTTCTACTGCCATAATAGAAGTATATCCATGACACAAGATGTATACAGTGTAAGTATGAGTTATGAAATGAGTACACAGAAATTTCATGGACACATACAAATGAAGCTAATATTGCACCTGGATGGTACATGATCCAGAAGCTATATTTTCAAAAGTTAGAGTAGAAAGTGCAGTTGTGCTGTAACACACTTACCCCTGCCACACAGAGATAAACTATCACAGAAGAGTGGTAGGAAGCTGGTAAACACTTCATTTACATTGTTAAACTCTTCGGTAGAACATAAGAAAAAAGTCCAAATTAAGTGCTTAACAGCTCCCTAGTGCTCTTTTGTGGAGAACACTGATTGCTGTTAGTGCTCTAGTGTGTGTGACTAGAGTTTAGTAGTAGTAACAGGTACTTAATAAAAGCTTAAGAATCTTTCTGATGTCAGAGTAGTGCTTAACAAACATTACTTTCCCCAAATTCAGGACTTAATCATAGTGATCCATGCACTGCAAGTCATTATCTTTCAAAATTCATCAATGAACATCCAGATCCTGGCAGTGTCCACAACTCAGGTTTTAGAAGTGGAGTCTGACATAGGCTTATTAAAAGCTTCTGCCCTAGACCCACCTATTCTACAACTGCCCTGCTCAGAGGTGTGAACAGAAGGTTGCCATATTTTCTGTGTGTGGGTGGTGGGGCAGGGAACAGTGACATTATTATTTCATAAATTCTCCTCACAATCAAACCTAAGAGGTGCGTACAAAAAGTCACTGTAATTTATCTGGGACTGGAAAAAGTGTGGTCATTTTTTTTTTTAACTTTCCTCACAATTAAACCTCTGAGGTATGAACAGAAGGTCACTGTGGCTTTTGTGGGGCTGTGACAGTTTAGCCATTATTTCTTTAACTTTTCAGACAATCATAACTCACAGATATGCACATGACATCACTATAACTTGTGTAAGAGCAGTGTACTATCTAAGAACAACAGACTGGAATACATATAGTAACTATTATTTTTTTCTTTTTTGTCACAGCCACAGATCAGAAGTTTACACACATGGATAAGTTAGGGAGGTAGGGGTAAGGAGTCATACTGAGAATATACATCTGTGATCAACAAGTTAAAATATGTTACTATATTCCGGTTGTTAGATACACAGATGGTAGCTGTCTCTTAGGGGTGGGGTGAAGAGACAAGCGGTATGATGTGTGACGAGCAACTTGAAATATATGACTGATGCCACTAATTCATTCATGTTCATTCCAATCTAACATCAGAGGGATAGACAGAAGGTGACTGCTTTTTTGGGGGGGATGGGTGACAGACACTATTCTAAGATATGAGTCATGCAACATCACAAGCATTTATCTTCTCAGCTAATTGCAAAGTATTTTGGTCAACCTTTGAAAGAAAAAATAAGAATGTCCAGATTACTGCCTCATATTTTTGGTATGTTCCTCATAAAATCTGTGGTTTTCTGGCAAACCATTGAGGACTGTACTCACTAAATAATGAAACATTTGAGTCTGAGACTTCATACCCTACAGAAAAGCATGTTAATGCAAAACCTGTTATTCAACAGCTTTATATATTTAGAAGAACATTATTTAAAATCCATCCCTGATTTTAACCCATTATTCCCCCATTATATTTCGCTTTGTCCAGAATTCTTTTTTTAACACCTTTATTAAATTATCACTTGAGAAGTAGGCAAACTTAGATTATCAGAAAAGAAAACAAACCATTTTAACATTTTCCATTTAACTACAGTATACAACACATATATTCTTCTTGCTACTGTCATCAGTCCAACATTGCAAAACATAGCTGAATTCCTGCCTTCCCTTAAAACTTACTCCTCCTGAACATTAGTATGTATTCATTCTTCCCACAATTTCCATTTACCGATCAGTAATTTGCTCCTTTCTTTTTCTAAGGATCCCTCTTCCAGTTCTGTTATCTCTTTTATAATATTTAATACCTCAATTACAGTTGGTACAGACTTTGATTTCCATTTTCTAGAAATGTCTTTTTTTGGCAGCCAACTGACTTCATCTTAATAAGGCCTTACTATATGTAGGTGATCCATATCCTGCATCCTAGCTCAAAAGAATAATTTCCTTATTTACAGCCATTTGCCCAATATTTCTGATAGAGTACTCTGTAGGGACTTTTTAAAATCTGCCAACTCATCACACTCCCATTACATATGTTCCCAGTTACCTCTTTCTTCTTCTTCACACCACCAACCTTTGCTATTTATGGAGAAAAATACTTTAAAGTCTGCTTGGGGTATAAAAATACTTACGCAAACACTTCCAAGCAAGGTTTGGTTGTATACATGGGAGCCATACAAATATCTTCCCACTGTTTTCTTGTAAATTGATTATCCAGTCTCTCTTCCCAATCTTTTTAACCTCATCTGATTGATTCTTATATTTACCATGTAATATTGTATATCTGATTGATTTTTATAGTTACCATGCAATATTTTATATGTTCTACTAATTATGCCTTTTTTAACAGCTATTTCAGTTCCAGATTCACTAAAAACTCTAACAGAGCAGGTCTTTCACTTAAAATCCCCATGTCCCTTTCTCCTTGCCTGTACTCTGAGATCAAACCTTGGTAGGGAAGGCAATCTCTAGCATGTAATCCAAATGTCTTCTTGGCCTCATACCTCTTTATCACTTTTCCTGTTTGACTTATTTGCTCCAAAATTCTTAGTTCATTGACTTCCAGGATGGCTGCACATCGAGTAACAGCTTAGCTCTAGATCTCCCAGTGTGAAAACAAAAATTCAACAGAGACGTCCAGCAGACTTTTGAATTTATGAGTAAATTTTAGTAACTGGCTAGTAAGTGTACAGCCTGTATGCCAGAAGAAAGAGATACAGAGCACAAGGGGAAAAACAGCTACAAAAAGAGAGGAAGAAACACTGTCTGGGTAAAGTTCTGCAGCAAAAAGTAATGCAACCTCCAGACATGACTTCCAGTAACCTACAGGAAGATATAAGACAACTCCACACAGACCTAATTAAAATAAACAAAACACTGATGGAGTATATCAACACAAACAACAAAAGGCAGGAAAATGGAAGAAGCTTTAATATATATTCAGATGAGGTGATAAAGCTCCAAAATCAAAGGATGAAATAAAGAAAAGGATAGCTAAATATGAGACTGCTCAGGAAGAGATGTTTCAAAAAGTAATAGAATTAGAGGACTGAGCATGGAGGGAAAACATGAGATTTTCAGCTATACCAAAGAAGCTGGAAGGAACAGACTGCATTAATTTTATGAAAGCACAAATAAGCAACTGGACTGGTATTCCACAGCAGGACTTGTTAGTTGAAAGGGCACATCATGTCTATGCTTTAAACTTGGCTATGAGAAAGCACGCTACACCTTTAATAGTAAAGATGCAATCCTGCCAGCAGAAGGAGTTGATTGTGACAAAACTGTGGCAGAAGGACAAAATACTAAAAGTGGAAGGCAGCAGAGTTTGTGGAGAATGATTATTCATTGTACACCAGGCAGAGGAGGAGGAGTAAATTCATTCCACTATTCAGGGAATGTTGAGACACAGGTGTGGCATTCAAACTGCAGTACCCAGCTGTCTTCAAGGTATTTTTCCCTGGAGGGACAAAACTGTTTTCTGATGAAGTACATGCTAAGGAGGAAATACAGAATTTGGTTCAACAAAATGTGAGCTGTGACATAGAAGGCAATTCTGTTTCTTGTTCATCTGGCAATAAAGACCACAGAGAGACCGTACTTGTGAAACTTTTCCAATGTTTCAATGGAAAATGTTGGAAAGAAGGAAGGGAACATGAGAGTTGACTAGAAGAATTGATAGTATGTTGGAAATGAAGCAGAGACAGGATTTGGGAGATGGAGATGAACAGGACTAAAACTGGTAACAATGTAAGATTACAATTCAATAATTATATTTGTGAAATGTGACAGAACAAGAAAATCTGGAAATATTGGACTTTTTCTGAATTTTTGGACTTGTGGAGAATGTAAAATATAAGCCTTACTTCATATCATTAATGTTCAGAAAAATGCTTTGTGGAAGAGAAAAGAGGGGTGAAAGTTAACTGTAAGTAAAGAAAATATTTATTTAATAGTACTATTTTTGTGATGTTTGGTTTTAATTTGCCTGCCATAAAGTAAGGTTTTCTCAGTTATTTTTAAGTGTAATGGGGATTGTAAATAGGTGCTGCTGCTTTTTTTTCCTTTCTTTTTCCTTCTCTCTTCCTTTTTGTTCAGTTTCAAGAAATATAGGCACTGCAATGTAAAAAGCATGGTTAAAAGAGCATGACAAAAGAAACAATGTGCTTTTTCTCATTCATGCATGGGGGAATGACTGGATTCAGGAACTTTGATTTAGCAACATGTTTTACGACAAAGCAAGTAAATAAAAAAGAATATTGAATATTATGAGGCTTTTTATAGCAAATGAATGTATGTTTAGTAGCAATTCTGTATCTGGCACTCATGTCTCCATGGAAAAAATCTGATAAAGAGAAATTGACTGTCTGGTTCTCATTTCTCCATGGAGACAATCAGCTAATGAGAAACTGGCTGCCTGGCTTTCATGTCTCTATGGAGAGAATCTGATAAAGAGAAATTGGTTAGTTTGGAGTGACTGGCTGGGGGAAAAAACAAGATAAGAGAAACTGGATAGGAGATATTTTCTGAAAGCATTTAGGGGTTTTCCCAGCTGGGAGAGCAATAAAGATAAGACAAAACTAGTTAGCACTTAGTTGAAGCACAGGCTGCACCATGCGTCTTAGCATGGATAACCTTTTTTTTAGGTTAACTTAAGTCTATGAGTGTGGTCCTATTAGTAAAACTTCAATATTTGAAGATGTACATAGTTCTGTGTGTTACTTTTAAATGAATAGGTCTAGGGGTATTGGGGTTGTTTGTTTTTCTTTTTTGTTGAGGGATTTCAATAAAACAAAAAGTTTTATAAGATGTGCCATAGGCTAAGATGGCTATGGCAAGAAACAATTATATAAATGTTCAACCTGCCAAGCAGTGTATATATGTAACACAAAAGCTGGAACTACACATTTAACAAAAAGGGTGTTATAAATAAAAGATGGGAATAATAACATTTTAATACAATGATGCTTTCTGTAATGTCTTTAAATGTCAATGATCTCAAAAAAAATATAAAACAGAAAGAATAATGAACTATGTTAAAAATGTAGAGTCCAAATAGTTATGTTACAGGAGACACACTCAGAAAGAACTGAACATGTGAATTTGATAAAGAAAGGTTTTCAGGATAGTTATTCAGCAGAATATCCGGGAAAAAAGAAAAGGGGAGCACTTATATTAACTGCAAAAGGAGCTCCAATAGTGATAGAAGAGGATAAAAAAAAGATAATAATGGCAGATTTGTAGAGCAAAGGGGCTACTGGCAAGGGAGGAGGATTACACTGGCATGTATTTATATTCCACCTAGAACTGCTATAGTGGAGCTTAAGAAAATTCTGAGAGAAATAATCAGTTTACAGCAAGGAATATTACTTATTAGGTAGGGACTGGAACTTGATTTGCAGCAGTGAAAATGTGTCTGGGGGGCCTAGAAGGGAAAGTATAACAAAAGTGGGTAGCTTTTTGAAGAAATTTATGAAAATATTTGGCATAGAAGATGTGAATTCAGTAATAGAACCTTAGAGTGAATTTACATATTATTCCCCAAGATATAAAAACTGGGCTAGGCTATACAGAATTTACTTTTCACAGGAACGTGTGCATTTAGTTGAAGGTCTTGATATGCACCCAATAACTATTTCAGATCATGTGCCATTAATAACTAAAACAAAAACACAGGGTAATGAAATAAAAATGAAACACTGGCACTTTTCCACTTATCTCTTGAAAATAGAGGACTTTAAGGAATGGGTAATGGAGATTATTCAGGAGTTACTCAACAGGACAGACATTACTTCTGAAAATATAGCTAGGTAGTGGGATAAAATTATGGTGGAGTTTAAAAATAGGGTGGAAAAAAAGAACAAGAGCTATGGTTAAGAAGTAACAAGAATTATTTAGAGGGACTGACAAATGTTAAAGTATTGCATAACAGGGGGAATCTCACAGAACAAGAGGATCAACTGCAGAATGCTAAGCATAAAATAAGGGATCACCTTGATAATATACATGAGTTTCGAAAGATTGCTGTTAAGCAACTGTTTTTTGATAATACTGGGGCACAAAAGCTTTTAGCACAACAACTCAGGCAACAGAAATTAGAAAGGGCTGTTGCCAAGCTTAGGAATCCTATAGCAAGGAAGGTAACAAGAGATCCTATAGCAGTATTAGAAATATTTAGGAAATTCTCTGAAAGTATGTATAAAGCAGAGAAATATGGAAATCAAGAAAATATACAATTGGAAATGTTTATGGAAGAATTAAATATGCTAAGGTTAGAGGTAACTTTCTTGGGTGGTGTAAGCCAGGGAACCTTGTTGGCTAGGCTTACGTAGGCCCTTGGTCCGATAGCCTAGTACCTATCTATGAACCTAGATGAGGCTCAATTACTAATGGTTAGAATAGGAGGAGATGAGATAAAAATTGTGATGTATAACCAATCTACAGGAAAGTCCCTAGGAAGAGATGGTATTCCTGTGGAAGTTTGGAAAATAGGAGGGAGAATATTGATAAAGATCTGGAAGGTTTTGTTTAACAGCATTTTAAGAGGAAGAGAAGTATCAACATCCTGGAAGAAAGCTGTGATAGCTGTAATACCTAAAGAGGGTAAAGATCCATCAGATGTAGCATCATAAAGGCCCATTTCAATTCTATACCATGATTATAAAGTGTTAATTTCTATAATGGCTAAAAGAATGGCAAAAGTAATGCCACAACTGACAGATGTGGATCAGTGTGGTGTTGTGGATGGGAGGCAAACATTTGACAACATTAACAGAACACTGATGATTCAGAGGGAAGCAGAATGTAAGAAAATACCATTACTGTTGGTGGGTCTTGATGCAGAGAAAGCATTTGGCAGAGTAAGCTGAGACTTTATGAGCAGGGCATTGGAAGCATTTGCATTTCCTGAAAAAATTATAAGGTTGATTATGAGGATATACAAGGGATCGGAGGTGAAAATTAAAATGGGTGTGGTCCTCTCTAATAATTTCTGCTTGAGCAGAGGAACCAGGCAAGGGTGTTCTCTTTCCCATTTATTTGCATTGTATTTAGAACTACTGCCAAAGGAAATAAGGGACTCAGAAATTCAAGGATACAGTTGGTATGATGGTCAAGAAAAACTAGTTCTATTTGTAGTTGATATGATTTTATACTTGACAAAACCAAAAAGAGACATTACAGTGTTGTGGAACATTTTGAGACAGTTTCACATCTTTTCAGGATACAAAATTAATGAAGCTAAAACAAAGGCAATAGCGGTAAATTATGTACCCACATAAGAATAGATTCAGCAATATCCATATTTATGGGGACATGATAAAATGAAGTATTTAGGAGTATGGATTAAAAATGATTCTGCTGTGGCAGCTAAGGATATGTGGGAAGAGACTAAACAAAAATAATACAAAAACTGAGAAAATGGAAGCTCTGTTATATGGATATGGATAGTACGATACAAACAGTTAAACTGTTTTTAGTCCCATTAGTCTTATACGTAGGTCAAGCTAAGGAGAAGTTGTAGATTGCAATTAATAAAGAGCTGAAGGACTTTATCTGGGAGGGGAAGACAACAAGAGTAAAGTGGGATAAGCTGATTCTTCCAGTAGAACAGGTTGGATTGGGATTACCCAATTTGAAGGGGTATTTCAGAGTTACACAGTAAAGGCTCCTGTACATAGCACAAGCAGAAAATTATAATTCAAAGTAGAAAGGGATGATGATAATGAAGAAGGGGGGAAGCTCAAAAAACAAGGAGAGGCAGATTTTGTATGCAGGCCTTTAAGGAGAATGAGAATAGTCATGCAGAATATTACATCTATAGAGTAGCAGAAAGTATCCTAAGAACTAAGCCAATGCACAAATAGAGAAAGGAGATTCTGTTGATGGGGTGACTGCAATTAGGGATATAGACAATAGGCAAGAGGGGGCTGGAATTTATTGGAGAAAACTGGCAAAGGAACCAAGGTATTGGAAGCAAATAACTAGAGAGGGAAGGATGACAGAATTAGAAGACGCCAAGAATTTATTTGGACTGCAGGATAGGGATTGCCTTCCCTATCAAGGATTGATATCAGAGTATAGACAAAGGGAAAGAAACAGAGGGGTCCTAAATGAAAGACAAGCACTGGTAGCATTTTAATACAATCTAAAACAAAAGCTGCAATTAAAAAGGAATAATTAGTAGAGCATATAAAATATTGCACGATAACTCTAAGAATGAATCAGAGGAGGTTAGAAAGGATTAGGAAGAGAGACGGTATAAGTAATTCACAGAGAAATAATGGGGGGATATATGTATATCTCAGAAATATGGAACAAAATCTAGAAGATTTAGCATTTTTGTTTGGAAATCTTTACATAGATATTTTTATACCCAAAGTAGACTCCAGAAAATTTTTCCTCAGGTAGACAGCAAATCTTGGAGGTGTGATAGGGAAGAAAGAGGTAATTGAGAACATATTTTCTGGGAGTGTGATGAATTGGTTGACTTTACGGATTCCCTATGGGATGCACTGTCAGAGACATTGAGTGAGCGAATTGGTGTGATGAGGGAGATGATTATTCTGAGCTATGATACAGAATCATAATTGCCCAGACATGGTAAGGCCTTGCAGTGTCTAATTATGGTGCCTGCCAAAAAAGCAATTACTAGAAAATGGAAATCAAAATCTAAATCAACTATACTAGAACTAGTGAATATAGTAACAAATATAAAACAACTGAAATTGAGACCTTTATAAACGGTTAGGAGCAAACTTCATAGGAAAAATGGGAATTATGGGAACAATACTTATAGGGAAGGAATGAGATTAAAGAAGGCAGGACTTAAATGAGCTATGTAATGTTTGACTGAAAGTGATTGGATAGATTATAAGTAATGGATAATGTTTGCAACTTGAAGTGTGTCAGTATGGTTTGTGATGTAAAATGCTTGCAACTTGGATTGTGTTTGTGTGGTTGGTTTTCATTTATATAAATGTATGATTGCTTATGTCATAAGTGATGGTTTAATGAAGATGTTTCTTGTTTAAAAAGGGCAGGACTTGAATAATTTTTGTAATGTTGCTTAGGCTATATGATATACAGCAACATATGTGCAATATAATACAGTTTGATTACTTTTATCTTCTTCTTTCGGCTTTTCCTGGTTAGGGGTCGCCACAGCGGAACTCCGGTCCACTAATGATTGGCAGCAGATTTTTACGTACCGAGTTGCCAGCCCTGACGTACAACCTTCAACAAAGGTACGCCCATTCACACATGTCTCCACACAGAAGACGCTTTACTTTTATACAAATGTAAATCTGCCCATGCCACAAGCGATAATTCAGTAAAGGTGTTTGAAAAATATACCTTGGTTCCTTTGCCAGGTTTTTCCAGTAAATTCCAGCCCCTACTTGCCAATTTTGTGTACCCCTACTTGCAGTCATTACTACTGGCAAATTCACCTTTCTCCATTCTTGTATTGCTTAGTTCTTAAGATAACTTTCTGCTACTTTATGAATACAATATTCGTTATGATTGTTATTATACTTCTTAAGGATCTGCATCCATAATCCCTCTCTCTCTCTCTCTCTCTGAATTTCTTGAACTTCTCCCTTGCTTCATCATCATCCCCTTCCACTTGGAATTATAATCATAGGTTGATACTAGGCTATCGGCCTAGCCATAACAATTCCCTGGATATTTCTTCCCACAATATTTACTTCCCTGGGCCCATGTCTAGCAGGGCGACTGACATGATCCCCGGGGTGAATTTCCTATCTCCCATCCAATCGTCAAGGTTCCTTTTGAAGAGGGCTAAGGAGGCGCTCTGCTTGACATGTATGGGCAGTCTATTCCAGAGTATGGGGAGTCTCTGGGTCAGAAACCTATCCCCCCAGCATGTTTTGTTCATTGTGATGACAAGGTTTAGATCCATGAAGCATGTGGCTCTGAGGGATCAGGATTTCTTTAAGTGGAGCATGTCCAACAGCTCAGGTTTGATATGACCTTGCTTGTTAAGCAAAGATCGCCCCTGAGTAGCCAATATGCCACAGAGTATAGCTGGAGTTTTTTTAGATGGTTAGCATAGGGAATCTGCTTTAGGCCTGTGATTCTTTTAGTGAGGAATTTCTGTGGCCTTTCCAGCTGTTGCAGATGTCTTGTGAGGTACATACCAAATGAGGCATTGGACTCTATAATGGGTCTAATGAGGGATGGGTACAGTGGGACAATGACCTCCTTTTTTCTGTATGAAAAGCCCTTAGTGATGAGGTGTGCCACATAGAAGGATTTCCTGACTGTTGTGGCGATGTGGTTATCAAATGTGAGACCACTGTCCACCTGTGTCCCTAAGTCTCTCATCACACTTTTGGTGTTTAGTGTACTGGCACCTATGTGGTAATTCATGGGTACATGTTTTTTCTCAAAGGGGATAACTATACATTTCTTGGCATTAAGCTTGAGCCCATGGCTCTGGCCCCAAGCATCTGTTTCTATAAGGCCCTTTTGTAGAATATCCACATCATTTGGGGATTCAATAATGGCTCCCAGTTTGCAGTCATCTGTGAACTTTGTTAGCCAGAGTCCCTTAGTGTTGGTCTGTACTTCAGAGAAGTAGATGCCAAACAAGAACGGTCCCAGAACTGAACCCTGAGGTACTCCACTTGTCTGGAGCTGGATTTGGAGTCGGCTACTTTTACAGTCTGGGTTCTGTCAGTAAGCCAGTTGGCAACCCATCAAGTGACATAGGGATTTATGCTCAGCTTAGTAAGGTTATCTATGATTCCAGAGTGGGGGATGGTGTCAAAGTCCTTGGCAAGGTCCAGATAGGCTGTGTGGACCACCGTACCCTTGTCCACAGCTCTGGAGACTTGATTCGAAGAAGTCAATCAGGTTCAGGAGACAGGATCGGGCCTTCACAAACCCAAACGGGGTGGGGTCCAGTGTTTGAAGGTTGCCAATGTCTTTGTTTATAAGTTCCATGATAATGTGTTCCATGCCCTTGCAGATCAGGCTCGTCAGACTGATGGGATGGTAGTTCCCAGGATCCAAGGTGGATCCCCCCTTGTGGAGTGGGATAACTGTAGCTGTGTGCCACTCAGTGGGCACGAAGCCTGAGGTGAGGCTATGATTAAACATGACACTTAGGTGAGGTGCCAATTCATTTTGTAGTTCATGTAGTACATAGCCCAGGATGTCATCTGGTCCCATGGATGCTGTATTCTTAGCTTTGGAGACTGCGGTTTCTACCTGTGTGGCCATGATTACTGAAATTTGGCAATCTTTTGGTATTAAGATGGGCCCTTTAGGGGTTGAGTGGGGATGAAGTTGGCACTAAATCGATCTGCCAGGATATTGGCAATATCCTTGGGATCAGTGTGTATATAATGCCATTCTGTTGTAGCTGATAGCATATCTGAGCATTGTCATTTAGATTCTTGACATAACTATAGAATGCCTTGTGGTTGCCTTTGGAATCTTTGGCAATTTTATTTTCATAACTAGCTTTGGAGGATTTTATGAGGGATCTCAGCTTCTTACTGAGGCTGGTAATGGAGTTTTTTGCATCCTGGAAATCTTCTGAGTGAGTAATGTATATGACCCTTAACTTTGTAGCTCTATAAAGTATCCCTTCAAATCAGGTAAACCTAAACCACCTTGTTCTATTGAAAAGATCAACTTATTGCACTTAAGTCTTACCTTTTTTTCCCTCCCACATAAATTCCTTAAATTCTTTATTAATTATTGTCCACAACTTCTCCTCAGGTTGATAAAAGTATGCCTAACCCATATATAAGACTAAAGCACTTTCTTATGATTAAGGACAGGCTCAACAACTTTGAAGGCAAAATCAAGGAAAGGAGGCACAAAAAACTGAGAAGGGACATGGCCCTCTCCAACAAGGAATGCTCTCTTACATTAGACCGAGTCAGTCCATCGGAAAGCTAGAACTCCATAGGGGTCACGCTAATTACCAACACCCCACCATTAGGCCCTGGCCCTTCTCAGGGCCCACCGGCCAACCTAGGTCCTTCTCAGGACCTACACCAATGGGATTTTCAGAGGGCCCCGGACATCCTGGACCCCTGCTCCACAGGGACTAGACCACTTCCCTGGGAATGCCAATGACTCCACAGATACAAGCTTCGGGCCTTACCAAGACAGCCAGGCCCTCCCTCGGGATGAGCGTCAAGATGACCCACAGGGACCCAGAGACCCCACCTCAAGGGGCCCATTCGATAGAGGTCTGCACCCCACCACACCTACACTCCACACAGTATCAACCGGGGAGGAGGAACCACAACTGGCAAGGCAAGAGGGACTTGAAATTTCTCGGGCAACCACCCACCCCGAAAGAAAAGAGAAGACACAGAGGCCAGGTCTCAAAACCTTCATGGTATGGAACCACTCCAGAACACCACTTTCCCAATTAGAGCTACAGGTTCTGTAAAAAGGCCTCACTTTCGTCCCTCAGGGTCATCCAGTCTCCCAAAAACAATAATAGACCTACGACTCTTCATGAGGAAACTTCAGCTAAAGCTATATTTCTACCAACATGGTAAAAAAGACCAGCCTCAGGACCACCAGACTGTTACAACTATTAAACTCAAAAAAACAAGCAACTTCTGCCCCCTCCCAACCCGGTCATACAAGCTTTTCAGGACAAGTGTGAATTTGAGATCAGGTCTCTCTTATGCAAACAGAGGAAGAAAAGGATTTTTAACACCAACAAGGAAGAATTTGCAGCCCTCAGACAACTCAGCTCAGACCCTTCGAGAAGGGTCATGAAGGCTGACAAGGGTGGGGGGATACTAGTGACAGACACCACCTCCTACAATGACAAGCTCCACAGTATGCTCAGTGACCACCGGTATTATGACAGCGTAGATCACAACCAAGTGCTGACAGCCTACGAGGACATCAGAACAGAAATCTCAAGGCTAGAGGATATGGACCTAATTGACAAAGGGCTCACAGAATTCTTCTCCATTCACCACCTGAGGATTCCCCAGTTCTTTGGGATACCAAAGCCAGACAAAAACCTGGCAGACCCTCCATAAAGACCTGTAGTAGCCAGCAGAGGTTCCGTCATGGAAACCATAGCTCTCTACCTGGACTTCCACCTAAAACCTCTCGCAGAAAACAACAGGTCCTTTATTTTAGACTCTATGGACTTCCTCAACAAGATCAAGGACATAGCCATAGACAGAGACTGGATCCTGTTCACCATCGATGTTGAGTCCCTTTACACGGTACTCCCACATTACTTCTGCATTGCAGCCATGGCTGAAGCCTACATGAAGGACCACACGGCCATACCAGGGGAATTGGACCACCTGGGTAGGCTCCTCTCCCTGCTCCTCAAGAACAATTTTTTCCACTTCAATGGGCACTACTATTGCCAGAGCACTGGGATCACTATGGGAGCAGCTATGGCCCCGAGTTTGGCAAACATGGCACTAAGGAAGTGGGAGCAGGACCACATATACAGTTCCACCTTTTTTAACAACATAGCATGCTACTACAGGTTTATCAATGACATTTTCCTGGTTTGGAAGGGTAACCAGGTTGAACTGGAGGAATTCCTCATTTATATCAACAACACCACCGCATTCCTGTGTTTTACCAGCAAACAAAGTACAGAAGAGATCGAATTTCTGGATCTTTACCTGAGGAAGAAATAAGGCTCCACCACATTGACACACAGCCTCTATCAAAAACCCACTAGGGTAAACTTTTTTTCTGCACACCACCAGTATGCACCCCTTCAAACAGAAGGTGAGCGTGATTAAATCACAAGGGATCCGTATAGCATGAGTCTCCCAGGACCTGACGGATTTCTTGACCAACATTCGAAAGCTACAAATGGACTTTTTGGCCCGAGGCTACTCAGAAGGGCTAATCAACAGGATCCTCAACCCCATCATCAGCCAGCGCCAACTTGGCGCCCCTAGGGCTCTGACACCAGGATCCAGACCACCCCAGAAACTAGATTCCAGTTTAACTGCATCCTGGACTTCTCTATGGACTACAAAGACATCATCCAGATCGTAATGGACAATTGGCCCATCATCACAAATAACAGGTCTTTTGGCTACATTTTTCCAGAGAAACCCTCCTTCATAGCTAGAAAAGGGAGAAGCATTAGGGACTTTCTGGAACACCCCTGCCAAGTTAAACTTGACAACCCTGGTACCTTTGCCTGCAGTGAGCCTCCCTACCACTACTGTAGACAAATGAATGGTGCCGCAGGCTTTTACTGCCCCAATGGCAGGGGACACTACACACCTAATGTCAGAGGTAACTGCAATGTCACAGGAGTGGTTTACAGGGCAGCGTGCACCAAATGCAATGCTTTCTATGTGGGAAAGACGGTCAACTCTATTAAAATGAGGATATCAAAACACCTGCATGACTTAAAATACTTGAAAGTGACAAACCAGCTGGCAGTGCATGCTCTCAGGAACCTAGGACATAATACGTTCAAATTTCATGTTCTTGAACACATCCCAAAATCCCCACTAGGTGGGGACCACAACTCGCTGCTTCAGAAGAGGGAACTCAAGTGGCAAATACATTTGCAGACAAGGAAAAGACCAGGCCTTAACTATGTGGAATCTTTGACCCCAGTCTTGTATCTCAGAAAGATACAACACCATATACCACAACCTCTGCGCCTGGACCTCTAACAGATTTACTGACGAAATGTTACCTTTTGTGCGACAGCCAGTTTTGATCTCACCAGTCTACCGTCAGCCCATGGTCTGATACTTCCCCTGGCAAATTCGGACTCATTTGTTTTTGGTCAATGGTTCATCTATATATATTTTTTGTCTTTCATGTCTTTCATGTTTTCTACAATGGTTCAGTATTACTTTTTTTTTTCGTGTCTTTCTAGCTTTTCAGGTTACATATCAGTGCCTTTTTAAGATTTTTTTTTTAATTAACAGCCCTCATTCAGTTCCATATCTTAATACATTAGTTTCTATTGATATCCATTATTTAAAGAATTTTTCACTGTTTTGTTTCACTTTTTAGTTTCTGTATCTTATTTTTTGGATATCTAGCCTGGTTCATATTTTTTTTGGTTTTCTAGCCTGTTTCTTATTTTACATGCATGTTATTTTACATACATGTTGTTGCTATTTCTCTAGTACGCTCAGTTTTGCTTATTATGCTCTTTTAGGTCGTCCACCATCCTGACGAAGATTTCGAAAGGTTTAGCCTAACAATGTATTTTACCAGCAAGGGTTGATTTTTTTCCAGCAAGACTATTTTTAGTTAACTACATTTTTTTAGCTAGTTTTAGCTAATCTCCGAACTTCACTATTGTAGGTTTAGAGTGATTCTACTAACCATGTATGAGCTGGCTCAGGGTATTAAACCTATCTGATTGTAAGGTGTGATGTCAAGTTGTTGCGCCTAATCACAATAAAGGTTCTCACTGACACACCCCCCAGGTACTGTTATAAAAGGAAATCCTCGGGATCACTCTTTCCATTAAGGAACTACGCTTCAGTGGTGATTGTACTTCTGGTACTTTTTTCTTCAATAAAATACGACCTTCTAGAATCTGAACTTTGACTACGTTGATTTTTTGCCACCACGGCGAGCAGAGCCCCTTGCCTGTTTTTTCTGTGTGTTTCATCTTTGATTTCTAGCTGCCACACTAGCGGTTCCTCTCACTAGGCGACCTGACCAGCTGGAACTACAACCTGTATACGAAGCCTTTCTAAAGGCTTTACTCAGCCTTCAGCCACAAGCACTCAGGTACGCACAGCCTTTCTCAAGGCTTTACCGGTAACCCATCTTCTTCACTGACATCCCACCGTACCTTTATTAAGGCAGCCTACCTGGTCATCCATTTGTTCTTGGCTTCCCTAGGGTATTTTATTTGTAGTAATGGTGAGTGTGAAAGAGAGGTGAAGAAGAGAGTACAGGCAGGATAGAGTGGGTGGAGAAGAGTGTCAGGAGTGATTTATGACAGACAAGTACCAGTAAGAGTGAAAGGGAAAATCTACAAGAGGGTAGTGAGACCAGCTATGTTATATGGGTTGGAGACAGTGGCACTGACAAAAAGGCAGGAGTCAGAGCTGGACGTGGCAGAGTTAAAGATGTTAAGATTTGCACTGGGTGTGACGAGGGTGGACAGGATTAGGAATAAGTATATTAGAGGGTCAGCCCAGGTTGGAAGGTTTGGAGACAAAGCCAGAGAGGCAAGATTACGTTGGTGTGGACATGTGCTGAGGAGGGATGCAGAGTATATTGGGAAAAAGATACTAAGGATGAAGCTACCAGGTAACAGGAAAAGAGGAAGGCCTAAGATAAGGTTTATGGATGTGGTGAGAGAGGACATGTAGGTGGTTGGTGTGACAGAGCAAGATGCAGAGGACAGGAAGAAATGGAAACAGATGATCCGCTGTGGTGACCCCTAATGGGAGCAGCCGAAAGAAGAAGAAGGTGAAGGATATGGGGGGGGGGCAAGGGGTGATATTATCTTGAGAGGAAAGCATTTGTGTGAGAAAGCTGGTGATAGAATTAAGTTGAGGAAAGGTGGTGGTAAGTTTGGCTATGATATCAATGAAATGTAAGCTAAACATGGTGGCTATTTCACTGGCAGTTTTATCAGGGAAGGGGCTAGGGTTATTTTTGGTGCCAGGGTTGATAATAGATTAGAGGGAGTTCCAAAAAGTTTTTGGGTTTTGCTTGTGATCATTTTGGAGGATTTTGCAATATTCTTTTCTGTCAGATATGACTAGGAATTTAGCTTGATTACAAAGTTGTCTAAATTCTATGAGATCAATGGGATTCTTCTGCTTTTGACATTTTTTCAATATTTTGTCCCTAGTAGTCATGATTTGTTTGGTAGCTTTAGAAAGCCATATGGCATGCTTGGTTTTTACTCTTTTTTGTCTTACAGGGGTTAGTTTGTTTAAGATGTTGAGGAATGTGGAACTGAAGAACTCAACAGCCTCATCTAGTGGCAGGAGTTTTAGTATATTCCAATTGGTATTACTGAGGATTTCATTGAAAGTTAGGGGATTAAAGTTGCTTACGTTTCTGCTTTGTTTATATTGGTGCTGGGATGGAACTGAGTTAGTTTTACAAAGTATATAGGCTGGTAGGTAATCACTGATGCTGCAAGGGAGTGTACCTGCTGCTGAAATTTTATATAGGTCAGACACTAGTATCCAGTCAAGGATATAACCAGAGTCTTTATTTCTGTTGGGTCTGGTTATGTCTGGTATTAGTTGTGTAAAATTTAATAGGTTGATATTAGATTAAGGAAATTGAACTGAGAACATCATTCCAGTTTATGTTTATGTCACCTAGAATCACTGTCTTATTGTTTATGTTGTTTGATATCCAGGCAAGGATATCTTCTAAAATAGGAATATTGTTATCTGGGGGGATATATAGGACTATGATGCATAGATACTTGGAATTATTCAATTTGAGGAGTGATATAAGTATTTCTGCAGGGGGAAATTGGGGAATATGACTGGAATATAGGACTATGGTGAGGGTGTTAGGAAAGAGTAAAGCTATGCCTCCTCCTTTTGTCCGAGGTCTGTTTGCTTGCAGGCAGGCATATCCTGGGGGAAGGAATTCTGAATGCTTTATGTACTGTTTCAGCTATGTTTCAGTAGCAGCTAAGATGCCTGGTTTACTTGGGGCTAACCAGGCATGGAAATCTGGTATTTTGTTTCTAATACTTTGGAGATTGTTGCGAAGTTTAATGATTTGTGTGAACTAGGGTATTTGGCAGTTAGTGGGATGGGTCCTGGGGTTTGGGTGGATATCTCCACAAAGGAATATGATAGATTGCATGTGTAGGGAAGTGAAAGGAGGGAGGTGTCTTTTTGGGTCCCTTGGGATACCTGTATGTGTGTGTGTGTGTGTGTGTGTGTGTGTGTGTGTGAGTGTGTGTGTGTGCTTTTATGATAGGAAATAAGTTTTAGTTTAATGTGTAGAAGTATGTCGAGTGAGTATAGGCTATTGGATATGTCTGAGTACCTAGGAAGAGATGGGAAATGTGTGGTGGTTGTATTTGTGTATGTCTGAGGCATATAAGTTGTATGTAAGGCTGTGAGAAGAGAGAGAAAGCAAAGCAAAAGGGCAAGTGCTTTCAACAGGAAACAAGCTGTCCCTGGGGAGAATAAAACTCTTCTCTCTCTCTCTCGTCTGTGTACCACCCACCCCAAAAATTCTTGGACCCTTCTTTTCTCTCCTATTCTCTGCAAAACCATCCCAGAGCTTCAAACTATTACTCAAAAGGTTTTTCATCTGTTATTTGTTACTGGTAATCAATTCAGAACTCACCACTGCCTGAACCTACACAACTCTTTTTTCTGCCAAACAACACTCCTTCTTTTTTTCTAACCTCCTCACCTTATTCTAACCTGAACTCCTCCCTCTCTAACTCCTAGTTTTCAAAACTTAGACTCTACCTTACAAAACACTGGCTATGCCCCTGCCTCAACAGAGACTGAACTATGTATTGACTACCCCCTCTACCCTCACTCTCTCTCTCTCTCCTCCCCCTGTTTTTTTTTTCCTCACTCATTCTTTATTACCCCCCTCCTCTTTCCTTCCTCCTTCTGATTATTCAGTTTACTGTGGGTTTCAAGAAATATCTAATCCAATCTAATCTATTCTAATCTACTTACATAGTTGTTTTAAAAATGCTATCTCTTCTTATGATGTTTGATTTTTTTAAATAAGTTATTATGCCTGTCTGCTGCCAAGAAGAGCGACACTACACTGGAACTGTGTTGTGTGTATATTCTGTATATTAAGTTTCATTTTTTTATTTTTTTTCCTTATTTTTGATATTTTTTATTTATCTTTTATCTTATGTATATATAATATTACTATGTCTCTATGTTCCTTTTCTCTGAAAATCCTATTATAGTAAATAATATATCCGGAAATATATCCAGTCAAAACAAAATAAAAAAAAATAAATAAAAGTGTGTACAGTGGAAAAATAGGTTTCTGACTAGAGTGCATAATGGATAAAGTAGAGTACAATTTGGATAAGATGTATTTTGGGATAATGTATTGTTAGTAATATAATTACTTTAAAGGTTATGGGTGGAAGATGCAGAGTGAAACCCAGTGTGAGGGTAGTAGATATTTTAGAGGTGATATGGACAAAGGTTGAGAGCTGAGTTACTGGATGAAGGTTTTACAGGGGTGTTAAATTCTATTAGGAGATTGGTTGGGAGGTGGTTAAATGTTATTGGATGCTGCAGGGAGGGTGGAGCTTCAGAGAGAATATATTAAATTGATGCAGGGGGGTGAGAATGGGGGAGGGTAGAACCAGATGAGGGGTTTCACAGTGATGAGAAACATCAATCAGCCCAACAAAACAAAATACTCTAGAGCAGAGTTTGGCCAAATGTACCAAAAGTTACATGAGGGGAATCAAGGTAGGGGTGTTTAATTAAATTAATGCAAGCAGGTATAACAGTAGATACTGTAAGGGTGGCTAGTGTTTATAGTTTTGTTTTTTATTACTTTATTTATTTTTGACTATTCACCAGGGAATTTGTAATTACGCAGAGTAAATGTAGGGTAAAAGGAAGGGAGAAAGTTTAGTTGATATAGAACAGGGGAGAGAGTTGTAAGAGCAGGGAGGGGTGGGGAAAGGAGGGCTTCTGAGATCAGTGTGCATGCCTAAAACCTAATACAGAATAAAAGCCTTTTGGCTTTTCCCAGTTAGGGGTCGCCACAGTGGATCAGTGATCTGCTTATAACTGGCAGTAGATTTTACAGTGTCAAGTTGCCAGCCTGGTGCCGAACCTTCAGAGAAGGCGTACACACACTCACACACCTACCTGCATGTTTTTTTAAGGTTTAGTTGATCGCAGGGAGGATATGCAAACTCCGCACAGAAGGCGCTCCAGCCGAGAATCGAACTGGAAAGCTTTTTGCTGTGAGGCAACAACACTAACCACTATACCACAGCGACACATAATGAGATAAATATTTAAAGTAAATTAAGGAGTTTGTGTGGAAAAACATATGTTAAGCTTTTGTAAATAAGTTGGTTTTCTTTGGTCACTTGTACTAACCCAAAGCTGGTACTCTGGCAAGTCTTTTTCTAGGAAGGAGGAATGGCCAGCAGTCATTCTTCTATTTGGGATAGCTGTAAAACAGAGAGGGAGAAAGGGATTTAGGATATGTGGAAGCAGAGTAAATCCAGAAGAGAAACAGAGGAACAGTAGAGTGGAAAGATAAGGTATATGAGAGAGAGAACATTATTTCAGCGAAGAGGAGTACAAAGGGAAGAGTAAAGAGTTGGCAGACACGGCCTAGAAAGAGTCCTTAGAGTAGGTAGCAGTGGGAATAGGATGGAGTAGTGTGCAGCAGGCAGTGGCAAAAGGAATGAACCTCCTCTTCTGGATTTATCAAGTACATAATAATATCATCTACAAATAAAGCCAACCTTGATTATCATATCAATTATATCCTTTTGTTTCTGAGTCCCTTATTTTGTTTGCCAATGGCTCTAAATATAAAGCAAATAACAAAGGAAAGAGAACACCCCTGTCTGGTTCTTCTAGTCAAACACAGCTTATCAGATAGGAACCCTCCTACTTTAATTATTTCCTCCAGTCGTTCACATATCCTTCTAATTAACCTTATCATTGTATCAGGAAATGTAACTTCTTCCAACGTTCCACTCATATAATCCCGGCTTACTCTGTAAAGTGTTTTCTCTGCATCAACATCCACTAACAACAGAGGTATTTCCTTACATTCTGCTTCACTCTTGATCATGTCATTATTACTATAAATGTTGTCATATATTTACTTCCCCTCCATAAAAACCATACTGATCCATATCCATCAAATTTTGGCAACACCTTTGCCATTCTTTCAGCTAGTATAGACATAAACACTTTATAATCATGGTTTAAAATTCATATGAGTTTATATGAAGCTGGGTGTGAAGGGTCATTGCCATCTTTGGGTAACACAGCCACCACATCTTTCATCCAAGATGTTGGTGCTTCCCCTCCTTTTAAAATACTGTTAAACAAAATCTTCCAGACATTTATCTGTTTCTTCCCTTCTAATTTCCAGACTTCTACAGGAATACTACGTGCTCCTGGAGACTTTCTTGAAAATTGATTATACATCACTGTTTTTATCTCCTCACCTCCTACCTTAACTGCTAGTTGTTGAGCCTCATCTACCTATATCCTTGGCATAATTACATTGTCCATAAATATTTGCATTTGTACTCTTTCTTCATTCCCACACTTTTCTGCTTAATACAAATTGTAATTAAATTTCCAGAATATCTCTAAAACCTCTACAGGATCTCTGGTTATTTTTCTTGTTATAGATTCTCTAAGTTTGTTGACAACCCATTCAACGTTCTCTTGCCTAAATCCTTATGCTAAAAGTTTTTGTGTTGTGGAGCTGTTATCAAATCCAGCTGCTAAAGTACAATCTTTCTTAACTCATACATATTATTCAGATACACCCTTATTTTCTGTTTTGCACTCAGCATTTGTGCCTCATATTGTTCTCTGAGATTCCCCTTATTCTGAAATTCTTTAACCTTTGTTAGCCCCCTAAGTGATTTCTATTACTTCTTAACCATATATCTTTCTCTTTTATTTTGACCCTATTTTAAACTGCATTTTCATTTTATCCTAGTCACTAGCTATAACTTCTGAAGATATTTCTACCTTCCCTAATAACTCTTGAATAATTTCCACTACCTATTACTTAAATTCCTCTCTTTTTAACGTGTAAGTTGGAAAGTACAAGTGTCCTATTTTAACTTTATTACCCTGCATTTTTATCTTGGTTTTTATTGATGCATGATCAGAAATAGTTATTGAATGAGTGTTGGAGCTTTCAATTAAATGCACACCTTTCTGTGAAATATAGCCCAGTTATTGTACCTTGGAGAATAATATGTAAATTCTGTCAGAGTTCAAACTACTGAATTCACATCTTCCATACTAAATATTTTCATAAATTTCTTCAGAAATCTACCTTCTTTTGTTATATTGTCCCTTCTAAGTCCCCTATACATCCTCATTATTGCAAATCAAATTCTAGTCCCCACCTATAAATAATATCCCCTGCTGAAAGCTGATTAGTTCTCCCAAAATTTCTTAAGCTCAATAATAGCAGTTTTTGGTGGAATATAAACATATGCCAATGTGATCCTCCCTCCCTCCTTGCCAATAGCCCCTTATTACCACAAATCAGCTATTTTTGTCTTTTTTCCTCTCATCTATCACTATTGGAACTCCTCTAGCAATTAGTATAGTTAGTTCCCTTTTCCTTTGTCCCTGATATTCTGTTGAACATCCATTCTGAAATCCTCTCTTTGTCAAATTCATATAATCATTTATTTCCAGATACATCTTGTGCAGCATTGCTTTTTGCACTCTACATTTCTTAATATAATTTAGTACTCTTCTTTTTCATCTATACCTGTAAGGCCATTCATGTTCCATGATAATATGGACAGCATAACTATCATGATAAAAATCTATTGTTCCCACCTATACTACATAACATTTTTGAATGTGTATTTCCAGCTTTTGTGTTACATGCATATGCTAATGTTTGGTAGGATGATCTTGTGTACAGTTGTTTCTTCTCATCTCCAGTTGAACGTATATCACATTTTCAAGACTTTGTTTTAATTAAAACAAAAATTAAACACAAAACACCCCATCCCCTATTTTCTTAGAACATACAAAACAGGCAGTCAAGGCAATCATTGTTGTTTAGGAAGATTACTTTTCAGTGCCTCATCATACATTATTCTGTGTGCTGTATACTATGCGAGATGGGTGTGGTGTGAGTGGTTTTGACAACCCGATGTGCGTTAGTGTGTGAGAGTTTAGTCTCCAGTCTCATTTTTAAAGTACACCTCTCACATATTGTGTCTGCTTCTTTAAGGATTAAGTGGTTGTCAGTAAACATGAGCCAATTACTACAGTGCCACCTCAGGATGCCCAAAACCACCAAGCTGGCTACAGAGAAGTAAGGACATTGCATACCCATGCTGTGCAGTCCTTTGATTGGTGAGCTACAAAAGAATGATGTATCGGAGTTAGAAGGCTATTAAGGGTACTTTGGGTAGATTATGCTAAACATCACTAAATTCTACTAATATGTTTACACAATACTGAATTCAACTAAATCTATAGGCATTGCTACTCAGTACCCAACTAGCTGCTTGAAACTTGTCAGTGCACAAGATATTTAATCTACATTTACTGCTTTACAGGGCACAGTTTTATGGACCGTTCTTTAGGGAAAATTTGCTTTCTAGGTGTTTGCTTCCATGCAGGATAGTGCTAACTGCTGCTGCATGGTGAGCAGCTCCGCACAAATGTGCTGAATTTACAGCAGCACAGAAAAAACAGAATATTAAATAACTGAGCCCTCTGGCCAATAAAACGACTACACTACAAGCTCATTTATGTGTTTCCCAACTCAGACAGACCAGGCAAATGCCTTATGCCACAAGATAAATAAACCCAGTCCTTCTAATGTAAAAACACAGTAGAAGATACCCAAAAGTGTAATTTTAACACAAACCAGTTAAACAATTAGCTGGAAATCCCTTGCTGAAGGCAATTTCAAGACAGTCTTATGGCAGTAACAGTGAGAGAAAGAGTATTTTTTTTTACAAAAATGCAGTGAAATGCACAAATAAAAGCAAGAAACAGTAGTAATAACTCAAAAAAAGAAACTTAAGCAAGTGTGATTTAGCAATCAAAAGTATTTAGCTTTACCTGGATGGCACTGGATGCAAGTAAAACACTTCTGAAACACAGATTAGGAATACAAGCTTTGCTGAGCTCTGGGAAAGTAAGCAGGAGACATTATGTAGTAAAGGAGTAGGAAAAAATCCTCGGTTCCACCCCAGCTGTAAAAATGTTAAAAACAAACTTTAATCTTCAGTAAAAACAACAAAAACTGGAGTACAGTAAAATTCCCTGATAAGCACTTTTGGCTTACTAGCCTTCATCAGATCATATGTCATAGCTGTGCTCACCCTGAATTTAAAGACAGTAAACCAATCAATGTTCCAGACACATAGTCATAACCAATGAAAAACTCATTAGTTTGCATACAGCATATCTCCTGTGTCTTGTGAGCCAATCATTATCTCAGGGTATCAAATGTCTGACTTCCTAGTGGCAGAACTATCCAATAGCAACAAAGTTAAGGATTTGCATACAGCATAAATCCTGCTTCTTGTTATAGCCAATCATATTTATGCCTTCAAATATCCAATCTACAATTTTCTTGTCCTGTAGCTATCCAATAGCATCGTAGGGGCTGAATTCCTTTGGTTGCCAGAACATATTGTTATTCAGTTCATTCAACAATATGCAGTACTTCACAGAAGCAAGTAGCACATATGATACAGTTTTATAAGTGCAATGGCACTCAGAAACATGGATCTGTGGAAAACAATGGATGAGAAGAGTAGTTAAATAGCTTATACAATAGACAATAGCAATGAAAGGGGGATGGAGAGACTTTGGAAATCAGATTATCATAAGAGGCAGAGGCCAGAGACAAAGCTTTATAAGACCATCTATAAAAAATATCCTCAGCAGCCCTATAAGCACTCCACCAAAACACCACCTGCCACATACACACAGCCATATCTCATGAAGTCACATCTTCTAAGCCCATAAGGGAAGCAACCACACAACATAATATTTTGGTCATAGGAGACTCTATTGTGAGAAACACAGATGTCCCCTCACCAGACTAAGTAAGAAGAAGGTCATGGTATGCTGCCTGTCTGGGGCCAGGTTCTGTCATATCACACATGTACTCACATCATTGGATTGCAAATGCCAGTATGACTAAGTCATTGTACATGTTGGTGTAAATGAGTTGAGATGTACCTCCTTCAACTTTATGAAAGAAAGACAGTATGAAGATCTTGGATTGTGGGTCCCACTCTGGTTTGGGCTTAGCACTGAGCAGCATTCTACCTTCACCAAGTATGATGTCAGAATATTAACAGTAGATTATTTACTTTAATAATTAGCTTAGTTTTTGGTGTCACTCCTATGGGTAGCATGGAGAATGTAGATATTTGTGCAGTTACAGAGACATGGTTTAAAGCCACAGAGAGCACCCAGCAGTGCAGAGCTACAATGCCTTCCATACATTTAGTCCAGTTACTTCACAGGGAATGACTAAGGGTGGAGGCCTCTCAGTTTACATCAAAAACAAACATACCTCAAAGCTGGTCAAACAGGGTGATGCATTTGAGCTTCTTCACATCCAAATTGCCATAAACAAAGTCCCATACCATATCATTGCAAGCTATAGGTCACCCTCTATTATACACAAAATCCATAGCACATAAATGTACTGGAGACACTTCCCATTCAACCCAATACCATATTCATGGGTCACTTTAACTACCCCACTATCAGACATCACTTCACACTTGCAGGCCAGAGATTCAAAGATTCTTGGACTTTGTCAACACAAACACCCTGGAATAGATAACTAGGGGGTGCAAAAACATACGGGGTCTGGTCCTCAATAAATAGAACACTGCACCCCCTAGTATAATGCTTTTTCTGGTAATATTGGACCATAAACCTGTTTCCTTAAAAACAATAAAATCAGGAACTCCTAATAAACCTGGAACATTGGGGAACTATTCTAAGGTAAACTTCCTATTATAAAGTGATAACTTGGAAAATTTTCAATTCTCCCCTTTCCCTAGTCCCTGAGGATAGTGCTGCCTATGCAGAATTATTCACAGAGACCCTGTTTAGTGATGTTAATAGATACACAGAGACAGATGTGCCTACCAGGAATAAGCAAAGAACAGATTCAAAAAAACAAGCCTCCCTGATGGAATCCCAACATCAATAGGTTGTATAACAAAAGGAAGAAATCATTGCAAAAATTAGGAAGTGTGGTGCCTAGAAGGACAAACATTCCCTCATCAATCTAAACAAGCAATTCAGAGGGCAAATCAAGTCTACTAAAGCCAAATTTGAGGTAATAGTTGCCTCCCAGGATTACTTTAGCTATGTTCACAACTTCAAGGGGAGTACATAGTAATGTGCAGAACTAATTATAAATGCAGCCACCTACACTGAGCCAGAAGATATAGAAAATCTACTAGTGGATGAATTCAGCTCCAAATTTACCCCTTTCTCCCCCAGCCACCCCTCAGGAAATACCATTCAACAGAACTCCCCAACTATCACAAGGGAGCAGGTCATCAATGCACTCTACAAAACCAAAAACACCACACTGATGGGCCCCAAAAATATTCCGGGATGCCTCCTAAATAGCATAAAATATGACCTATCGGGCAACTAGAGTCACTATTTAACTGTAGCCTCCAGACAGGCTTTGCACCATGTGAGTGGAGATCTACAATGGTCATCCTTCTACAAAAGACCAGGCCCATCTATGGACCCCAGTAACAACAATTCCATAAGTCTGAATAGTATTTTTATTTATTTATTTTACATTTGTTGACCGGCATAGTCCGACTGGATATATGTCCATTTTCAGCGGAGGCCCGGGAAGAAAAGCTCCACAGAGAAGACAATACAAGTAAGTTACAATACACATAGAGGAAAAGGAGAGAAATACAGGTTTACATATTATTATATAGTATTATATGCAATGCCATAGAAAGAATTATAACAATGACACAGGATGTCATAAGACAGAGGATTCAACCCAGTTTGGTTTTGCCAATGGCATACCATGCCTACTCATCCTGGTGGACTTCTTTGAAAAGGTCATCAAAGCAATGGACAAAGGCAAAATGGGGAATACTGCCTACCTTGACCTGGCCAAAGAATTTGATAACATATTCCATTTGGGCATTCTAAACAAACTCATGGATTAGGTATAAAGCCCTAGGTCATCTGCCAGGCAGCTGGGTGACTCTCAGAGAGGACCCAAGAGGTTAGGATAGGGGACTTCACCTCCACAAAGAGGCTGGTCACTAGAGGAATCTCTTAGGGCTCTGTGCTGGGTCTGCTCCTTTTTGGCATCTACTTCCCTGAAGTCAGGGCCAACATCAAGACCCTCTGGTTGACCATGAGTGCAAACTAGATTCAGTCATAGAATACCCCGCCAACACTAATATCCAACAAGAAGGGCTGACTCAGACAAATAACTGGTGCCAGACCCATGGTCTAAAACTCAGTGCCAAGAAATGCATAATAGTATATCCTTTGGGAAGTTGGATACCCCTGGAAACTATCTCATTGATGACACACTCCTAAGAGTAGACCCAGTAGTCAGGGATTTGGGAATACATGCAGATAGCACCTGGCCTTCAAACCAAACATCATATATCTATGGTAGTAAGGGAATCATTCTATGCTACACTACTTATAACAAGGGAATGGCATCTATGTCCAAGAAAGTCATTGTTCTATTGTATTCAGCCCTCATCAGAACAACCATTAAGTACAACACCACCTTCAGTATGCACCTGACCAGGCACATGCAACAACTGGAATGTCCATAGAGGTTCCTCTAAAAATGATACAAGGCATAAACAACATTTCCTACGTGGATCACCCCAAAGCCCTATCTCTGTACTCAGTCTCCACAGACTGTCAATCTATGCCTGGCAAGTAAGCCATCCTTGGATCCTGATCTGATGGAACTTCAGAATTTTAATAAATAACAAAATAATAATAAAAAAAAACTTTAAAAAACAAACACAATTATTTAACTATTTACAAAATTCTGCAACAAGATTCCATTGAATAATCAATCCATTAATACTTTTCAAGTAAGTCACTTAGTTTTTGCCAGGATATAACATGAAAAAAAGAAGTTATGTTCTTACCATAATGTTCCATGTGAGTTGTTCATCTCGCCTTTGTTCTTACACGTGGGTACAGAGCTGATCCATTGTCTCCGAGTCGGCCGCTTTCCAAGCTCAAGATCTTTGAGTAGCTCAAGGCACAGTCCCTATCCCATGATGCTCTCTGACTAACCTCAGATCTAGTTTGCTGAACCCAGCAAGAAAGGATACCACTAACATACCAATATGCCAAACATATACACATGTATACATATATTTATAATTTGCTAAGAGATACTCTGGCTGGAGTAAAGGACACTAGTTAGAGTAACCAGACCACCAGTCATACCCGTTTTTCAAGAAACCACAGGGGGAAGGAGGGAGGAATGTAAGAACAAAGGCAAGATGAACAACTCACATGGAACGTTATGGTAAGAACATAACTTCTTTATGTGAAGTTGTTCAATCTCGCCGTTTGTTCTTACATGTGGGTAGCATCCCAAGCACCCTAACCTTGGGTGGCTCACAGGAGTACATTCCTGAGAACAGTGGAACCAAAGGAAGCCCTGTCCCTGGAGGCCCTGTCCACTTTATAATGAGTGATAAACATATGAGGTTTAGACCAAGTAGCAGCTGCACAAATAGTGTCCAAAGTCAAACGGGCTGCATGCGCCAAAGATGTAGACACAGCCCTGGTGGAATGAGCTTTCACACTATTCTGTAAGGGTTGATGAATATATAAATTTTATGCAATCAGATAACCACTTAGACAATGTAACTTTAGCTACAGACAGCCCCTTTTTATTGTCCACATGAGAAACAAAGAGTTGTTCAGATTTCCTAAACTCCTTTGTTCTGTCTAAATAAAACCTCAATTGTCTGTGAACATCAAGTTTATGTAACATATATTCCAATTTATTTGAATGGTGTCTGAAAAAAGTGGGTAACTCAATAGACTGGTTCAAATTAGCCTCGGAACAGACCTTAGGGAGAAAGGTGGGATTTGTCCTGAGAGACACTCTGTCGGGGTAAAAGACCAGGTATGTAGGCCTAATAGAAAGAGCTTGTAGTTCAGAAACTCTACGCGCTGAGGTAATAGCCACCAAGAAAATTTTATAAATATATAAAGATATTGCAGCCATTGAACTCTTACAGTGGCCGCTGCTGCACCTTTGTGAAAAAGCATAGTCAGAAACTCCAAAACACAATTAACAGGAGGAACATAGGGATGAATATCCTGTTGAGAGGCCCAATAAACAAAATGCTTCCATTTGCTGTTGTACAGTTTCCTGGTGGAGACTTTATGAGAGGAAATTAGAATGTGTTTCACCGTGGAAGACAGATTATATGACCTGGCTAGGTTGGGAAGTGGAGCAGCCAAGCTGTCAGTTTGAGGGAATGAAGAGAGGGGTGAAGAACTCCTGATGAGTGAGTCAGAAGGTCTGGCACTGGGTCCAGAAACCAATGTTCTTCCAGTTGGTATTGATGAAGGAAGGGGAACCATATCTGTTGAGGCCAAAAGGGGGCTATCATAACAACAGTCCTTCCTTAGCCTTTTGCTTTCTGTAAAAAACTGGGAATCAGAGGGGTTGGAGGAAATGCATAAAGGAGATCCGAGGGCCAATCGTGTACGAGTGAATCCCTTGGGCTGTCCCGTGGTGGAGGATTCAGGGCAAAGTAATTCTGCATTTGGCATTCAACGGGGATGCAAAAAGGTCACAGCAAGGCTGGCCCCATCTGCAGAATATCATTTCCGACACTACTTCTTTGAGGGACCACTCGTGGGGCAACAGAATCGCTCTGCTCAATTTGTCTGCTATCACGTTGGATTTTCCCAGGATGTGCATTGCTATCAAAAAGTGCCCGGTGGATACAGCCTACTGGCAAATTCTTAAGGCTTCTCGGCATAAGGGGTAAAACTTGGTTCCCCCCTGTTTGTTGATGTACCAGACCACTGACATGTCCGTCTGGATCACAATCGTCTCCCGAGGCAGAGAGTCGTGGAAGTGCTGCAACAGTAAAAGCACCTCTCTCATCTCCAGGACATTGATGTGCAAATGGAATTCTATCTCTGACCAGGTACCTTGGGCAGTTCTTCCCTGAAAAAGCCCCTCCCCCCACCCTATCAGGGAAGCATCCGTGGTCACCGTGGTTACGGGAGGGGGAAGTACAAATGGTCGACCCATTGTCACGTAGTGGCTGTTCAACCACCAGAGAAGGTCCTTCTTGCAAGCGTCTGTCAGTAGGATCTTGAAAGATATTGGGAGCTGTTGATAAGACCATTGGGTGAAAAGGAACCATTGGAGTATCCTCATGTGCATCCATCCCAGAGGAACCGCTATGAGGGTAGCTGCCATGGTGCCTAATAGCATTAAAACCTGAAAGGCAGGTACTCTCTTTTCTTTTAGCAAGCAGGACACCTGACTTCATAGAGAAATAACTCTTTCTTGCGGTAATCTGACCAAGGCGGAGGTGGTGTCTAGGTCTGCTCTGATAAAGGAGATATGCTGCGATGGTAATAAGGCAGATTTTTTGAAATTTATGGTTATTCCTAACCAAGAACAGAGATTGATCATATGATCCCTGGAAAGAATGAGTTGACACCTGGTGGTGGAGGATAGGAGCCAGTCTTCCAGATACGGAATCCTAGACGCCTCAGGTGAACCGTAACTACTGCCATGCATTAGGTGAACACTCTGGGGGCTATGGTGAGACCAAAGGGAAGTGTTCGAAATTGGTAGTGACTGGCCCCCAGCTGGTAACGCAGATGATCTCTGGATGGTCTGGCCATTCTGATGTGGTAGTACGCATCTCTGAGATCTAAAGAGAACATCCAATCGCCCATTCCAAGGAATGGGAGTATCGACTGAAGTGTGACCATCTGGAACTTTTCCTTCTTTACAAAAGCGTTGACCTTGCTGAGGTCTAAAATGGGCCTCCAGTCACCCGTTTTCTTTGGAACTAAAAAGAATCTGGAGTAAGTTCCAGATCCTATCTGGTCTGCCGGGACTGGCTGGATGACTCTTTTTTCAAGCAGCTTTTGGATTTCTATAACTGCTTGATCCCGCAGACTGGGTGGAACATCTGGGATTTTTGTTCTGACTGGTGGGGACTCTGAAAAGGGAATGATGTAATCTCTGGTAACTATGCTTTGTACCCAAGACTCTGATGTAATTCCAAGCCAGGTGTCTGGGTACAAAGCCAAGCGACCCCCGACTGCCTCCTGAGTAGGACAGTCGGGTCTCCTTTCAGGAGTGCTGATAAGGCTTGCCAGGGAACTGCTCCCTGTCACCCTGGTTTTGTGGACCCCCTCTGCCGCGAAAGCAGCGTCTTCTGTTATTGCCCCCTCCTCTGCCCCTGAAGGGGGGTTCACTACGTGTGTACTGGAAAGCTCTTTGGGAATTCCGGAACCAAATTTTTCCACTTTTCTGACCTCTGGGGTATGGTCTAGTAGGGGTGGAAAAACAGACTCCTACGGCAGATAGAGTCTTTCCTTCGGGCCCAAACAAAGAAGAGCCATCAAATGGGATGTTGACAAAGGAAGACTTGAAGGCTTCCGCAAAGAAGCATAAGCGCATCCAGGATTGTCTCCACAGAGCTATCGCTGAACCTGCTGCTTGACTCGACCCACTGGCTGCATAGAAAATGAGCCACATGTACGAGTTGACAATGGAATTAAGGGTAGAAAGCTGAGCCGTCACCTTCTCAGAAATAGCTTCATCTGTGTTACCCTTTAGAGTATCTCCCAGTTCCTGGAGGAGATCTCATTGAAGATGGATAAAATGGGTTAAATAGTCTTTTGGCAAATGTCGCAGAACTAAAAATGCGTTTCCCATATCTGTCCATCATCACAGAATCTCTATTAGGAGGATGGACAGTAGAAGAGGTCTCTGACATCTCTTTCTTGGTGGCCACCGCCACCACCATGGCATCAACAGGGACTCCTTTAGTGAGGTACAATTTGTCTTGATGGGAAGTGATGAACTTATTGGGTCTCTGAGGGACTGGTTCCATGGAATCAGGGGACTCCCACGCCCTTCAAGCAACCCGTTCCATCAGTTCGTCAAAGGGCAGAGTAACCCAGGAGGTGGAAGGTTGAGACCCAAAGGCCTTCAAGAGCACCAACTCATCCTCAGTAGGGGTAATGGACCACCAGTCACCCCTCTGTTTCAGTATTTCCAGGATGCCTGCAAAGGAGACATCCTCCGAGAGGGACCATGGGGACCCTACTAATTCCTCTAAGTCAGTGTCTGATGTTAAAGATTCCTGAGGGGAATCCAAATGCCTCCTCTTGCAAACTCTCTTTCTGGGGACTTCATCAGTGGGAGCATCTGGTGAAGTCTCAGTACAGCAGGGTTCACCCAAAGGGGTTACCTGAGGCTCTGGGTCTCGACGCTTAGTAGGAACCTGTGATGTAGAGGCAGAACACGGCATTTTAGGGGAGGAAGAGGAGACCTGAGGAAGTGCAGGTCTTAGCAGACATTACCTGCCTCATGGCATCGAAGGCACTGGAGACTCGACCCAAGGAATCTGCTGGTTCTGAGGAAGATGGCATCTTCCCTGGTGCTGAGACCAAGGGCTCTGAACCCAAGGATGGATCCAAGCTCATCTGCGCTGAGGCCCCGAGAGAAAGGGTCAAAACCGACGAGTCGGTTCAACTCTCTCCCCCGGAACCAACAAGAGAGTTTCGGCTCCGAGACTCTTCGAACGGCACCGAAGAGATCAGGGTCGATGGAGCCGAAGTCACTGGGACAGGACTCGGCTCTGTGGGTTCCACAACCATCAGATCTTCTACCTCTGGCTCCAGAGGCCTAGCTAAGCTCGGAGGAGGAGTAGTCACAGGCAATGGAACGGTAGTAGGATTCGAACCCAGTTGGGACGAAGCCGAAAATAATTTGGCCAATGCTGGGTTCTCTAAAAGCCTCTGCACCACACGGTCTACATTGATGTCTGAAATGGTCCTAGAAGAACGGGTCGAAGGGACTGAAGAAGCCACAGACCTGAGTATTGGAGACTTCAACACCTCTGACACTGGCTCCAGCACAGAGGATTGGCTCCGAAACATCGATACGGTGCACGGCTCCGATGACTTACGAACCAGTGACCGCACCTTAACAGAGGTGCTCGGCACTGAGAACCTGGGTTCTGAGGACACCCTTGAAGACTTTGACCCTTTCGAAGACTTAGAGGTCTGGTCAGTCTTATCCAAGGCTTCCTGAAATTCAGGTTTCAACAGTCCTCTATCAATTAACTTTCTTCTTCTTTCAAGTAATACTCTGCCACTAAAAGAGTGGCAGATAGAACAATCCTCCTGTAAATGCACCAGTCCTAGACAATATACACAAGACACATGATTGTCGGTAATGGACATTTTCTGCCCACAGTCGCACCTCTTGAAACCTGACTTCTGTTTCTCGTATTGGTCCGCCATAATATCAAACAGCACACAATTATCAGATCTATGATAATAAAACAAAACGGTACTTTCTACACCCAGAAAAACAATTTATATCTCAATATTATATCAAATATTTATAGCAAAATGGCAAAAACACACTGACTAATATCACTAAATATAAAGGGATAGGGAAACCCAGTTGACAGAGCCCTGTTCAACTATTTAGAAGTGACGCACAGAAGTGCCTGAATGAAAAAAAGGCCAAAGGCTCAAGAGCAACCGTTCCAATAAAACTAACATAGCAAATTCCACACAACACGAGGAACACAGCCCTAAAAACAAAAAGGAACAGACTACTAACAGTAATAGAATACTATCTCTATGTAAAACTTTAGAAATATTTGTCAAAAGGCAGAACAAGAATTATACTGGCCCGAGCTCTCTGAAGAACTTGCGATCTGTTGCAGTGGCAAACTAGATCTGGGGTTAGTCATAGAGCATCATGGGATAGGGACTCTGCCTCGAGATACTCAAAGATCTTGAAGTTGTCATTTTTATAGTCTGCAATTCATTTCTACATACGTTTTATTCAAATATATGAATTCAATAAAAGGTGGGATAGCTTTACTTCTCCAATTTTTGTAATAACTTTGCTAGCTATAGCTAAAATAGACCAAAGAAGATGTACTTGCACTGTTGGGATAAACTCAGGAACTAAAGCATTAAATAGAATCAAAGAATCAGTGATAATACATTTATCAGATCACAATGCTTAAGAAAATGTTTTACATTCAATCCATAAGGGAGGTATTATTTTACAATTTAATATCATATAAATCCATCCACCATCTAAAACTTCACATGTCCATCAGCTAATGTTTTGTGTTTTATAAATTAAAGAAACTTTATGAGGAGTTAAAAAACTCCATGCAAATATTTTCCAATAAATGGAAGAGGTTGATTTTCCAACAGATTTTAAGATTAATTTTTGTATTCATTTCAGAAAACATTTCCCAGGATTTAATAAAATCTGTGCAGTCTCCATGAAGAGCCTACATGGAATGTACCCATGTACACGGCCACTGTTTCCCCATGGCAGCACGCCATGCATATTAATCATAGTGTGCTGCTGAGGGACAGCATAGTAACAGGGATATTGAATCTGTGTAGGCAGAAGTGTATTGGCTGGTTAGATGTTATATACATGGTGAGGCTCCCTGTAATGTTCCTTCCTACTGTTGAAATGGGCTGTGTATTAATACTTTGTGTTTCAAATTTACAATTTTTTAATGTCCATTTGCAAGGTGCGGAGTGCAGCAATGCCAAGCTGCACTTAGACAGTTGGCACCTGCCAGACTTCTAAATATAGAAACCGGATGTAATTATTTATGTATGTCTGCTTATGTTTAAGCCCATTTAAGCCTGTATGCACGGTGCTCTGCAATTGCTTAGTAGTGTATGTGAAAGTATACTACTTTATATACTTTCCAAGTAGCTAAATGTGTAAAGTGATGGCCTAATGCTTTGTAGGTCATGGGTTCGAGTCCTTAGCACACATATTTGTTGAATACAATGTAAAATGTCTTTTAAATTAAAATCAATATTTTTTACATTTGGCAGAGCTGCTCGGTGCTAAGCACCGTTTAAACTTGGTTAATGGCTAATATTGTTGCTAAGCTTCACTAAAGCCATGGTTGTGTGAGTTTTTGTGATGCTCAGCTCTGCTTAGCTGGTTTGCGTGATGCTAAGCAACAAGGTGTTTTTTTGAATGTTGCTAAAAGACATGTAAGGGCGGGAAAACAGCCTATATTAAGGCCAATAGGTAGGAATTCTGAACCATTTGTTGGAGTCTGCTTATCTGCTGATATGCCAGGCAGTGTTGGAGAGGGTGCACGCTTTCAGGCACAGAGATGGGGTGTGTAGAAGTCAAGAGTTTTTGTTGGGCTCCTCATACACAGTTAAGAACCTAGGTTGTTGCAGGGCAATTACTGGGGCTCAGAGTGTAAGGCTGAGGCCTGGGATCTGTTGGCCAGGGATCTTACCAGTACTATTGGCATCCCCCACAGTGGTGAGCAATGTTGTCATTACTATGATGACCTTAAGAGGAGAAAGAGGGGAACATTGGTCACTTGGGTCCAACAGGCTAGGGCTCAGCATGCCCCAGTAA
The DNA here is from genome assembly GCF_019279795.1 of Protopterus annectens. NCBI lineage: Eukaryota > Metazoa > Chordata > Ceratodontiformes > Protopteridae > Protopterus > Protopterus annectens. The sequence continues at coordinate 704,941,533 of NC_056749.1, read as the reverse complement.
TATGTAAGTATTCTTTCCAGTGTTTTACCAAAATGCAAGCTGAATGTGTGCAAAAATGGTATGCATAATGGTGTGCTTCTCTCCCAAGAGCAGCAGCTGAGAGGACCTGTAATATCAGTCCCATGCCAGGCACCTGGCCAGATTGAGCTGTGAATGTGGTAAGTACAAATATATTATGCTAACTGTAGTGCAATAAGCAATGAAGAATAAAGAAATGTACTGCAGTAAAGAATAAACAACAAAAACTGTAGTGCAATAAATGGGCAATTAGAACTGTAGTGCAATAAATGAACAATAACAACTGCATTGCAATAAATAATAAACAATACCAATAACAGTAAGCAAGAAGGTGTAAAGCAGGATTGTAGTGTCATAGCATAATTGCACTGGAGCTGTATGCATTGCATGTCTATGGTAAGGTTGCTGCAGTCAAGTGTACAACTGTAATAGCTGTAGAATGATACATTTTCAGGCAATTAGTTTTGCAATCAATTCATAATATGGTTCAAGGCTGTCTCCTGGCCAATTTCAGTCACATAATGCTCTCATTTTCTTCCACTCCAGTAACAAAAGGCATATGGGTGAGGTAGCCCACTTTATGAGCAGAGTGTGTATAGATTTCACAGAGAATTATCAGCAATACCAATAAAGTGTTAAGCAGCATTGTGGTTTCCGAAATAAATCTGTCTTAATATTTGAATAGGGCTGTAGTCATTGCATGTTTGCTCTAAGTTGCTGCAGTCAAGTGTTACATTATTTGCAGATGTCCCTTGCAGTCACAGTTATTGGGTTCTACTCCCATGCCTGCCAACTAAGGCATGATACCTGTCTAGATTACTTAATGTACACAAACATGCCTCTCAACTGTCATGATTTTTCATAATGTTATTACAACTGACTAATCTGTCTGTTCCATGATTAACACATAAATGATTACCTGGAATGCTATATATTTTCAAATCCATTTACACAGCACCTTGGTAGTTATGTAAATCTACATTATGTGAAACTGTTCTGTGTAGTTGTGTACTTGCATTTGTTACTGCTTGGCCCATACTGTCCCATTCTAACAGCTTGAGAGGTATGTATGTGCTATATCAGCTATAGAAGAATTGTTGTCACTGTACTCACAACTGACACTGCACACCGGTAGAAGTATATAGTTGTACTCTGTATAGTAATAGTACCTGGGAGGTAACAAATGGTATGTTTTTCTCTCTCCCCCCACCTAATAACTTCTTTAATTTATTATTTATTATTATGATTTAATATTAATATATTTTGTTACACTAACTGTTTTACTGGCCTTATGGATTAATTCATGCTGGTTTGCTGTTAACATACTTACTGTTAAGTTACTTAATGTTGTGTTGCACATAATATACCTTAATATATATTTGGATTAATAACTATTATGTTCTATTCTGTTAATACTAACATTGGTGTGGGTATTACAAATTTTAACTTATTGTTATAACTATTTTACTACAGCATGTCAAGGTCAGACGGTTCCTTGTGATCTGCCTACCTTGCCTTCTCTGACCATGGCACCGGGTCCCAGCATGTCTGGTACCCAGTCTAGTGGTGCCCCTCTGCTGCCCCTGCACTACCTGCAGTGTTGGTAGTACCACCCCACCAGATAGGGACAGTCCCCCTCTGGGAGCGGTGGTGGAGGGGGAGTTGTCATCCATGACAAACTGCCAGGTTTGGTGCACAGGATCACATCTACTGTGGGTTTGGACGTTGCCTACATTGGATGGAGAGCATGCCGCACATCCTGGTGGGACAGACACTCCCTGGAGTCCAGTCTCCATCACTGCCATCCTCGGAGCAGTGCCAACAGTCCCACTGATTGGGATGTGAATTATGCTGCTACCTTGTGGAGGAGCATTGTACTGAGATTCCACAACACCCTCCCCATCCAAGGTGTTTATAGCCCCTCATGTCACACACCACCCCTGTCTGCTGTCTTGTCTGTCTGCAAAAGCTTCCTCATCCACCCAACTTACGTCCACCACACGTACCTGTATCCCTTCCCCAACATTCCATTCTCACCTTAAAAAAAAATGGGCACCTGTCTCAAAAAAAAAAAAATAGCATCCCATACATAGCTCTCCATTTCACACACATGTAAACTGGATACACATAATTTGATCCATCTGGTTTAACAATGCAATTATGTTGTCCTCACCCCTCTCTCTGGGGGTTAGAGTCCAAAGTCATCTATGAATTCTGCCAAAGTGACAAGCTGTTGCTGTACAAGAAATGGATAGCTATGGTTCTTTCCTACACCCTTCCTGCATATACCTACCTGCCTTTCACTATGTTTTTCCCCTGCTTGCAACCCATTTTACCACTGTCCTATCTCCCCAGTTTTTTTTTCTTTATATGTTTCGCTAACTTCAGCTAAATGGAGCTATATCGATATATGTGTTTTTTATAGGTTCATAGGTGTTTACTAGGCTAACGACCACAAGGGCCTTTTTAAGTCAAGCCATGCATCCCAAATCTCTGACAAGTTCTGATACCCTTGATAAGTGTAAGCATGGGCCTGGGAGATGAACCATTTACAGGTTACCTGTGTCCATTAGAGACACAGGTGCCAAACCAGTGATGAATTTCTGGTTTCCCATCATGTGTCCAAGTTGCACTTGAGTTGTCTTAGGGAGGAACTCTGCTTCACATGGCTGGAGAGCCTTGCCTTAGATGATGTAGTCTCTGGGATACATATCTATCTCTTCAACAGGTCCTATTTATATCACAGGCAAGGTTTAAGGCTTTAGAATGGGTAATGCTGGTGCTGTTTGTTTTGTGGATATGAAGGAGGTCCATCTGAGTGGGGTCTGACAATGCCCTGTATGCCAGGCATAGATCTCCCCTCAAAAGCCTGTAGGAGACAGAATACATGGATAGGGCCTTGTGTCGGTCTGCATAGGACATTTTACTTACTTCCTGTATTCTTTTAGTGAGAAATCTCTGTGGACATTTCAATTGTTGGATATGCCTGGTTAGGTACATACCAAAGGGGGGATTGTACTTAATGATAGGTCTGATGAATGTGAATACAGTGGAACTATGACTTCATTGAACTTGCATGCCATATCTTTGTTTATAAGTTGCTCAACATAAAATTATTTCCTCACCATTGTAGACACATGATGGTCAAAGGCTAGATTACTATCTGCGTGAGTCCCTAAGTCCCTGACTACTGGATCAACTCTAAGAGGTGTGTTGTCAATATGATAGTTACCCAGGGATGGATGGCTTCCCAAAGGATACTATTATGCATTTCCTGGCATTTAGTTTTAGTCCATGGCTCTGACACCAGTTGTTTGTCTGTGTCAGCCCCTCCTGGACAACATTTGTGTCAGTGTGAGATTCAATGACAGCTCCTAATTTGCAATCATCTGCAAATGTATTCAGCCAGAGACCAATGACAATGGCCTTGATGTCTGAGAAGTAAATTCCAAAAAAGAGCGGTCCAAGGATTGATCCTTGAGGGTCTCCATTGTGACTGGCCTCTTGTAGAGGTGGACTCCAAAATTCTAACTTCCAGGGTCCTATTTGTGAGCCAGGTCACTATCCACCGGGTGACATAGAGGCTTGTACCTAACCTCTTGAGTTTGTCAATAATGCCCGAGTGGGGTATTGTGTCAAATGCCTTGGCCAGGTCAAGATAGGCAGTGTGAATGATTTTGCCCTCATCCATTGCTTTGGTGACCTTCTCAAAGAAGTCCACCAGATTGAATAGGCATGATCTGCCCTTGACAAAACCAGACTAGGTTGGGTCCAGTGTCTGGAGGTTTACTATATCTCTATTGATCATCTCCATGATAATTCTTTCCATGTCTTTACATATAAGACTAGTGAGACTTATGGGTCTGTAGTTTCCAGAGTCTGTAGATGACCCACCTGTTTGCAGAGGGATGACTGTTGCCTTTCTCCATTCATGAGGCATGAAGCCTGCTTGGAGGCTATAGTTAAATATTAATTCCAGAGGCCCTGACAGATCATATTTCATGCTATTTAGAAGGCATCCTGGGATATTGTCTGGGCCCACTGATGCAGTGTTGTTGGTCTTAGAGACAGCATTAAGGACCTGTTCCCTAGTGATAGTAGGGGGAGTTATAATTCATATTTCCTGAGGGAAGGTTGAGGTGGACAGAGAGGGGGCAAAGTTGGAGCTAAATTTATCAGCCAGGAGGTTTGCTATATCTTCTGGCTCAGTATAGGTGACTCAATTTAAAAATAAGCTGCGTACACAATTGTGTATTGCCTTTGAGGTTGCGGACATAGCTAAAGAATGCTTTGTGCAAATTTGGCTTTGATAGACTTTATTTGTCCTCTGAGATGTTTGTTTAGTTTGATGAGAGTGCTTTTTCCCGCTGGGTGCTGCACCTCCTAATCTTTGCCATGATTTTCGTCGTCCTGTTATACAGCCTATTGATTTTGTGATTCTACCAGGGTGGCTTGTTTTTTGAGTTAGTTCTGTACTTCTTCCTGGTGGGTACAGCTACCTCTATGCAGCTATTAACATGCTTGTACAGGGTTTCTGTGAACAGTTCTGCATAGAAAACAGTGTTCTCAGGGTATATGGGGGCTTGCAATTTTGCCAGGTTCTCACTTAACAGCAGGAGGTTAGCCTCAAAATAGTTCCTGAATATTCCAGGTTTAGCTCAGGTGCCTGGTTTTATTTTAACTTCAAAGGAGACCATTTTATAGTCTGACCTTACCAGGGAAGGCATTACACTAGGGAGTGTGCAGCATACCCCCATATTAGTGAGGACAAGATCCAGTATAGTTGCACCCCTAGTTGGTGTACTGACAATCTGGTCCAGGGAGTTTATGTTTACAAAATCCAGGAATCTATGTGCATGTACGTTTGGTGTCATATAGGATTCCCAGTTAATAGAGGGGTAATTAAAGTCACACATGAATATGGTATTGGGTTGGATGGTTAGTGTTTTTAATAAGTTTAAATACATGCTATGAGTTTCCTGGGTCATGGAGGGGGACCTATAGCTTGCAAGGAAGTGGTACTAGATTTTGCCTATGGGGATTTGAACATGAAGCAGCTCAAGCACATTGTCCTGTTTTACCAGCCTTGAAGTATATTTATTTTTTATGTAAATAGAGACACCTCTACCTTTAGTCCCTGCCTGTGAAGTAGCTGGCCTAAATGTGTGGAAGGCATTATAACCTTGCACTGTTGGCATGCTCTCAGTGGCTTTAAACCATGTCTCAGTGACCGCACAGATGTCAGCATTCTCTAGGGTAGAGAGCTTCTAGGGAGTGGAGTTTTTTGTTTAGACTCCTAGCATTGAGCAGTAATACCTTTAGATTTTCTTGGTTTTGATTTGCTATGTCGGAAGTACATTCTGTTTGGCATTGCCTAAAAAAGGCACTATGGGGGAAGACAATGTTTTAGCTAATATTCAAAAGCCTAGATGGAAGAGGTGCAGACCATCCCTGGCAAAGCATCGTAATCTGTTGGCCATCTCCTTCCATGCTGACAAACATTTCACCCCCTTGGAATGACACCAGAAACTAAGCCAGTTATTAAATTTAATCATCCTTTGCTCATATTGTGGCATCGTCATTGGAGAAGGTAAAATTCTGCTCAATGCTAGGCTCATACTAGCCGGAGACACATATTCCGAGAACTCCATGATGTCTCTCTTCATATAGTCTAGGGAGGTACATCGCAGGTCATTTACTCCTACATGGACTATGACCTAGTCATATTGGTAATTGTTGTCCATTGACCTGAGTGTGTGTGTAATGTGGCAAATCCTAGCCCCTGATAAGCAACTGACAGTGACTTTCGCCTTAGCCTGGTAAGTGGGACATCAGTGTGTCTCACGATGGAGTCTCCAATGACTAGAATGTTGGATTGTGTGGTGGCTTGCCTTATGGGATTAGAGGTAGAGGCTCCATGAGATGTACCTCTATGTGTTGATATGGGTGTTGTTCTGAAAGAGCTCATTTGGGGCTGCTGAAGAAATTTGTTATGTGTACTTTGTCTAGGACATCTATGTGGTTTAGGAAGGTTACATTTAATTGCTTCAGCATATGTGGGTTAATATGTCTGATTTGAATTGTGCGTGATGGGTGCAGCATGTGTACTACTGACAACCTTAATGACATTAGGAGTACTTTTATGTGAGAGCTTTGCCTCCAGTGACATTGTGTAAATATATCTCTCACATACCATATCAGTTTGTTTGAGAATTAACTGGTTGTCTGTAAACATGAGGCACTTTGTACATTGTCCCAGGATGCCCATATTCACCAAGCCAGTAATGTAGACAGTAGGAAAGTTCATATTCATGGCCACAGACCCTTTTTTATTGATTAGATAGCTGGAGTGAGAATATCAATCACTGTCAGGAGTATCCGGTTTGCAACTACGGGAACAGCGCTTGTCACTGCAAACTAGTTGTCCTATGTGCAACTAGGTAATGGAGAAATTTCAATTTTGCTCTTACAAGAAAAATGTCATTCGAGGTGTCTGAGTATGTACAGAGCACTGCCAAACACTTGAGGGGAAACTAATACTCAGACCCTGAAAATTTAAGGATGAAGTATTTAGGCAGATATTCTGAAGTTAGAAACAAATCAAGCAGTACTTACTGAAAAAATATTAGCTTGTCAAGAATGATGAAAAGAAGGGAGTCACATGAATGGCTACTACTAATGCTGCTCTCACGACAGCTTCACTCTGTTGGGGATAAAATGCTCCTTTGCTACTATTCTCACCAGAAGTAAAATGTCTGCACCAATCTCAAGATGAGAAGCAGGCCACAACCTGTTTGGTGAGCCACAGTCTTGTCCCAGATGATGCAAGGGTCTGTAGGCTTGTAGCCTTTTCCTGGTAGATGCCTTGAATAGCAACCAGACCAATCAGGAATGTTAAACACAGACACTCACTCTCCAACCAGAAACAGTCAGTAATCAATGCAGTCTGCTTCTTCTCTCACCAGTTCCAGAATATAAGCACAGATTCCAAGCTGTCACCTATAAAGCAGTTATTATGCTTTTAAATAATAAACATGTACAAAATACACACCTGCTTCTTATTTTGAACCCAGGACCATCACACCTGTAGGGTACTGCATTAACCTGCCACACCACACAGCTGTTAAAACAGGTGGCTTAAGCAAAACATATTAATTGCAAGTTACAGTCAATACGTGTGTTATAGAGGAGCTGTGCATTGCGCCACATTGCACAAACGTGCTTAAAGAGTAATGCAAAAATTGGGATTGCACCTTGGAGTCTGGTGCAAGAGTACACCACTAGAAAGCCAATCACGCAAGAATGGATGTAACTGAGGTCTTTAATAGCAGCTAAATGTCCCCTTTTATCAGCAACATTTACAAGTACATCTAAAAAAAAAAGTTCTAAGCTTGTTTCCCACCTTTCCTGTAACTAGTCTAGTCCAGATACAGATTTGTTGTATCCAGGACTGTTTTGTACGTTTCTGAGCTCCCCAGACCTTTCTGTGTTGGAAGCAAGCCTTCTAGCTTATCAGTGGGAGTGGTAAGCACTAGGTAGTCTATCTACCACAAGAGGAGTGGTTTCTGGCCCAGAAATTATAGTTTATTGGCCATTTGGGCAGTTTTTCCATCCCTTTCAACTTTCTGGTTTAAAAGCCCATGTTTACATGGGTTTGCTCTTGTTTAAGCTCCGCTGATCCAGTTTTGGCGTCCTGCAGACTAGGACTGTTTTATAAGTTTCTGAGCCTCCCAGACCTTTCTATGTTGGAAGGAAACCTTCTAGCTTATCAATGGGAGTGGTAAGCACTAGGTAAATCTATCTATCACAAGAGGAGTGGTTTCTGGACCAGAAATTGTAATTTATTGGCCGTTTGGGAAGGTTTTCTGTTTCTTTCAACTTTCTGGTTTAAAAGCCGGTGTTTATGAGGTTTGCACTTGTTTAAACTCTGTGGTTCCAGTTTTGGTGTCCTGCAGACTACAAGAGCAACATGAAGGAGAAAAGAGATACTGTAAGTGCCTCCATTTTGATTTTTTCATAATTTACTGCTCCTTGCACTTGTTTTTTGTAATTTTTAATTTATCTGCATTTATTTAAACTGGATTTGCCTTAATATTATTACACACTCAAGTGTGCTAGCTTGTACTGCATTTAAATTGTTTTTGCTACTGTTCTAACTGCTTTTCTGAAAAAAAAAAATTCTAAGCTTGTTTCCCACCTTTCCTATAACTAGTCAAGCGCAGATACAGATTTGCTGTATCCAGGACTGTTTTGTAAGTTTCTGAGTCCCCCAGACCTTTCTGTGTTGGAGGGAGGCCTTCTAGCTTATCAGTGGGAGTGGTAAGCACTAGGTAGCCTATCTACCACAGGAGGAGTGGTTTCTGGTCCAGAAATTGTAGGTTATTGGCCATTTGGGCATTTTTATCATCCCTTTCAACTTTCTGGTTTAAAAGCCTGTGTTTGCGCACCGTGCAGCGGCGCTCAGCTGAGATAAACTATTACCAGTGCCAGAAAGTTTGCTCTTCAATTTTCCCCTTAGAACGTGCTTGTTCTTTTACTTCTTGCACTTCAATTAGTGTAATCAGCTAGCACTTTAACAGGCGTTTGTAGTATTTACTGTAGCAGACTTAGGTGCTATCAGCACTAGCTGTTCCTGTGCAGTAACAGCACAAGTACTTATTAGTTATGACCATCCCTTCTGGAATGATTGTAGGGCAATTTCCTGTGCTTTCTCCTGCTAACCTGGTGCACCTGGGCATTTTGAGACAGTGTGGCAACTGTCTAATGTACACAAACAACCCTCTCCTCTTACCTCCCAATACTCATAACTGTGAGAGATGCACTTATATCACCAGGTATTCTGCAGCTGGACACTACCCAAGTGGTGTGTAGTGGAAGGGAATAATTACCTTGTGAAAAGTGTGGAAAGCAGGGAAGTCCACAGAGTTGCCGGTGACTAGCAACTATTAATATTGGTCTCACTGACACCACTCTCACATAGGATACCATGCTTCGATATGTTTTCTGTCATCACATGCAAAATGGTACTACAAAGCCCATGATGACAAGCAGGACACAGCCTGCTTGTTCATCCACATAGCTGCCCCACATCATGAAAGGCTCTGCAGGCTTCACATACCCTTTTCCAAGTAGATGACTTGATTAGAAACCTGGGTAATCAGCTGGCTTTTGCATGTGTTATGCCATCTGTTTTAGGGTTGGTGGTATGTCACTAGGGAACTGACAAGAGGGGGATTAGTAGCACTGTTGTAGCACCACTATATAATGTACAATTTCCATTGACAAAGATGTCCAGTCTTGCTGTAACAATCAGCACACTGGTGATGAGCCATCATAGGTGACACTTTCATAGCACTTAATGCATCCTGCTCTTCAACAAATTATTGGTGCATATCTGCATGACATGGCTGTGAGGCCTACTGCAGCAGACTGGCCACCTTTGGCCAATGTGTGTCCACCTGCTACATGTCCTAGGCATCTCATACTGTACAATTATGTACCTAACTCACATGTCCGTGTTCCCACATCATGTTGCACAACACCCAGTGTCTGTGACTTGTCCCATATGTAGCCACTTGACTCAGACATGAGTGTGTCTCACAATGTAATCACTTCTGACTAAGAGGTGTGATTTTGTGTTTTGCCTCGAGTGTTTGACCAGTGAGAGAGTGTTGTATGCAGTATTATGTGCACTGTCCACAGGCAGGATGTTCTGAGATGTCTGTTTGGCAATGTGTCTGGTAAGAATCTGCATACATGCAGGTGTGTGTGATGTGGGTGTAGGGGGTGCAGGATGTGAGCTGTGCATGTTGGCATAATGCTCATTGCCGTATGTAATGACTGCTATTGGAGACACCATGGCAGCAAGGTTTGAAATGCAGTCACATCTGTCATACGTTGCATTTGTGGGTCATAGGAGGAGAAGGGTGGGGACACTCCCAACACCTCAGCAGCAGGTCCTGCATAGGTAGGGTAATGCTGCCACACCCTTGGGGTTGACAGCTTGATATATAGCATTTGTAGGCACACCTTACAGTGAAGATGTGGATGCCTGCGCATACATAGCGGACTTGTTCAATTTTGCTGACATTAGGTTGGCCTCGCAAGCATGTGGCAGCATGACCCTACCTTTGCAGGGCAGCAATGCCCACTCTCTCACTGCAAATCAATGGATATCAGTTAACATAATGTTGACGTCATAGTTCCTGCAGGTGTGTATAACTTAGGACATATGTCACCGGCCTGTATGCAGACACATGACTGTGCTTATCCAGTCTGTCTCTCTCGCGAATATACGCATACCTTTCAGCTGCAGTTGACACTCACCAGGGATGATGGCTCCATACACATGGAAACAGATGGAAGTCAATAATTGTCTTAGCATGTGGTGTCATTTTCAGGGGATCTATTACATCTCTGCCTGGGATACCTTGTTCAACAGACATCAATGCTTCACCAGTGATGGTTTTGAGCTCTCACCCAAACCCAAGGGACAAGTTGGCAATGAGAACACCATTTTTATGCAGCATCATAGTTATGTTGCTACACTGTGGGTATGGCAACATTGAACCCCACTCTGTGTAATGTGTCCCCACCCTGGATTATGCAGACATGCAATCAGGGACATCTGGTTCTGTTGTGGACAGCACAACAGCCATAACAGACTATATGTCCATCCACATGTTCACACCTCAAAATGACAGTGTCCAAGGTAATGCAGGTGGTGTATACATACTCATTACGGACAGATACACATCCAGATTTTGTGAAATACTGTGATTTCCTGGAGACAATGCAGGTGCCATTCAGTAAAGGGCAAAGGCATTGTTGGCCAACTACACAATTTTGATATTTTCTCTACTATGGTGCGATCTCGGAGTTGGTATAATTAGTTTTTGGGGGGGTGCCCCCCACAAGGGTAGGTTTGGTTTAGCAAGATTTAGTTCCATTGGGTTGAAGGGCAAGTATTTGTTTGCCCTTTAAGTATTCAGAGACTTGCAGAAGTGAATTTCGCTGAATATGTGTCAACGAAGTGGTGTTTACTGTAAAGGTTTTTCAGCGTTGTAATATAGACCCTTTAACATCTCCCTTGACTGCTGTGGTGCATATTCCAGCCATGAGGTCTAGTGAATATTAAGGAGCACATGCTAGTGGACTGGGTAACTGTAGTCCAATGCGGTTGTTACTTGTGTCCAAATAGCCCATTATATTTACTTGCATAAATGCAGCAAATCTATACATACAATAGCATATAATAATAATCCTTACAAGTAGTGTTTTGGCTAGGGACTTACCTTGCAAATGCAGCAGTTGACAGAACTGTAGTTCAGGGCTGACTCTGATGCAAGCAGTACACAACCATTACATGGATAGGTACAGGTTGTGTGGGTTGCTTGGCATCAATTTTACTATATGTATGTGAGACTGAGTAAGGTGTCAGTCCCCAGGGCATTAAAAGCTGTCAGTGAATGTGCTATATGTTGTCTCTTAGCCAAAGCCAGGGCATACTGGGTTCACCCACATCTGCCTACAGGGACATAATCAAGGGTTCCTCCTCAGAGTCCTCCTGTGACTGTGGCTGTGGTGGGGGGCTGTGTACCCTTCCCTTTGCTGATCCTGCTGCACCTGTTTCCGCAGGATCATATTGTGTAGCATACCACATACTGTGAACATACATGCACATGTGGCTGGAGAGTACTGCAGGGCTCCACCAGATATATTGAGGCACCAGAACCATGATTTCAGAAAAACCCAAACACATGCTTTATGATGTTCCTGGTTTGAGCATGTGTCTTATTATGGCATTCTTCGGTGGGTGCGCATTTCTGATGGGTATCATCATCCACAGCTCCAGGACATAGCCAGCATCCCCCAGTAAATGGCCATATGGGATGCCCCCCCTAGCAAACATCTGGTACAGTTGTGATGCATGCCAGATATAGGAGTCATGATAACTGCCAGGGCTGCCAGCACACACATTCATGATAATCACCTGGGCATTGTACACAACCTGGCAGTTGATGGAGTGGTACCCCTTGCCATTGACATAGATTCTATCCTCCTCACCGGGTGGTGTCTTGATGTGTACATGAGTGTAATCTACGGCACCCAGTACTTCAGGGTAATGTGTTACAAAGTAGAAGTGTTGCATATTGCTGTCCCTCACATCAGAGGTGAGGGAAAAAGAAATGTGCTCACTGGCATGTGGTAGCATGGGATCCAGGATCTGGTGGAGTACCCTGGATACTGATGTCTGTGAGACCTCCATCATGTTATCAGTTGGTCTTTGGAAAGTACCTGTAGCTAGTATCCTAAGGGATACACATACCTTTATTTCCACTGAGATGGGTTCCTCTCTCTTGGCTCTGGGTCTGAGATGAGTGTGGCAGAGCTCAGTGAGTTCTTGTAGTATGTCCCTGTCCACCCTGTAGCGCTCTACAATCTCCAGCTCATGTAGCTCCTGGAAGGTTACCCTAGGCCTGAATACACTTATCCTTCTCTGTCTAGGCCTCTTGTCAGCATCAGCATCAGCATCAGCAGTGACTTCAGCATCTAGCACATACAGGTGCAGCAGCCCCTAGCATTCTCTCAGTTAAAATTCCCAAGTCTGTACTCCAATGGTGCAGAGTACTGATGAAAAATCAGAATGTAGAGTGTAAGCATACTTTATGGAGATCTGCTGTATGTGCAGAATATGTGACTGGGTAACTATGATGCATTCCACCTGCCTACCATATGATTAACATCATTTAATGGCCTTATTTGAGCTTAAACAAGGGTCAGAACTAATTAAATACATTTTTCTTTTTTAAACATGCTCAGCACGCCACACAAACACATGCACAGAAGGTAAAAAAGCTTAGAAATTAGTGGACACACCCCCTGTAGGGACACGCTCAGCCAGGTGTCACGCCACTCAAAAATGTGCACCTCAGCTGAAATTAGCTTAAAAGTCAGTAGACAACCCCCCCCCCCCCAAGGTGTGAGCTGCCTTGTGTGTAAACAGCAACATGGGTCTAAGCCTACACAAAGGGGCTATGTGGGCACAATTACTTCTTTCTGCTATTCAGTACCTCCACCTCTTTTGCATAGGTATCCATGCTCACAGCCTGGAAATTACACGCTTCAGACCCCAACCATGTTAGCAACAGCACCAATGCACCACTGTAGGGATTCCACTCATAATCCTGTAATACATTTCTGTCACACACTAATTAAGTTGTTTTTTTTCAAATTTTTTTTTTTTATTTTTCTATAAAGCATGTTTGCGTACTACGTTGCACTGTGCAAACATGCCCAGATTATTAAAAAATGAATTTAACTTATTCCCTTTAATTTTTCAGACATACAGGATGATAGTTTAGCTCATAGGTGCATGTGGTATGACATTTCTGTTCAAATATCTACATTTTTACAACTTCTTTTGTCTGTCTACACTCCTGTACACAGAATGTTTCTGTGTACACTACAGACACTGACATGGAGTCTGAAGAGATGCCTATCTACTTGTTGGATCACTCTACCTGCTTCATTTGCATGAGATTCACCTGCTTATGAAGTGATTTGCATGCCACAGAGGTTTCTGTGTTGGTGCATGCAATGCCAGCCACTCAGCAACACTTACTGAATCTAAAAATGTTCGCGGCCATGTAAGCAGTACAGGCGATGCCTACACACACACAAAAAAAAAAAAACGTGTAGGCTTTATTAATTCTCCGCATCATCATATTACTAACATGTGTAACAGTTCCAAAGGTTGCGAGTAATTCAGTAATACAACTACATGGTATTAAAATGTTGGTTAAAAGATGGTCTATTCTGAATGAAATAACGTCTGAAATTCAAATGCCTGTCATTATTTAATGACTTCAATTTCCAATCATTTGCCAGAAAACTACACATTTTATGATGATGGGACCAATTATACCAGCCAAAAATCTGGACAGTTGAAAGGTATGCTCTGTTGACTCTTAGCTCAAGATATATGGATAAACCTAAAATAAACAAGGGACAAAGGCTCAAAATAGGAAAGTACAGTTGTGTACACTTACCATAAATGTAGATGTTTGAGTGTATTCACTGTTGCAGTCATCACACTTGGGTTATCTGGCTGCAGGTAGCCCTCAGTCGGCCCGAATACCAGAGTCTTGGGATTTCTGCATCAGATGCTGTCGCCTCTTCCATGACATCAGGACATCAGGTCATCAGGGGTATAAAACATGCAGCCAATGCCATTACATCAGTTTTTCTTGCTCCAGATGTCAGGAGCCACCAAAATAGGAAGCTATTAAATGGTGTGGAACACCTCCAGTAAAAAGTAAATACTATTGCCATAAAATATGGCCAAAAAAAGGATAGGTATAAAGTATAGAAAAAGCCAAAGGGCTGGAGGGAGGGTAACCAGGACTGCAACAATGAATACACTCAAACATCAACATTTATTGTAAGTATACACAAATGTACTATGTTCTTTGTGTTTCACTGTTGCAGTCATCACACTTGGGTTGATTCCCAAAGCTGAGGAAGGGTGGAGGCAGTCAAGATGTATTAGGGCTGGCTAGCAGGCCTTGTAAGACTGCTGTGGCAAATCCAGCTCTGGATTTAGAAAAGATAGGTAAGTGGTAATGCTTGGTGAAGGTGCAGCTTCCAGGATGTCCCTGGTAGGGACTCCCCTGAGAAATGCTGTAGAGATTGAGGTAGCCCTAGTGGAATGAGTTCTGATCCCCTTTGTGGTAGGTTTTCCATGGTGTTTGTAGCAGAAATGGATGCAGTGTGCTATCCATTTGGAAATGGTTTGCTTTGAAATGGCCTTGCCCTCTGCCCATGTAGCAAAGCTGACTAGCAGCTGGTCAGATTTTCTGAAAGGTTTAGTCCGGTCAAGGTAGAACCTGAGCTGCTGTGCACATCTAAGGAGTGCAGGATCTTTTCCCCTTTATTTTGAGGATTGGAAAAAAGGTTGGCAAATGGATGGATTGGTTTAAAGCCACACTGGATACCACCTTGGGCATAAATGATGGGTTAGTCCTGAGAGAAACCCTGTCAGCATGGAAAATAATGAAGGGTTCCACAGCCATTAGTGCCTGTAACTCAGACACTCTTCTTGCTGAAGTGATGGCTAGATGTAAGGTTGTTTTCCAACAGAGGAATTTTAACTCTGCTGCAGCAGCGGGTTCAAAAGTGGGAAGCGTGAGCTTCTCTAGTACAAGGTTAAGGTCCCAGGCAGGAGTGGGAGCTCTCCTCAGGGGGCCTTACATTGTTAGCTCCTCTCAGAAACTGTTTGATGAGAGGGTGAGAAAAGAGAGGTGGTTCAGTATTGCAATGAGCTGAGATGGCAGAGCCATGAATCTTAATGGAGGAGAAGGACAGGCCTCTGTGGAATAGCTCTGCTGGGTAATCTAGGATTTGAAGTAAGGTGGGTGCTGCTGTGTCCTTGCCTTGAGACTGGCTCCAAGAACAATATATTTTCCACTTTTCAGAATAGGATTTCCTAGTACTAAGGCTTCTGGCCTCAAGGATGACGTCCCGCACCTGTTTGCTGAGGGTTGCTGGTGGTGTATTCAGGGGATAAGCCAGGCTGCAAGGTTTAGGGTTTGCAGCTGTGGATGCAAAATCTGTCCCTCCTCCTAGGACAGCAGGGAGGGGGTCTGATGTAGGTGCCAGGGTGGCACCGCTGTCAGACTACATAGGAGTGGGTACCAGTGCTGGTGCTGCCAGTCTGGGGCAATAAGGATTGTCCTTGGTCTGTCCTGTTTCATCTTGAGTAGTAGTTTGCAGAGATGGGGTAGAGGGGGAAAGGCATAAATTGAGAGGTTTCCCCATGTAAAGGATAGGGCATCCACTTTCCATGCTTTGCTGTGGGGATTTCTTGTGCAAAATTTGCTCAATTGATGGCTTTGGGGGGAGGCAAAGAGGTCCACCTCTGGTGTCCCCCACCTCTGGATTAGAAATTTGAATGAGTTGGGTTCCAGTTTCCACTCGTGTGTGTCCCATAGATTTCTGCTTAAGTCATCTGCCAGTGAATTTTGTTTGCCTGGCAGGAATTTAACTTGCAGGTGCACTAGGTTGCTCAAGGCTGTGTTCCACAGGGCCATGGCTAATATGCAGAGTGGGTAGGAATGAGTTCCCCCCTGCTTGTTTATGTACCACATAACTGTTGTGTTGTCTGTTTTTAACATGAGTTGTCCTGGAAGGATAAGGTCTTTAAAGGCTGCCAGAGCATTCTGTACAGCTAACATTTCTTTTTGATTGATATGCAGGGGAATTTGTCCTGGGCTCCATTTGCCCTGAATGCATTTGCCTGCCATGTGAGCCCCCCATACATAGTCTGATGCGTCTGTTGTCAGGGTTTGGGCGGTGAGCGGTTGAGTGAAAGGAAGTCCCTTGTTGTGATTGCATGCCTCTGCCCACCTAAGGAACTCTGCCCTTAGGCAAGGAATGATAGGAATCACTGTTTCCAGGTCCTGAGAATGTTGACATCAGAGACTTTTTAAGTACCATTGAAGTGTCATCATATGCAGTCTTGCATATGGAATTTGTAGAATGCATGGGGCCATGAACCCTAGGGCTTGCAGTATTTTTCTTGCAGTTAGCTGGGTTTTGGTGGCTAGTAGTTTGTCAAATAGACCTGTTTTTCTGGAGTGAGGAATGTCATCTGGGAAGTTGTGTTCAAGCTTGCTCCCAGGAATACAATTTTTTGGCTGGGCACCAGTTGTGATTTCTTTTCATTGATGGTGTAGCCCAGAGAGGTTAGGAGTCTCTTTACAAATTTCAGGTGCTGAAGTAGCAATTCCTGACTGTCCGCATGAATCAGGCAATCGTCCAAGTATGGGTAAATTTTAATATTTCTCTGCCTGCAGTATGTAATGGCTGAAGCCAGGCACTTTGTGAATACCCTGGGTGGAGTAGATAAGCCAAAGGGAAGTGCAGAGAACTGATAGTGCACAGAGCCTGCCCTAAAACATAGATATTTCCTGCAGGATTCCCTTATGGGGATGTGCAGATACGCTTCTTTTAAGTCTAAGGTGACTAGCCAGGCATCCTTGGCTAGCATAGGAAGAAGCTATTTCAGTGTAAGCATTTTAAATTTTGGGACCACCAGGAAGGTGTTGAGAATTGACAGATCCAGGATAGGGCACCAAAAGCTCTCTTTTCTGGGCAACAGGAACAGTCTGGAGTAGAGACTCTGTCCCCTTTGCTCTAGTGGAACAGGTTGAATAACCCTGATATTCAGAAGAGAAAGTACTTGCTTTTGAGCCTCTGCCCACTGGTTTGAAAGAAAGTCTGGCAAACCACTTGGGGTTGGCAGTGAGTGGAAGTAGAATCTGTATCCCTGGGATACAAAGTTTAGAACCCATCGGTCCTGGGTAATGGACATCCAGTTTTTGCATGAAGGGAGAGTTTTCCTCCTATGGGTGCAATACCTGGGCATGGCTGGGAAGGATGATAGGAGAGTCATTGTGAACTTTTTCAATAAGAGGGTGGCTTACCACTCCCTGTTTTTGAGGTGGGCGCACTCCATTGTTTAGATCTCTGCATACCCTGAGACTGTATTCTTGGTGGTCTGTTGCCCCTGGGTTTGGACCGAGAAGGCCTGGGAGGGACTGGAAAAGACCAGTTTTTATAAAGCCTATGCCTACTGAATCTAGGTGGCTCCACCTGTAAGAAATCGTTTTAACAGTTTGCATAGATTTAGCTTTTTCCTCCATCTTTTTAAGAACTTCTTCTGCTTTTGTGCCAAACAAACATTCCTGGTTTAATGAAGCATCTAGTAATTTTGCTTTGACATGGTTTGGCAAGATTTGTTCCTGCAACCCAGCATGCCTTCTCAGTACAGACCCAGCAGCCCTGCAAGATGCTTCTAAGGCATCAAAACCATACTGCAAAGTATGTTTACTAACTTGGTTTGCAGAATGCAGTAACTCTTCCATAATATGTTGCTGGCACTTCAACATGTGAAACTGGCAATTCAAAGCCCTGATGGCAAGAGTAGCTGAGGTATATACCTTCTTACCCCATCTGTCTAGAGCTCTAGAATCCCTGTCCGAAGGGGTAGGGTTTTTGGCTGTAGTAGCCTTAATGTCTTTAGGTCCCTGGGAAATGGTCTCTGGATCCACAGTGGGATTCTTAAAGAGATATTTGTGAGAGTCAGGTACTCTGTAGTACCTGTCAGGCTTTCCAGGAGCTGGTGGTAAAGTATCAGGAGTAAGACTGGATTCCATGAAGACATCATCTACAATGTCCAGGGCAGGGGGTATAGCTAAAGGCCTGTGCTGAGGCAAGTCTAAAAATTCTCTGAGTCTCTTTTTGGACTGAGGATAGTCCTGGCAATCCCAGTGGAAATGCTCTCTTAAGGTATGCAAGGTTTCACCAAAAGAAAAATCCTCTGGAGGGGAGGCAGAGGGAATGGAATCCTCTGCATCTGAATCCTCATAGGTAGATAAGGGTATGTCCTGGTAATCAGAGGGAGCAGAGTCATCGAACTCATGGTCTGTGGAATCAGAAGGAAAATCAATTCTTTGTCTTTTAGAGGGGGGAGGCTGGCTTCCCCTAATTAAAGTTATAATGTCTTCAGCCATTCTAAGCATTTGTTTCTGTGGCATGGGAGGTTGAGCATGCGCTTTGGTCATCAGTTTTCTAGGCGTAGTGTGAACTCTGGGCCTGAGAAACCCAGTAGTTTTAGTCAAAAACAAAGTTGTCGGTTTAATACGAACATCAGGAGGTCGGAATACACCCTCAGAAGCCAGTGCCTTCACAGCAGCTCTGGACCCATCTAAGGTAGAAACATTCACAGGTTCCATAGTCGAAGAAGCATCTCTCGGTATACCAGACTCCGAATTGGTCTCAGCAGAGGCCTGCGAATCAGTAGAAGTGGGTATCAGGGGCTGTGAAGACGCCTCACTGAGTACTGGTGGACTGGCGACTAGCTTAACGGAAGCGTCGTCGGCAGTTTTGGACCTGTGCCGTCTGTCTCTGTCTTTATCCTTACGTTTTTTCGGAAGATCGATAGTCAGATGGCTTATCAAAGCCATTTCGGAATACAGAGAACAAGAGCAAAAGAATTTAGCGACAAAGATAGCCCAACGATGAATAGTTTGCATGTTAAACAAGGCACAAAACTGACAGCGAGGAACATCATGGTCTGGGCCTAAACAGGTGACGCAGTAAGAATGGAAATCTCTGTGAGGTATTTGCTTTCCACAGACAAGACAATTGTTAACTTTTTCTGACATCGGTTAGAGGAAGAAAAAAGGATCCCCAACAGGGTATTTAGCTTTAGAAGACTTCAGGTTTGAAACTCGAAAAAACAAAAATTTCAGGTAGCGGCCGACCGGCACTTGCGAACTGCTTTTGCTTCGTCTCCCACGCGGCAAGAAAAGCTGATGTAATGGCATTGGCTGCATGTTTTATACCCCTGACAACCTGATGTCCTGGAAGAGGTAACAGCATCCGACACAGAAATCCCAAGACTCTGGTATTTGGGCCAACTGAGGGCTACCTGCAGGCAGATAACCCAAGTGTGATGACTGCAACAGTGAAACACGAAGAACATCATATTTTACTTAATTATTAGGATTTGTGGTAGCATACATTTTCTGAAACAGGTGTCTGTGAGAGAGTGAGTGAGAGTGACAGTAAAAAGGTCTTTCAGTTGAAATCTGGATAAACCCTAAAATAAAGAGAGAACAACGGCTCAAAAATAGGAAGAGATTTTAACTACTGCTCTTATAAAATTACAGTCTTGCTTAAATAAAAGGATTTGTGTTAATATGAATTTTCTGAAGAAAATAATAATCTGAAACTCAAATGTATGCCATTATTTAGTAACTTCAATCTCCAATGACCGGCAACAAACCAAACGTTTTAGGAGTAAGGGATCAAGAAATAAAGTAAATGCATGGTATTTTTTAAGTGTTGTATTTAGGATGTGAAAGCTTCCTCCAGCACCATTAACATATACTACAGTAAGTTTGAAACATTAGGCGGAGGAACTATTTTACATCAAAAACATATAATTTATTGATATAAAACAAGCGCTTTCGCTGGGCTAGATACCGAGCTTTTTCAAGTTAAAAATTAATTCAAACATTGGAAACAGTGCCATTTTATATATCTTTCCCTATCACATGGTTAGCTAGTTAGCTGTTAGTCTTAAGTCAATTAACAATTAACAATTAGTGAGGAGTGCTACTTTAGTGAAGCAACACTCATAATTTAAAAAGGAGAAATGCTCATATGTTTAAAAAGAAATACCCATATTACAAAGCGTTGCACATTTGAAACATAAAATACACTGTTTAAAAATGTACGTGCTCATGCTCATGTATTAACTCTAGTAGCAAGTATGCATACATATAAAACCTGTTAAATGAACTGCATTATCAGTTATGTTAAAAACTGTATTCCTGTTGTTCATAATTTTTGTGTTAAATATATTTGGTGAATGTTAAAACAATTTTAAAAATAGTAGAAATAGAAAACATACATCTGTAGAGAAAAAATTGTTGAAAAAGGTATACAGGCATAAAGTTTACTGTAGTTAAAAAGTCATGTTGCAGCAGACACCTACAACAGTGAATGATCTTAGTGTGAAGGGTGTGTCTACTTACAAACCTACAAGCGAGCTCTTCTAATTTTGAGAACACTGCTGATGTTAACACTCTCATTTAAACCTGGGGCTCTACTTGCTTCTAACCTGAGTTTCCAGAAAAGTTCTCTATATTCTAGACTTGTTTCCCAGTCGCCACCCCTAGCATTGGGAAGTACTTGTTCCAATACCAAGAACTTAAATTTGAAATTCTTGCAAACCAAGGAATGCTTATATAAAGCATTTGATTCCTTTTGTTTAGAAATGTCATGTAAATGCTCATAAATTCTTCTTCTAAAAGGCCTTTCTGTTACATGACATTTCTAAACAAAAGGAATCAAATGCTTTATATAAGCATTCCTTGGTTTGCAAGAATTTCAAATTTAAGTTCTTGGTATTGGAACAAGTACTTCCCAATGCTAGGGGTGGCGACTGGGAAACAAGTCTAGAATATAGAGAACTTTTCTGGAAACTCAGGTTAGAAGCAAGTAGAGCCCCAGGTTTAAATGAGAGTGTTAACATCAGCAGTGTTCTCAAAATCAGAAGAGCTCGCTTGTAGGTTTGTAAGTAGACACACCCTTCACAGTAAGATCATTCACTGTTGTAGGTGTCTGCTGCAACATGACTTTTTAACTACAGTAAACTTTATGCTTGTATACTTTTTTCAACAATTTTTTCTCTACAGATGTATGTTTTCTATTTCTACTATTTTAAAATTGTTTTAACATTCACCAAATATATTTAACACAAAAATTATGAACAACAGGAATACAGTTTTTAACATAACTGATAATGCAGTTCATTTAACAGGTTTTATATGTATACACACTTGCTACTAGAGTTAATACATGAGCATTAGCACATTTTTAAACAGTGTATTTTATGTTTCAGATGTGCAACGCTTTGTAATATGGGTATTTCTTTTTAAACATATGAGCATTTCTCCTTTTTAAATTATGAGTGTTGCTTCACTAAAGTAGCACTCCTCACTAATTGTTAATTGACTTAAGACTAACAGCTAACTAGCTAACCATGTGATAGGGAAAGATATATAAAATGGCACTGTTTCCAATGTTTGAATTAATTTTTAACTTGAAAAAGCTCGGTATCTAGCCGAGCGAAAGCGCTTGTTTTATATCAATAAATTTTCTCGCAACTACCCACTTGGCACTCGTTTACTCTGTGGATTACGTTGGTCAGATCCTGCTTTGAAGCTTGTTTTTCTTTGGTTTGGTGATACTGTTGCTATTTATTTCTTGATAAAAAATAAATAAGTACAACAACAATTTTACAGCAAGCCCATTCTCCAGTCTAAGTGCAACAATGCCCTCTAGTGTGTGTGCTAATGTAAAATTAATGCCCTTTCAAGGATGTAGAGGCCCTCTGCCTGTGATGTCTGGCTCATAACACCCTTGGGCAGGCAAAAATTACACATTAACACACACCCTGTTGGCCATTATTGCTTGTTTATTATGCGTGCGTGATGGCCGGTACATGGAAAATTGTCTTACTTGAAACTGGTCCGTGGTGCAAAAAAGGTTGGAGACCACTACTCTTGGGGGTTCCTTTTTTTTTTGGAACCTCACTGACATTGCTTTTTAAAGTTTGCTTACAAGCAGCTTGCTCGGTCTGTTTATTTTACTTTTTAAAGAAGGTTGTAAAGGGAGCATTAAATATCTTTGCAAACATGAAGAAGGACAGCTGAAGAATCTTAAAGATCCCTTGAATTAGCTTACCTCTCTCATCTCACTTTTTTAAGGACCACTGTGGCAGAAGGTCCAAACATTATGTCTCTGCCCAAAGGAAAATTCATAACTTCTTTTTTGACATCTTTTGGAAGATTTTGAGAATGCAACCAAGCAAAGCGCCTCATAACAGTTCCAGTGGCAGCAGCCATGGACGTGTCATCAGCAGAATCCTTTGAACATTTCAAACAATGGGTAGCCACTTGAAACGCAGAAGCAAACAAATTACATAAAGCAAATTTCTCCTTGGAGGAGGTAATCATAAACTTTAACATATGACCTTGAGAGCTGAAAATCCTAAAAGCAAGTGTTGCAGAAGAATACATTTTTCCCCAAAGCTGAATCCGTCCTATCCTTGTCAGAATGAGAAGGGTTAGTATTAACCAAGTGTTTAGCAGGGGGTTCCTTAAGCACTAACTTATGAGTCAGATCTTAGGAAAAAAATCTTAAAAGACTGAGAAACTTTCTACAACCTATCTGTAAGTCACAGTCTGTGACAAAAATACATCCCCCAGAGCTGAACAGGAGGAACTGGGCTAGGTTCTGGAAATTCTGTAATAACTCATAATACTTTCTTAGGAAACACTATGAAAAACTGACTCATTCTGGAAATAGTTTCAGTGGAAAAGAAAGAAAATCCATCAAAGGGACAGGTCAAAGCCACACACCTCAGAATCTGAATAGAAAACCTATCTGCTTCTTCATAATCATTTTGAGGTTTAAAATCTTGAATCTTTTTCAGAAAATTAAGAACCCCTTTTTCTTTAACCAGAAACAACCATACTGGCAGGATTAAGAGCTGGAACTAAATCTTTGGTTCACACAGAGAGTTTAACCCTGACCGGTAAATGACTCATACATGAACTCAACTAGTAGGTGGATACATAAACCAAAAGCTATCACAGTGTTAAATGCAAAACTGACACAGAATTGTAAAACAGAAATGAAACACTTACCATTAATGGCAGAGCTGATCTCTTCATGGTCCTTCCCCAATAAAAAATTGCAAAAAATATCATAAAATTCTAAGTTAACTGCGTGTTTAATGTATCTTATTATCACCAATTGGTGATGGAATGTTATTAACTGTTGCATTTTGTGTTAATTTCTCATAATCCAGTGCAGCAAGATATGCCAAAAATGTTGGACTGCTCAAAAAAACATACTCTGAGCAGAAATCTGTGTCATATTCCACTGAATTATCAGCACATGAATCACCATGGCAACCTCGTTAATATCCATGTCCTGCACTGGTATCCAGTCATAAGAGACATATGCCCAAGGAAGATGTTGTGAGATCCTGTACATTTAGGTGGATCTGGGCAAGCAGTAAAAGTAGATGAAAGTCTTTTTGAAGTAGTAAATGTAGAAAGGCTTTTTGTCCATGTAACATACAAGAGGAATAATACCATCATTACTGACTGCTGAATTCTGAGGATTTAAGAATGCTGCAAGAGGCAGGGATGCATCGCTCTTCTACTCCATTGTGATATTGCCATTCTGCAACACATCATCAAAGAATGTAGATGTTCATATGATTACTGTTGCAGTAGCCTTAGCTATGTGGGTTATATCCTGACAGCTTCCAAAACTTCAGGGCACCTTCAATGCGTCCAAACCATTAGTTATGCTTGAGCCTAGAAATAGCTGCTTCTGTGCCAAGCCC
Organism: Protopterus annectens; assembly: GCF_019279795.1. Taxonomy (NCBI): domain Eukaryota; kingdom Metazoa; phylum Chordata; order Ceratodontiformes; family Protopteridae; genus Protopterus; species Protopterus annectens. The sequence goes on along the minus strand of NC_056749.1, from coordinate 704,917,520 downwards.
TTCAAAACTTTCATCCCAAAAGACAGAGAAAAAGAGAGGCTAAAGCCTTGAAAAGTGGCGCAGTGGTTAATGTTGTCACCTCACAGCAAGAGGTTCTCTGGTTTGATTCTCTGCTGGGGTGCCTTATGTGTAGAGTCTGCATGTCCTCCCTGCGTTCGTATGGGTTTTCTCCAGGTACTCCGGTTTCCTCCCACATTCAAAAGACATGCATCTGGAGTGTTTCTCCCAAGGCTCTTTCCTAGCTGGTCTATATATTTATTTATTTATTTATTTATATATATATATATATATATATATATATATATATATATATATCAAAACATCCTTACACAGGCAACAAACAAAAAGGAGGGGGAGAAGTGGCTATTGCAGTAGTGATCATTCAAATATCCACTACCATGGCAACTTCACTTCTACAACTATACTATCCTCTTCATTACGATCGACGCTGCAGTACCCTTAGCTATATGGGTAAATTAGCACAGCTTAGACTGACTGTGAGAGAGAAGAATGAAGGTCCAGCAGACCCTGGATAATGGTTTTACCAAAGTTTGTCCTAAACCTGGAGAAGATATCTAAATTGTTGTGCTCTGTATAAGTATGCACAGGGAACCAAGCTGCTATTTCTACAATACATCTAGAATCCAAAATCCAACCCTTTTCAAAACATTCCAGATGAAGCCAAGGCAGAATGAGCCTTGACCCTGCCTATAATTGTTTAGTTGTAGTTAGTACAACAAAAGATAATAGCTTTAGACAATCACTTGGAAACAGTCTGCTTTGACATAGGTTGTCTTTTTTTCTTATCTTCACAAGAAATAAACAACTGATCATAGCTCATAAAAGATTTTGTTCTGTCAAGATAGTACCTGAACTGTCTGTGGATATACAAGGTATGAGTATCTTTTCTCCCTAGTATTTAGGTTCTGGAGAGAAGATAGGGAAATGACTTAAAGTAAACTTGGATTCAGCTTTAGGCATAAATATAGGATTAGTTCTAAAGGAAACCATAGATGTGTGGAAAATGGGATAAAGTAGTCCTACCATAAAAGTTTGCAACTCATGTACTGTTCTTGCAGTGGTCAGAGCAATTGGTAACACTGGCTTCCATGTTAAGAACCATGCTCTAATTTATATATAAACATTAAAATATACCCCTAAAATATCCTCTAGGGCACCAAAACACTTGCTGGACATTTGGGAAGCTTGGCTAGGCTTGTAAGAGCCCTTGTGATCTTTAGCCTATTATATACCTGCAAACCTATGAATCATGTCAGCCTGATGAGCTGCTCCAAATGGATTATGAGTTAGTTTTTCCAATGCAAAACTAATATCGCATGAAGAAGCCACATGCTTTCTAGGAAGTTTTCTAACAACCCTTTCAAAAACATTTTCACATGAGATTTCAATTTCATTGAGAGAGGGGGATCAATGGGCAGACATTTTGAAATGGCCAACAAATGAACATTGATGGAGGAGTAAAACAAGATGGGAAATTACACAAATAATGTAGAACCAGAAAAACATTAACTCTGTAATGGTGCTGGTTCTTGGCACCACCTATAAAATCTTTTTTATTTGTTTATATATAATTTCCTTGTAGCAGTTTTTTTTTGCCTCCTTCAATACCTGTTGCACAGCAACAGAAAAAATATGTGCATATAAGGTATTAAGATTCTATCATCCAGGAAGTTTCTTGCAGAAGTTTGGAGAACAGATGCATCAAACACCCCGTGTCCTTTGTGAGTAGGTCCAGTCTGTGATGAAGCTTATGGTAATTTCTCCTGGCCAGGGAGAGTGCCTGTTGCCTGGTGCAGAAAGAATTCATCACAGTGATCTTGGGAAAGTCATTCTAAATGTTCAGAATGGCCCTGGATATTAGTGGAAAGGGTTGAAAAGCATGTAGGAACATTTTTGTCCGAGGAAAAAAAAAAGTGTCCGTCTTCCAGGCCTTCTTACATGAAGTCCTGGAGTCCAAATGATTAGTGTGAATGAAAGAGAAAATATCTATTTGAGGTGTTTCCTACAGCTGGATCAATTCTTGGAAGTTCTGAGATTCAATTTCCATTCATGAGGGTTTAGAAAGGAACTATCTGGAACTGGTCTCTATGAATCTTATTTCTTTAGCACCAGAATCATTATTAAATCAAACCCTTCTCTTGGTTGAGCAGGAGGGAACACTTCTATCACCACCTGATACAACATATACTGAAGGACGGGGAGGGGGGTGTTCAGGTGGATGAAAAAGGAGAAGAGACCCTTACTGCAATCTGTAACCTTGGTGGATTACTTTCAGAACCCATCTCTCTGAGATTATCTGCTGCCAAAGACAGAAATGGGGGACCAGGTTTCGAGGGAGATTTATAGACAAGGGTGGGAAGGGGGGGTTTACAATTTCTAGAGAGTTATTCAGACTTGTTGGACGGTCCTGGTTCCTGCAAGACCCTCTTCTTTCTGGAACCTCTTTGCCATTGTAGTTTGAATGTCTGCTTGCCAGACATTTGCAGTCTGCTTATTTTGCTTTGACTAAAAAGATCCTGAATTACAGATGAAATCTTTAACAAATTTTATAGAGGAGAGGCTAAAAAGTCCAAGTCAGCCCTTCCATCATTTTCCCCCTCTCATCACACTTTTTCAGGACCTCAGCAGCAGATGGTTCAAAAACAATCTCCCCATCAATGGGAGACTTTAACATTTCAGCTTTAATAACCTCAAGCAAATGTTGAGAACATAACCATGCAAACCTTCTCATAACAGACCCAGTAGCTTCTGCTCATGAAGAGGTATCAGCTAAGTCAAATGCGCAATTCAAAGAATGTTTGACTACTTAAGACACAGAAGCAATAACAGTATTCTGAGAATATTTTCCCTCAGGAAAAAAAAAGTGGTAATAATGTTCCTCATAGTCTCAAATGAAGCACGAAAAACTTTAACTTGTGAGTATGACGTTTAAGAATTCTAAAATAAGTATGATGAGAAATACATTATTTTCCCAAATCTATCAAAACCTTTTTCATCTTTATCAGAGAGGGGGGGGATTAGTATTTACCAAATGTTTGGCTGCAGAATGAATTGCCAAGTTAATCACTGCAGGGTCATACTTGGGATTAAAAAATAAGATGTGTAAGACTGTGGAACTTTATACAATTGACCTTATTAGGGGCTGCAGGCTGGCTATCAGGCATGATGCACGCTGACTACTGTAGCGGTGACCAAGTGAAGAACATCTCAGATTTTGTCTTACTGGTACTGGTTATATGCTTATTTTTTGAGAAGCCACTTAGAGAAGTGGAGAAGGGTCTTCAAGGTCATGTTTTGATGGCAGAGGGGTAAGACCTGACTCTGTAGATAATCTGCATATAGAATTATATTAAGTTGTGTGAAGTCCATGAGTAGGTCATTTACAAAAATGGAGAAAAGTACAGGGAATACAAAGAATCCTTGAGGTACTACTTCGATTATCAAACAATCCAAAAATCTTCTGGAAATCAATACTTACATTGCTCAGTCCTGGAAAACCAAGCCAACCAAAACCAATCCATTGCCGACCAGTAACTCCTAAAAAAAAAGAAGTTATGTCCTCACCATAATATTCCATCTGTGTTGTTCATTTTCATTCTTCCTCAAAAGTTGGGTTTGGATCCAACTCGGACGTTATTTTAGCTTGTGGTCACTAAAAAGTTCTCAAGTTCCTCCATTACCCATAATGCACCAACCCCTAACATATCTCAGATCTTGTTTGCTGGTTAACATATTGTAAGAAATATATAGATGTATGGAGTGTAGAAATGTGTATCATCCACAGTCCACCCCAACAGTTGCATAATATCCAAATGGGGGTGAATAGTGGATCTCTTACTCTGGGTAGGAAGATCCACTTTCAGAGACAACTTCCATAGTTCTTTTTGGCCATGCTAAGGAGAATGGAGAACCAGTGCTCTCTGGGCCAAAGATATGTTATTAGGATTAGCCTTGACCCATCATTTCCCATTTTCTGAGGTACCCTGGGGTTAAGGGTAAGACCGTAATGGTATAGAGAAACAGACGTGGTCAAGGGAAGGAAAAGGCACCAGTCCTCTCCAGACTCCCTTGAGAAGAATTTCTTGAGTTGCCTGTTTTGGTCAGAGACAAAAAGGTCTATTTCTGGCAAACCCCACCTTTATATCAGTTGAAGGAAATCTTTCCTTTTGAGCATCCACTCATGGGAGTCTATGGATGACCTGCTAAGTGTATCTTTCAGACAATTTTATCTTCCTGATAGATATTGGGCCAGCGGGATTGGTCCCATCCTTTGCACCATTCCCAGAGTTTCATAGCTATTTTGGCACAGAGGGTAGGAGTGAATTCCTCCCTGCTTGTTGATGCATTTTTTGAGTTGATATGCTTTGCTTTAAAGTCACTTTCCCAGTCACCCTGCACCGTAATTTCTCCTACGTGGGCACACCAGGCTCAGTGTGGGGCATCAATGAATAAAACCTGGGTGCCCACCTGCATGTTGGATTCCCTGATTGCTTTGACATCTTTGAATCCATGAGAGCAGTTCCTTCCTGATGCAGGGTAGAAGAGGAATCTGAGTTTGTATGGAGTGCTGATGCTGCCACCAGGTATCCTTGAAATACCACTGCACTGGGTATCATTAGGATGCATGAAACTGTGAACCACAAAAATCCTGAGGACTTCCCTGTCTGGTACTGATGATTTTTTTTCAAAATATCTCTGAGGTTCTGGGCCAGTACTGAGATGGGAACATGACTCTGTCCTGTGGAAGGTTCCCCTTTTGGTCCCTTGGAATCGAACTCTGCACTTGGGGAAGAATTGGCAATTGGATTTTGGTAGGTTGAGGTGGAAATCTTTGATTAAGAATGACTCCATGGTCAGCTGGTGGGATGACTTCAGCTTCTCCTGGGATACTGCCTCAATGAGACAGTCATCCACATATGGATAAATGTGGATGGCTTTTGCTCTGCAGTGGGTATCACAGGAGCCAAGCATTTCAAGACAACTCTGGGATCAGTGGTCAAGCCAGCGAGCAAGGAACAAAAATGGTAGTCAGACCCACTGTCATAAAACAAAGGAACTGCCTGTGGCCCTCTGTTATGAAGATCTGGAAGTAGGCATCCTTCAGGTCCAAAGTGACCATAACAGCTTGGGGCAGAATTACTAGCAGTAGCTTTTTGTAATGTGAGCATTCTGAGTTTGGGGATCAGGAGAAACTTGTTTAATTCTAAAATGTCTACAAAAAAAACTACCTTTCTGGGGACCAGAAGCAACCTTGAATAAAACCCTGCCCATCTGTCTTTTTGCTATACTGGTTCTATGGACACATGAGCCAGGAGCTCCAGAATTTAAGCCAATGCTTTGATTTGCTAATACTTTGGAAAATGGGAATATCTAAGAATTTTAGGTGTTTACAAAGTGCATTCTGTACTCTGTTTACTAGGTTTGGAACCCATCTGTCCTGAAGGAATTTTTTGCCATTTGTGGTAGAAATGTGATCGTCTGAGCCCACAGATTTATTGAAGGGTAAAAGGAAGGGAGAGTTGTGGTGGGATATTCTGGCAGGACAAGGAGGTGCCCTCTTGAGTGTGAGATACTCTCTACTGGTTCCCTGGGGCTGGGACCCATCAGCCCTGGTGTTATGGTCAAGCTTACTACCTTAAGGAGAACTTCCCCATCCAGGTCTTTCTGCTCTTTGTCTGACAGGCCGGAAAGGACCATATCTTCATAGGGTAACTTCTGCTGAACCTAGCCAGGGGTACCTGCTGAAAGTCCTTGACCATCTGCATGGTCTTCATCTTCTTCTACAGCTTCTTAAACACAGTAAGCTTGGAGTCCAAAGAGGAAATCCTTGTCTAAGGAGCTATCAAGTAAATCAGCTTTAAGATGCACTGGCAGAGACTGTTCTCTTATTCAGGTATGCCTCTTAGTAATTGCCATGTGGCAGCTGAACTGCTTGATACTTCCAAAAAATCAAAGTCATATTTGAGTGAGTGCTTGGCAACCTGAGAACTGACGTTGCACAGATCCCACAACTCCCTTTCTGGTCAGCCTTATCTTCCATCTCCTGCACTTTTTGCTTCATCTGATCCGGGAGAGTCTCCTGGCATTTAATCATAGCAAACTGGCAACTGAAAGCTCTAATGGCCAAGGTAACTGATGTTTATACTTTTTTTTTTTTTTTTTGCTAAATCCACCAAAGGCTCTTGCTCTTCTTATCACTTGGCAATGGGTTCCTTTGGCTCTCTTGGAATCTGAGGAGACCACATCAGGATCCATCACTGGAGTCCTAAACAGGTCTTTGTGAAACTCAAGCACTCTGTAGAACTGGTCTGGTTTCCTAGGGACAGTGTGGTGGTAGTGAGGTGGTAGAGATATTTACTGAATCACATCATTAAACACTTCCAGTACTGAAGAAACGGAGAGAGGTTTGTGCTCAGGAAGACCAAGAAACATTTGGAGTCTTTTCACGGACTGGAGATATGACCTTCCCAACTGAAATACACTTATTTTCTGAGGTCTGTCTCTCAAAGTAAGATCCTCAGGTGGTGAGGCAGAGGCTAGGGTACCATTTGAGTAAGAACTGGCATATAACCCGGGAGACATTTGGTCTATATAGACTAGCTTGTCCTCACCTGACTCAGGAATCTGAAGACTTTTGTGGGAAGTTGTCTCTTTTCCTTTTTACAGGAGAGATTCCTGAGGCAAGTTGATTTTCAGGGTCTAATTGCCTGGATCTTATGAACCCCATGAGATCCTCTGCAAGTCTGAATAAGTCCTGTGGGTAGGCCTGTGAATGGTGAGACTGAACCTGTGGCAACCTAACAACAAACTTATTAGTCTTTGGCACTGTGGGCCTCAACTTAGGTATGATGTTGGGTCCCTGACTGCCCCCAAGGATCATCTCACTGGCATAGATATGAGGGAACTCTGCTCTCCCCCCTCTGTAATGAGGATCCCGGCATCAAAAGCTGGCTCCTGCCCAGTGGTTCTGGACCTGACTAACTCCTAGGTCTACTCTACTTGAGTGGACATCAGGGGTACAGTTGACATGGTGGTTTTCAAAGGGGTCTCACAGAGGTCTCAGTAGTGCAGGAGGTTGTATGCAGGGGCTGAGAAAGTGTATTACATCCTTTGACTATCTTGAGCCTGGGAGAGCTGTCAGAGACCAAAAGGGCACTGCCTGGTTCTCTGGTACTTGTCTCTAAGATGCTTCTCCTTCTTTTTAAGCAAAAAACTAAAAAAGGGATTGGTGGACTCCACAGAAGACTTAGGTCACTGACGCTTTTCATACTGATCTACTTTAGCAAAGACTTGACCTTGTGCCTAACTGTGAGTACTGAAATAAGTGCACTGCTTATAATTAGGCAAGTTGTACTTTGGACCCAGGCAGAACAAGAAGAGAGTGAGTGGAATCAGACATTAGGTGACTTGCCTGAAACCAACCAAAATTCAAGCTACACATAAAAACTTTCACCCCCCCCCCCACCCACCCAAACAGGGTGCATAGGTTTGAGAAGTCTTCTAGTTTCAGACCAGCTGATATACTTCAACACACACATGCATCTGACTCAGACGGCAAAAAGAAATGAAAAATGGTGGCAACCAGTGATTCTGATGTCCTGATGTCAGAAGAGAAGGTGTCCACTGAGCCTGGGAGAACGGGAAAAAGTTTTTGGTATTGAGACAAGCTTTGGGTTTCTACAGGGCAAAAATCCCAAGAGTGATTGCTGCAACAGTAAAATACAATGATCATTTCAGCATGGGAAAGCTGAAGAGTAAAACTCTCAGTAAGGTCCTGTCAGAAGAACAATGAGAGAAGGTTGCTTCATGCTGGCCAGGGAAACACATATAAGGGTGATGGAAGGAAGGTGTGAGTACTCCAACAGTGATCTATTTGAAAATTTACTGTCATGGCAAGTAAACTACACAAATGTACTATGTTGTTAAATAGATTACTGTTGCAGTAGTCATTACAATATGAGGTGGTTTCTAAAGCCTGGGAAGAAAGGGTAAGGGCCAAGTAGCTGGTTCTAGAATACAGGAAGAATCCATCCATTTCCAGAATGCTACAGAAGTGGTCATTACTCTAGTAAAATGAGCCTTGACATTATGAGGAGGTCTTTTGCCATATCTAGAATAGCAGAACTGAATAGTATTGGAAAAAACATGTTTACATACTGGCTGCCCTTTTTCTTACAATTATAGCACACAAAAAGTTGATTTTACTTCCCAAAATCTTTAATTTTGATCAAATAAGATTTCAGTTGTAGAAAGACCATTTAGGAGAAACTCTGCAGAGGAATTATCAAATTAAATGCCCTTTTCAAATGGGGCATTTAACATTTGTGCCTTTACATCTTCTGAAAAATTTTGAAGTCACACCCAATCATTTCTTCTCATGAGCTTTCCAATACTAGCAGCCCTGTAAACAGCATCTAGAGCAACATATGCACATTTGATATAAAGTTTAGTAATCCGAGATGCAGAAATGAAAGTTATGTACTTAACAACAGATCCATGTTTTCTTCCATCCATCTCAATGATTGGGTATACTGGATCCAAATGGATCAGAAGCCAGCAATTTAAACTTGGGTTCGAAGGCTCAAGCTCCTCCCCTCTCTCACAATGCACTGCCAACCCTAATGCCTTCAGATAAATTTCCCATCATGAACATGATCATTGACCCTAGAAGGAAGAAATTACTACCTACGAGATGGGTACTGAAAAATACATACAGCAACCAAAAAGGGAAGGTTTCAACCAAGAAAGGCTCCAGGAAAGTCCAGTGCAGTCCAGTAGGAGCCCTAAAGGAGCAACAGTTTGAATATGGGACAGAGGGCAGAGATGTTGAGGTGGATGGAAAGACAACAATTGTATTGTAATAGCAAGTACAAGTACATAACTTTTGTATGGAATGTCTTCTGTCTGCCTCATCAACTGAGACTGAGCCCCATCTAGAAGAACTCCAGGTGGAACTATGGAAGGATATTCTGGAGAATGGTAGAATCAAAGGCTTTCTTGAGCTGGATTGCAGATCAACATGGTAATGAGAGAGCAACTGTGGAGCATGTAGCTGATGCACAGATATCATCTATAGAAACATGGTTAAAACAATTGCAGAAGCAACTACTCTGGCAGAATGTGCCTCTGTGTTTAGAGGGCAATGACAACCACTTTGTTCTGTAGAGACTGGAAATAACTTTTCCAGGTGGCTATTTGATAATAACGTTAGACACCATGAAAACTCAATGTTGCCTTAGAGAAGGAAATTAAAAGTTGATCACTTTTCTAAAGTCTTTTGTACGGTGCAAATAAAATCAAAGCTAGTGTTGAAAAAAAGGACCAATTTGGAAAGAAACCCATAAGCTGTGCAGTCTGGTTTAAGTTGGTTTCTGAAGCCACCTTGGGAACAAAAGCTGGATTAGTCCAAAGGCAAACCAGGCCTACAATTCTAAAATCTTTGTAGAAGAGGTAATGGCCACCAAAATCATCTTCCAAGACAGCATTTTATATCTTCCAAAGCAGCAGGTTCAGAAGGTACTTTGGTAAGGATCTGTAGCAAAATGGTAATGTCCCAATGTGGAATAGTCTCTTTTAGTGAAGGCTGTAAGAGAAAAGTATCTTTCAAAAACACTTTTGAGAGCCTTAAGAATGCAATACAAACATTTTGTTTACCCATATGATAGCAGGAAATGGCAGCCAAATGTACTTTAATCATATAGTAGCTAGCCCCCAAAGTGGAATAGGCCCCCAGGAAAATCCAAGATAGACGGCAGGGGAGCAGAAATGGATCTAAACCTTTAGAACTGGCCCAGATAGTGAACCTTTTCCACTTATTTTTGTAGATCTTTCTGGTGGAAGTTTTTTGGGAAGCAGTAATAATCTGCATGACTCTGGAAGAAAGCCTGAAGTTTCTGGCCATCATTCGAAGGAGGGAGACTAAGTGGTGAGACTGACGGTTTTGATGTCTGGGTGAGGCTTGCCAAAGGGTGGGAAATGAGATCCAAAACTGAATGCAGAACCCAGGCAGGGCATACTAAGTGAGGCTAATGGAAGGGGAACTAAACCTGTTGGAGCTAAAAGGAGGAGATTAGAATCTCTTTTGCCTTGGACTAGGCCACGTTTTGAAGAAACATGACTATGAGATGAGTGGTAGGATATGCATACAGGAGCCTCAGTGACCAAGTATGGACCAAAGCTTCCCTTAGGAACAGTCCATCATGAGGAATCTGGGTGATAAAACTGCAGCACTTGGTATTGATCGGGTTGCAAATAGATCACAGCAAGACTGACTTCAGTCGCTGAAAAATTAGATGCCACTGACTATGGGACCACTTGTGTGGCAAAAGAATCAACCTGTTCAGTTTCTTTGCTAAAATACTGGACTTGTTGAGGATGTGCATTGCAACAAGAAAGTATTGGGAAATCCTGCCCACTGCCACACTTTTATGGCCTCTACTGACAAAAAGGATATGACAATGTTCATACCAGACCACTGACACATTGTCTGTCTGTATCACTATCACACCTGTAGGATGTCAACCCTGAAGAGCCCTGCAATGCAAGGAGAACTGCATGCACCTCCAGGGCATTGATGTGAAGGCTGGTCTCGGTATGGGATCAAGTGGCATTGAACCATCCTGTGGTCAACGTTGTCCTTGACAGGGGAAACAAAGGGGGATGTCCCATGGAGGTAAGTAGAAAATACGGCCATGAGATATGCTGTGTGCAGATCCTGGTGAGTCTGGTGCATCAATTGATATGTCATGGACCACTGCATAGACAGCATCCACTGAAGTATGCTCATGAAATATCATGTGTGGGACTAGAGTGCTCGCAGTTTTCATGAATTTTAGAAGTCGAAGAATCAGAAAGGCTGGTGGATTTTTATCATGCAAGACTTGCAAAACTTGAAGAAGTAGAGAAAACAGTCTGGACTTGGGTAGCCTGGATATTTACAAAGTGGTGTCCAGGTGGCAACCCATGAACTGTATATTTTGAACTGCTTGCATTGTAAACATTATAAAGTTTACTGTGATTTCTAATGAAGGGCATAAGTGGAGTAAGTATATTTTTGCATGAACTAGTGAATTTCATGTGGGGGCCTGAAATTATCAATTTGTTCAAGTATGGGAGCACACAGAACCCTTACAACCTGAGCTGGGCTGCTACTACTGTCATACACTTAAACATGTGGGGGGTGTGGTGGTGGATTCAAAGGGCAGCACTCTGAAATGGAAATGACTGTCTCCCAGCTGGAAATGCAAGAACCTCTTGGACGCTTTTTCTGTCATGATGGGGCAGAAGGCATCCTGTGGGTCCACTGAGCACATCCAGTCATTCTTCCTCAGAAGAGGCAATATGTACTGTCTATAATGATTCACAATGCCTGTCTGACAGACTGATTCAAACTGGATTAGGTTAAAAAATGACATTATGTCCCCGATCCTTTTTGACAACAAAAAGAACCTTGAATAGTCTCCAGATCCTCTGTGGTGTAGTGACACCTCCTGGATTACCTCTGTTTTTTTAGCAGCTTTAGGTTTTCCTGTGCTGCTACCCTTCTACATTAGGGTGGAATATCCAGAGTGGTCTTGTCATTTTTGGAAGCGATATGAAGGGAATGGTAAAGAGTCTGGTTATCACTCTCAACACCCAGGAATCAGGGGTGATGTCCTTCCAGGCTTGAGAGTGGAGAATTAATCACTTGCTAACTGCCTCCACAGAAGGGCAGTTGGGGAAAAAGGTTTGTCAGTGAAGGGTCTCTAAATCCCTGATCCTGCAGTCTGTCTTAGTCCCTTAGGTGACATTCATTAAAGTTCCCACCTCTGACCTGGAGAGATCTATCACCAGAATTGTTTTGGGCAAAACTTTGGGACTACAAGAACCAAAAATGCTTTTCACATTTTGAAGTGTGGAAAAATAGATCCCAACATCAGACAAGATTTTGTGGTACTGTTCACTCCTGGTTAGTGTCTTTGACCTTGGCTCCAAATAGAGTTGACCCATCAAAAGAGGTTTTAAAGTAGGACACCTTGAAGTTTTCTACGAATTCACAGGATCACACTCAGACAAGACAGCGAATTGTAAGGCCAGTGCCTGCTGCTCTTAACTGTATCATCTGCTATATTAGACAAGATCTGCATGGACACAGTGATAGACTTTATGGTCACCAGTTGGGATTACAAAGCCTTATGCGACTTCCCTATCAAGGGACATGTCATGGAGTTTAAACAGTTCCTTTGTCATATACCTCTGCAGTTGGGTCAAGTGAGACATGTAATTCAGTGTCGATAAAGCAAAGGTCACTGAAGCACAGACACACTTCCCAAACCTGTCCACTGGTATCCATTGCAGGTCCCTTACTCCAATGCATTTTGCCCTTAAGGAACATCAAAATCTTACCTGGTTTCTGTGGGATTACTTTTACCACATTTGATTCCTTACAAGCCTGTTGGGACACCAAGTCCACAAAACAGTCCACTGGGCTAGCACCCAGATTGTAGACGGACCTGCAACAAAAGCCTCTAGGAACACAGACTCCTCTGGGGAAGGGACATTGGTGGACCAACCTCACCACTGTCTTGAGTAATTTTAGGAGCTCTCCAAAGATGCTGTCTTCCAGGGGTGACCTGGGGACTCTTCCCCTTTTCCAAGATCAATATCTTCTGTTAGGGATTCTTGATGGGAATCTAAATGCCTCCTTTGCATTTGTGCTTCCTATACTGCTCCATGGGGGGAGATGCTAGAAGAGAATCAGTAGCAGCAGTGGAAACCATGTCATGGGCTGGCTCTAGGCTGGTTGGTGCAGGCTGTCCCAGAGAAAAATGAAAAAGCACTGAAGATTCAGAAACAATGGGGGTCTGGGCTATATCTGTGGCAGAGTTGGTCATACCCTCTGTCAAGTGGGAGAGAATTCTCTCAAACCAAGGCAGGATGTGAAGATGACTTTTCATACCAATAAGAAGTCCCCCCCCCCGAGAATCTCTCCAGAAGGATCCGAGATGGATGTTGATGCCACACTGTCCACAGCAGATGCCCAAAGGGGAAGAGAAGGCTGCAAAACCTTCAAAATCAACCCCTCAGCTCTGGGACTCATCCAACTCCAAAGTGGTTGGAGTGGAGTGAGTCAAGGAAATTGTCAGCACTGATGACACATAGGTAATTGGCTACAAGAGGGGAACCATGTGGGCATCACTCACATTCATGTTCCTCAGATTTGACAAAATGGAGAAAGAGAGATGACTATCAGAGTAAAGCAGCTGGGTGTCAACACTCCTGTGGAGGGGTGGAAATAGCCCCCTCCCCAATCTGGATCTGGGTCTTCCTTATCATCTTATCTAAACTGGTCTTGGAAAAACTCCAACCTAAATGAAGAATCTGTCATGGACAGTCTAGACAACAGGTGCCCTAATTTCGCTGGAAGAAGGGTTGGTGACTGGATCCTTGGGGGAGATGGTTCTGATGACACTGGATCTGACATAACAGAGATGGCTGGAGAGCAGATCAGAACATCATCTGATCCCAGAGTTCACAGAGAAGTTTATGAATCCAAGGAGACTTTGGAGCAGGTCTAGCAAACAGAAGGGTCCAGAGACCTCTTTTGACTCTCTGTCTGGATCTGTCCATTGAGGTATCATTGCCTCTATCCCTCTCCCTGGGCCTGTCATTCTTTGATTGGTCTAAAGCCTTCTTTGAAGAAGGGGACCCCAAAGCAGAGCAGACAGTCTTTCTCATTTGGGCAGGGAGTGGCCCTTAACAACCAGCTTTGAGCAACAATCCAAAAGATCCCAGGCTGCAAGGAGACCGGCATCACCAAAGTTTTTATTGAATCTTGAAACTCTTAATCTAGCTACATCTAATGTCGGGAATGGCCATCTAGATAACAGCAATGTACCAGTCTTGAATGAATGGCTGCAACAAAACATTGATTTTACTATGGATGTTGCTATTGAATATCATCACCATGGGTTAACAATGACTGACTGAGTGATTATGAGTATAAATTGACAAAAATAAGGAAACTGCAATTAGAAAATGCTTATTTATTAGAATCAATTAAGACAAATACGGTACCAAAAAGTTTAAGGATGTGGAGATACCCTATAGATTTATATAAGAGCTCAGTGCTCCAAACAGATTTACTGACCATGTTTATAGGCATGGCTGTGAATACATGAAGCTGATGGTTAAATACAATACTAAACTAATAGCTGAGTTGACTGTCGAAATGAATGCGTTAGACAACCTTATCACCAATGACTTATTATATGACCAGTTTAAGCCTGATTACGGTCACATTTTTGTTAAAATTGATGAACTAATACAATGAGAAATAAAAAAGCCAAAAAAATTGGAGAGAGACAGGGTCGATTACACCAACAGCAAAGCTTACCCCAACCAACCTGAATCACAGGCATGGGGTACTAATTTTAAGAAGAACAATTTAAATGAAGGTCAACACAATATTGACACTAACGGACAGGGAACTATAAAAGATTCATATATTAATAACACTTTGGATTTCCCCCTTTGCATCATTCAGAATGAATAAAAGTAAATGAACCAAGGGGATCAATGGAGAGGACACAACCCAGCCCCACTTCACCAGCAAAAAAACAGTGTGGCACAGGGTCAAGGAGAATGGACCCATATTAACCTGTGCTCCAGAAACTGGGTTGGACTGTAATATGGAATATATTCAATTCAATGACAATGAGACTGAGCATTCACTTTCTATTGTGCCTAATAAAGAGGGTGATTTTAAGGTATATAACTTTAGTACATATTGTATTAAATCACAAGATGTGCATTTTTCTTTTCTAAGGGCCTGCCATTTGTACCATCAAAAAGAGCTAATATTGCTAATTTTATGATGGACATTATTTTATTTATTAGAAAACTGAACTTTAACATTATTTTTGATGAATTACCTACAACTATTTTGAGTTTAAGGATTTCCAGTACATATAACCCTCCAATACATCCAGTGCTCTACATGTTTGAGAAAATATGTGAATTAGACTTGAGAAATACCCTGAATCACAATAGGCATAATCAGGGTTATAATTACAACATTACAAAGGAAGAATGGAACTTGTTGGAATTAAGAGCAAATAATTTAAAAATAATGAAGCCTGATTGGAGGGAGGGGTGTGGGCTGGTCATTATGGATAAGACAGATTACTTAGATAAAATGTTTTCAATTTTAGGTGAAGACACGTACAGGCAGGCTTCAAAAAATGAACTGAATGTGGCATACAAAAGGGTGTGGGATCAACCGAATGACATGTTTCTTCAACAGCAGATTAATATAAATTAATTTAACTATCTTAACATAGTGTCTGCTATGGTCCTGACTATTTTTGTTTTGCCCAAAATCCACAAAAGTTTATATAATTCCCCTATACGTCCAATAGTGAATGCTCGAAGCTCTCTTACATATGCATGTGCAAAATTCTTGGATGAAAATTGAAAGAAACATGTACAGCAGAAGGAATTTATCTCTAATGACTCCTGGGATTTTTTGAAAAAATTGATAGCTTGAAATACAATGATGACTACATATTTCTAACAATAGATGTGAAAGATTTGTATACAGTTATTCCTCTTGGAATTGGAATCCAGTGGTTCACTGAGTACTTGCTAAGGAAAAGTATCACACAATTTTAACACCTATGAGGAGTTATTAGAAATTGTTCTGAAAAATAACTATATTATCTTTAACGGCCAGCATTTTATTCAGCATAAGGGTGTGGCAATGGGGTCAGTGTGTGGGTCACTGTTTGCGAATATTGTTATGATCCAATGGGAGAATAACTTTTTGTGCAATTACACCTACCAGGAACCTTGTAGGTTATACACTAGGTACCTGGATGACATTTTTATTGCCTGGAGGGATGGTAAAGAAAAGGTACCAACATTTCTTAAGTATATTAATGCAGGCACTGATTTCCTGTGTTTTATGCATGAAATGAGAGATGATGGTATTGCATATCTGGATGCATGGTTGGCTAAGGATAGAAGGAAAAAAATGCCACACATCAAGAATTTATAGGAAGCCAACATACTCAAACAGCTTTCTGTACTACACTGGTTTCTACCCTATAACACAAAAAAGAGCTGTCGTGTCATCGAAGGGCAATTTGTGAGACCAGCCCACATGACAATACTGGATGAACATTTCTTGAATGAGTGTCTATTGCTAAAAGGAAAGTTTAGCAAAATGAGTTATTAGCCTGAAACTTCAGTTAATAACCTCATGTTAGAAGTTATAAATAAAAGGGACAACAACCATGTTATTCCTATTTTGAATAATAGATGAGAAGGGGGGGGGGGGTTATAGCAGAATGCAACATAATAACTGAGGGAGCATTGATCCCGAAAAGTATGGACTACAAGAATTAATTTATAACAACTTATACCTTAGATAGTAATTTAATTAGTTGGATATTGCAGAAGAATTGGAATATAATAAGCAAAGACAAAATTGTTAAAGAAAAGGTGGGGGTTAGATGTGTTATTGTGTAGAGAAAGGGAATAAGCTTAAAGAATATATCTGAGTGAAGCAAGCACAATGTTAAGAATGGTGGAATTAGCAAGTGTGGCTGGTGTAATTACTGTAAATTTATTTATATAGGGGAAAATGTTGTTATTAATGACCAATGTTTTAATATACAGGGAAGATATAATTGTGATACTACAGGTATAATTTATGTAGCTTTATGTCAAAACTGTCCTGGATACTATACTAGGAAAACACAGCATAAACTAAAAGACAGAATCTATGAGCCTGTCTATGAGACAATGAAAAGTAAAGCTACTAATGCCCTGTTTAAACACATACACTCATACGCAGGACATGTTTAGATTCACCATTTTGGAAAAATTAACCCGCAATGGAGAGGGGGACCCTGGACATTATTATTAGAAAAAAGGGGAACTATACTGGCAGCTCTTTTTGAATGCTGGAAGCTAGCCAGGTCTTAAAGAATTGTTTTTAACTTCCAGTCTGTTGACATTAAAAGCACTTTTGAGATAACATTGTTGAAGAAAATGGTTTAGAAAGTAAAAATAAGTAGCATCTGAGTTAATTTTATGTTTAACAAGGTGATTGTGCAATAGGGATTTTAACTAGAACAAATATTTAAACTTTTAAAAGTTTTTGGTACAATATGTCACTGTGTTTTTAAATTTGTAATTATTTGAACTGTTCTCTGTGGGAGCTTGACAATCGAGATTTTAACAGTTTATATAACAATGTTACTTACTGATGATTCTTGTCTCATTAAGTCTTATTTTATAAGACGAAAGTGCTTACTTTATAAAGTTTGAATATAAATGTAGTTTATTGTTTTTAACTAATGAGTCACACATTTCTTTGTTGCTTTACCAGTTTGGATTTGTGTTCAGAAACAATTCAAAAGAACTTGTGGCCCAAAAGCACAAATCTCAGAAGTTTCCTTTAGATGGGCAGAGTCCAAGCAGTAAACACAGTTTTCATATGGATACTGAAGAGGGTCTTATGACAACAGGCCACACACTTTTTAAACCCTGAAGGCCTGCACAGACTCTAAAACAATAAAAATGATAATGCACAGAAATACCAAATGGCCTAAATGATTTTCAGACAGAACAGGCCACACATACACACACACACACACACACACACACACACACACACACACACACACAGACTCACGATACTACTACCATTAACATAAGTGCTAACTTCTAAACTCTTTAAACTTGTACAAATGCTTTTTTTATTTTTTTGAGAGGAAAGAGGAAGAGAGGAAAAGGCAACATTTTTTTCAAGAAGAACATTATCACAGAAATATTCAGAAAGCACTTATCTAAATAAGTGAGCCTTAGGGAACGTGTCTGTCATCTAGGATGACAGATCAGATCTGGGACAGTAGGTTGGCTTTGCATTATGGTGAAGGAAGGTGCTTGAACCTTGAAGACTATGTCTAAACTGGCTGATTGTAACCAGATATATCTGGGGCACCAGGGAGTTCACAAACTACCACTACTAATACAGAAAATGTATCCAACACAATTTTTTGTTTTGAAATATTTTCCTGGCAGTCAGGCAGTAAAAAGAATTATACAAAATAAGTGGAGCATCTTCAACTTTGACCAAGGGATACTTGAAATTTTGGGGAGTTTTCCACAATTTGTGCATAAAGGAGGAAGGAATTTTAAGAATAATCTGGAAAAATTCAAAGAAAACTTTTGTGCCTAAAATATACTCTGCGACAGTTTTAATACGAAGAGTTGTAGTCAATGCATCCACATTCAGGTAGGTAATACTGTTGGGATAACATCATCACCTTAGCCCCAAGAAGTAATTGCTACTCTAGGTGAATGGTATATATTAGTACATGTATCAAATATGATGCATTTTACATAGGCAAAACTGAGATGGTTCTATACAAAACGATATGAGCATTATTACGATATTAGAAAATGTAATGACAATAATGCTCTGTAGAAACACACTTGTATCCCCTGGTCACAGTGAATTTAAATTTGCTGTTGGAATAGGTGTATCCACATCCTCAGGGTGGGCCCCTGGGGGACTTTGGTAGTATGAAGAGAATTACAGTGGCAACCTAGATTATTGGCAGATAAGACCCCAGGACATAATGACTGTGTCTGTATAGTGAGCATTTTAAAACTTAGGCCAGCTAAACGTTAATGACAAAGCATAATTTGGGCTGCAACACCCCTATATAGTTATTAATTCCATTGAAGGCAGTGAATGACGAGGCGCTAGAACATAATAAATCTATTCTTTTGGAGTGGACTGGACTGACGTATTTAATCTTATTGTTCTGCTTTGCTGCTCTTTGAGTGTGTTGTTCAGAGACCCCTATATAGTTTCTCACACAATTGTTTTATAAATGGGTACGTATTTTTACAATTTTTTAAGACAACATACACATATCTTTTAAGGAAAAGATTTTGTACAGCCTATCTAGCCTAAGTACAAAATGTCTTTTTATATGGTTAGAGTTGCTATTTTTATATATCTATCCATCTATTTATACCTATATATAGGCTATATTAATGGTATTTTTTTAAATGTTAGGTTTAATTCCTCTGGTCTTGCATTATCTTATGTTATTTTGTTGCAAATAGGTACTGTCTTCTTAAAAATTGGGAACCTGAGGGAAAGACTCTAATGACTGTTATGGATTGTTTAATTAAGTTATTCACTTATTAATTAATTAGTTTGGTGTCACGTGATGTAATAGTACATATATATATATATATATATATATATATATATATAAAAGTGTTTTTAAAGATTGTGTGATTCTGATGCCGTCCTATATATTTTGAGGACAAAAGCACTTAATCTAGTTCTAATAAATGGTTGTTTCAACTTGAAATTTTGATTGTTGTGGAGTTCCTGGTCTACCATCCCATATTTGCAGGGACACTTTTAGTTACAGATTCACTTGTTGAGGTGATTGGAAAAGATAACATCGGAATTTACCATTTAACATTAGTAAAAAAAAAATGGACAAGAGGTACTTAGATACATGACTTTGGCAATTTATGGCCTTGAAAGCTAAGGTAGAAGTATGAACCTTTTTGCCAAACCTATCAAACCTCTGCTGTCTTTATCATTAGGAGTGAGGTTAGCAGAAGAAAAATATCTTCCTCTGCATCTAAAAAAATAATGGCAGGACCAACAGAAGAGTTCTTATAAAGATACTTGCGGATATCTGGAACTCTATTAAACCTATAAGGTTTCTTGGGAACCAGAGGTTGTGAATCTAGTGATAAGTATATGGCAGAAAACATATCCTCCAAAGACCCCAAGCCTAGAAGGATAAGCCCAGGTTTAGGCAAGTCCATGCTTAAGAGTTCATGGTACCTCTTTTAAGACTCAGAAACCTTTTTGCCTTCATTTTTGATACTATCACTGAAGGAAATTTACTCTTTTGGGGAAAATGAAGAAAGGGTATCCTAAGACTTTGACAAGCTGCGGGAGGAATTAAATTGCTGAAGTATAATCTAATCATTCACAATCAGATTTTGATAAGATTTCTTCTTTAGATAAAGGAACTATCTTCTCCTTTAGAAGGAGTGGAACAGGAAAAAGAGTGAAAAAAAAGTCTGAAAAGAGTGGAAGATTTTAAGTAATCCATGGACAAAATTAAACCAGTGCTTCCAAATCCCCTTTTGAGAAGAAGGAGTAGGAAGAAGAAATGTTTGTTCTTATAAGCATGCTTTTGGGACTGTCCAGACATACAGTCTTCAGGGTTGAAGCAATAGATTGGACCAGCATTAATGACCAGTTATCTTCCTTAGCAGTACCTGATGCATGCGTGGTTCTCCCTTTCTGGCAGACTCCACCATAGGAATGGTCTGTTCAGACATGCAAGGGTCCTGGGCCTGAGCGGCCTCTGAATGGAACATACAGAGGAAGTGGACTGACAGTTTGAGGGCTGCATAAGTGCCACAGCAGAATCATCAGACACAGACCATATAAGAGAGGTGGACTTATGGGATCCATCATTCATCTACATATCAACATTTTTCATAGCCTGATGGGGAAGATCCACCATTGGGGAAATCAATTAAGTTCTGCAGACATCCGTTTTCAAGAAACACATGGAGGGAATTTAGTCTGTGCTTACTCCTAAGTGTTTCTGGAGTAAAACAATGGCAAATAGGACCCAAGCTGACATGTCCTAAACCTAGAGAAAAATTACAATGGGAATCTTTGTATGGGATTTGGTACCCACAACTACACTTACCCTTCCTGACTGAAATAAGCTTTTTTATAAATATCTGGACTGAAAGGAGGGGTCCAACAGGGTACTTCATAAGTCTATGTAGCTGAAGCTGACCACTGGTACTATGAGAAGTAAAGCTGATGAAAGCCTACATGAGAGTACTAATTTCAAGAAAGTTCCAAGTTCTGGCACATCTACACATCCCTCTTACACTACCTTGTCCTCTCATGCAAAGGGCAGAAGTATAGCATGTGAATAAGCAGCCTGAAGCTTTGTAGGCTGGCAGGACATAAAGTATCCTTGGCAGAATAGGTCTCATACTGTAATGGCTACTGCAACAGTGATCTAATGAAGAACATTAAAAGTTCTCTCAAGACTGGCTGGACATATCAGTACCTTGGCAGTATATGCCCCATATTGAAATGGCTTCTGCAACAGTGATCTAATGAAGAATATCCAAAGTTCTCTGAAGCACCAACTGCCCAGTATTGACTGAAGGCACTGAAAAAGGCACCAAGATGACTAAGGCTCAGGACTGCTTTGACACAGAGGTCAATACAGACAACTCAAAAGCCCTTGGCACCAAAACTTGGACATCCACAGACAGTGCCTTCAACACTGAGGTGCCAAATTTTGAAAATTATCAACCTTGTGAACAACCCTGAGGAAGTATGGGTCAATCTCTGAGCAGAAGATACATCAGTCCAGACAATCTCATACCTAGTGACCATCATCATCATCATCATCACTATCATCATTCCCCTTTTTTTCAGTTTCTGAATTGGGTTGGGGTGTCATGCTGTTGTCATCTCCCTTGATTCAATGCCACACTCCTGCCTTCTTTGACACTCATGCCTGACTGCTGCAGATCTTCCATCACACAATCCATCCACTTCTTTGCTGGATGCTCTTGTTTCCTCTTGCCTTCATTCTGTTTGACCCAAGTCATCTTCATCAGATTGTCTTCTGCTTTTCTGCACATGTGCCTGAATGACAGTAATCTCTTGTTTTTGATCTTTTCTGCAATTGGAGTTAATTGGCTTCTGCGCTTATGTCCTCATTTCTTCATCTGTCCCACAGTGTGTATCCTACCACTTGTCTCAGGCACTGCATTTACCATTACCTCTAGTGTCCTCATCTGCTCTCCCTTTACTGCAAAGGTTTCTGTACTATGCAGTAGTACTGGTTGCACCATTGTTTTTACAATTTACTTTTCTGCTTCTTTGGCATTCTTCTGTCAAACACTACATCTGACACTGTATGTTAGCTGGCAGCAGCTCCTGTGATTCTAGATTTGATCTCTTCATTCAGACTTCCACTCTCCTCAGCCACCCCTCCCAGATACTTGAAGCTGATAACCTGTTCCAGTATCTTCTCTTCTGTCTCAATTCTCATCTTCTTCTGATTTCCCCAATTTGCTGCCATTATAACTGTCTTATCTGAACTCAGTTTCATCCTATGTGCCTTCAGTTTTGCATTCCGTTCCCATATCCTTTGCTGAAGTTCTAGCTTAGAGTCTGCCTGTAATGCTACATTGTTTGCATACAGCAACTCTGATCTGTCCCCTCCAGCCTGTTTTCTAATATAACATATCACTAGTATGAACAGCTATGGGCTTCGAGCTGAACCCTGATGCACATCCACTCCCACTTGGAACCACTCTGAAACACTAAACACTGATTGTACTTGAGTCATTGGGTCCTTGTTCATAGTCTACACTAATTCTACCAATATGTCTGGGAACCACAGCAGGACTGCCCAAATCAGCTTTCTTTTTTTTTTTCAACAAACATGTTTATTAAATCTTCACACATGACATAGGCAATCTTACATTTATACAAATGAAAAACAAACATGACACCACTTTAGTTGAAAACAGTATACATCACAGACACCACTGAAACAACTGTAGTTGCAAACATTATACATTACTTATTATCTATCCAGTTACTGTCAGTTAAGCATTATATGACTCATTCAAATCCTGCCACTTAAACCTCATTCCTGCTCTGCATATATTGTTCCTGCAATTCCCATTTCTTCCTATGTAGTTTGCTCCCTCCCTTTTCTAAAGATCCCAATTCCAGTTGCTTTATCTCTGTTACTATATTCACTACTTCTAGTAAAGTTAGTCTAGACTATGATTTCCATTTTTCTAGTAATTGTTTTTTTGGCACCCACTATAACCAGACTCAGCAAGGCTCTATTATGTCAAGGCAACTCCAAGTCTGTATCATAACTCAAAAAAAAATCTTCTCCCAACTCAATCCATTCTGCTCACTCAGCATCTTCATCAGAGCGGTCTGCAGGGAATCCCTAAAGTCTGTCAGCTCATTATACTCCAAAAATATGTTCCCACCCACCTCTTTCTTGCCCATCATACCTCCAACCACTTGCTATCCACCTGAGGAAAAATTCTTTGGAGTCTACTCGGTGTATAAAAATACCTATGCAAACACTTCCAGGCAAAGATCCTAAATCTTCTAGACTTTGTTGCATGTTTCAGAGAAATACATATATCCTCCCACTGTCTCTTTGTGAATTGCTTATCCAATTTCTCTTCCCATCCTTTCTAAGCTCCTCTGATTGATTCTTATAATTTTCATGCAGTACTTTATATGCTTTACCAATTATTCTCTTTTTAATGGCAGTTTCTGTTCTAGATTCTATTAAAAACTCTAGCAGTGCTGGTCTTTCATTCAGGAGCACCCTATTTCTTTCCCTTTGCCTATACTCTTATATCAGTCCTTGATAGGAAAGGCAATCTCTAACCTGCAGTCCAAATAAATTCTTGGCCTCTTCCCATTCTATTACATTTCCCTTTTTAGTTATTTGCTCCCAATACCTTGGTTCCTTTGCCAGTCTTCTCCAATAAATTCCAGCCCCCTCTTGCCTATTATCTGTATCACTGACCACAGTAATCCCTATCTGCACACTCTCTTTTCTCCATTCTTGTGCTGGTTTGGTTCTTAGAATACTCTCTGCTATTTTATGAATATAATACTCTATGATTTTTGTTGATCTCCTTAAGAGTCTGCATCCAAATTCCCAATCTTTCCTTATTTCTTGAGCTTCCTCCTTGTATAAGCATCATTCTTTTCCACTTTGAATTATAGTTTTCTGCTTGTGCTATATTTTATTCTTCTTTCATTTTTTTCCCGGTTAGGGGTTGCCACAGCAGATCACCTGTCCTCTCATGATTGGCAGTAGAGTTTTACAGTGTCAACTTGCCAGCTCAGCACCCAACCTTCCATGGAAGGCACACACACACTCATGCCTAGGGCCAATTTAGAGCGTCCAATCCACCTACAGCATGTCTTTTAGGGATGTGGGAGGAAACTGGAGCACCCAGAGGAAACCCACGCGAGCAAAGGGAGGACATGCAGACTCCACACAGAAGGCACCCCAGCCGAGGATTGAACTGGAGAACCTCTTGCTTTGAGGCGACAATGCTAACTGCTGCACCACCGTGGCCACCCCTGCTTGTGCTATATACAAGAGTCTTAACTGTGTTGCTCTAAAAGACACCCTCAAATTGGGTACTCCTAGTCTGCCTTGTTCTATTGGAAGAATCAGTTTATCCCACTTGACCCTTGCTGTCTTCCCTTCCCAGATAAAAGCCTTCAAATTTTTTTTAACTGCTATCCACAGCTTCTCCTCTGGTTGATAAAAATATGCCTGACCTGTGTATAAGACTAAAGGGACTAAAAACATTCTAATGGCTTGTATCTTAGTATCCATATCCATTCAACAAAGCTTCCAGTTTCTCAATTTTTGTATTATCTTCTGTTTAGTCTCTTCCCACATATCCTTAGCTGCCACAACACAGTAATTTCTAATCCATGCTCCTAAACACTTCATTTTATCATGTGCCCATACATATGGCTATTGTTGGACCAATTTGGGTGTGGGTACATAATTTACCGCAATTGCCTTTGTTTTAGCTTCATTAATCTTGTATCCTCTGAAGATTCAACACTGTCTTACAATGTTCCACAACACTGTAATGTCCCTTTCTGTTTTTGTCATATGTAAAATAATATCATCTGCAAACAGAGTCAGCTTTTCCTGACTACTATACCAATTATATCTTTGAATTTCTGAATCCTTTATTTTCTTTGCCAGTGGTTCTAAATATAATGCAAACAACAAAGGGGAAAGTGGACATCCCTGCCTGGTTCCTCTACTCAAGCAGAAATTAGGACCCAACCCACCTTAATTTGTGCTTCAGATTCCTGATATATTCTTCTATTCAACCTTATAACTGTATCAGGGAAAGCAAATGCTTCCATTGCCCTGCTCATGAAGTCCCAGTCTACTCTGTCAAATGCTTTCTCTGCATCAAGACCCACCAATAAAAGTGGTATTTTCTTACATTCTGCTTCCCTCTGGATCATCAATGTTCTGTTAATATTGTCAAATGTTTGCCTCCCCTCCACAAAACCACACTGGTCCATATCTATCAATTTTGGTATCACTTTTGCCATTATTTTAGCCATTATAGACATAAACATTTTATAATCATGGTTTAGTATTGAAATGGGTGTGTATAAACCTGGATCCGATAGATCTTTCCCCACTTTAGGTATTACTGTTATGACTGCCTTCTTCCAGGATGCTGGCACTTCTCATCTTAAAATACTGTTAAACAAAACCTTTGAGATCTTTATCAGTTTTTTCCCTCCAAACTACCACAGGAATACCATATATTCCTGAGGACCTTCCTGTAGATTGGTTATACATAGCCATTTGTATCTCATCCCTTCCTATCCTGTTAGTAACTGAGCCTCATCTACCTCTAACCTGGGAATATTTAATTCTTCCATAAACATTTTGATTTGTGCCTTTTCTTGATTTCCATATTTCTTTGCTTTATACAAACTTTCATAAAATTTCCAAAAAATTTCTAATACTTCTACAGGGTCTCTTGTTATCTTCCTTGTTATAGGCTCCCTAAGCTTGGTGACAGTCCTTTCCACTTTCTGTTGCCTGAGTTGTTGTGCTAAAAGTTTTTGTGCTCTAGAATTATCAAAAAACAGTTGCTTAACAGCAGTCTTTCTAAACTCGTGCATATTGTCGAAGTAATCCCTTATTTTCTGGTTAGCATTCTGCAGTTGCTCCTTTTCTTGTTCTGAGAGATTCCCCCAATTTTGCAATACTTTAACATCTGTCAATCCCTCAAAATAATTCTTGTTATTGTTTAATCATATCTCCCTTTCTTTTATTCCCACCCTAGTTTTAAACTCCACTTTAATTTTATCCCACTCCCTAGCTATGTTTTCAGAATAAAATTCTATATTGTCTAGTAGCTCCTGAATTAATTCCAAAACCCATTGCTTGAACTCCTCTCTTTTCAACTGATAGGTGTGAAAGTGCCAGTGTCTCAACTTTATTCCCAAATCAGCTTTCTTGGAACCTTGTCATATGCTATCTCCAAGTCTAGGAATAACCAGTTGGACTCTTTCCTCATCTCTAGCGTCTTCTCAACTATTTGTCTCACTGAAAACATTGGGTCAGTTGTGCTGCTTCCTGATCTGAATCCGAATTGCAATCTTCCATCTTAGTTTCTGCTACTTTATCGATTTATCAATCATCCCCTCCAACACTTTCATGGAATGTGACAGGAGTGTGATACCTCTGCACTGCCCCACAGTTGGGGATGTCCCCTTTGTTCTTGTACACTGGCATGAGTATTCTTATTCTCTGGTTATCTGGGATATGCCTTTCTCTCCACAATGCTATGAGTATTCTCAGAAGCCATGTTTGCTCATCCTACCTAGCATCTTCATCATATATCCTGTGACCTCATCTGAGCCTGCTGCTTTCTTTGAATTCATTTTCCTTAGTGCTGTTCTTATTACTTCTATGGTGGGCTCCTGTTCTTTTCTCATTGTAGGCTGTGTCAGGGGCAGTACAGCTTCTGTGGTGTTGTCTTCATTCAGAAGCTGCTGGACATACTCCTTCCATCTGCCTTTGATGTCCTGTGGACTGGTGAGTAGGTTGTTGCTGGAATCCCTTATAAAGGGTGTCTGACTATCTTCTTTATCTTTCTGTCTTTGCCATGCAATATGATATAGTTTCTTTGTGCTACTTACCGAGTCACTTTCCAGAAGCTGGTAGAGTGCCTCTGACACCCTGTTCTTTGCTACTGTAACTCCTTTCTTGGCCTCTTTGTTATCCAACCAGTATTCTTTCCCAGCCTGGTTCATTTTTTCTACCTTCTACTTTTTCTTCTTTTACTTCTTCCTTTTGATGACTTCCTGGACTTCTGCATTCCACTGTCAGCTTTTCTTATATACCTTATTTTCATACCTGGCTTGGCCACATATCTGTTCTGTAGTCCTCACACATGCTGTTTTGAGGTGATATTCTTCTTCAGTTCCACTTATTTCCTTCTCTTCATAGGGTGCTAAAGCCCTGAGTAATTCCTTGAAGTGCTGTACTTTCTCTCCAGTCAACTTCCAGATCTTCAGCCTGGTCTCTGCTCGCTTAGAGCCTTCTATGACCACTGCTTGCAACTGATTGCGACAAGCAGTGGTTTATGCTGATGATCGACTGTTTCACTGGAGATGACTTTGCAATCACGGAGTCTACCCCACTGCCCAGGATGTTTTCCGGAGTTGCATGTTGGTCACTCTTGTATGTGATCTTGTAACTCTCTTTCTGAACCATGTGTTTGCTACTATCAAGCTATTTGCCAGAGAGAAGTCTAGAATGGCCTCTCCTTCTTTATTCCTGTTGCCCCAAACATGTAGATTCAGGCAGTCCTTATAACCTGTTCTACTTGTTTCAATATGTGCATTCAAGTCACCAGTTATCAACACCAATTCATGTTGTCCTGCTTTATCTAGTAGGTCCTGTAACTGCTGTCTCTTCTCTTCACTATCATAACCCTGCTGTGGAGCATAGGCAGAAATTGGGAATACAGTTCTATCACTAGGCTGGAGTCTGATTGCCATGAGTCTGTCACTAATTCTGACAGCCGTCACTGCCTTCTGAAGTGTCAATCTCTCTCTCTCTACACTTCCCACACCATTTCTCTAGCCTGTCCTTCTCTTGAGTAGCAAACTCTGGATCCCAAGCCAAGTGGTTCTGCTGCACTGCCCTTCCATCTTGTCTCTTGAATACATAGGATGTTCAGCCTCCTCCGTACCATCTTGTCATCCACTTCCAAGCAACATCCTCTCAGTGAATCTACACTGAGAGTAGTAATTCTTAGTTCATGTTAGGGAGTTTGATTGGTTTTACATCCAGCTTTCACTCAACAGAGATATCCCCAGGTAACCCAGGCTAGGTAAATGGACACTGGCTGGGCAGTAGGTTATTGACCGAAGGCTGCTGGGCTTTATGGTGGGCACACACTGGCCAGTAGGAGCACATACACTCCACCCACCATTAGCATGGGTCCCTGGTATAGATCAAAGTAGGTGGGGTCCTCAACCCACTTATCACTGGCAAACAACCATGTCCATTTGGCGACATTAGTCAACATGACTGAATCACCTAGAGTATATTTTACACCATCAAGTGGCTAGTCCTGCCATGGCAGGCAGTCTGTAATCTGTGTTCTTCTATCTTTTTTTTTTCCAATAAACATCTTTATTTAATTATCACATATGACATAGACAATCTTACACTTATATAAATGAAAAACAAACATTAATACCACGTTAGTTGCAAGCATTATAAATCACAGACATCATTGAAACAACTGTAGTTGCAAACATTATACATCACTTATAATCTATCCAGTCACTATCAGTTAAGCATTATATGGCCCACTCAAATCCTGCCTCTTAAACTTTGTTCCTTCTCTGCCTATACTGTTCCCACAATTCCCATTTTTTCTATGCAGTTTGCTCCATCCCTTTTCTAAACATCCCCAATTCCAGTTGTTTTATCTCTGTTACCATATTCACTACTGTACTCTTCTATCTTGAGGACACTGCGCACCAAAGTGGTTGGTCTATACAACTCTTCCCTGTCTAGGGTACAATGTAGAGTCTATGCCGCTGCCCAACGCTCCATTCATTATTGAGCTTGAGATGGAAACACTCAGCATGTTTTTTGGAGGACAAAAAATAGACAAAAAAAACCCCATAGAGACACAGGGAGAACATGCAAAGTCCACACAGGCATTGGCCAGAAGTCAGGATCGTAGCTTGCATCTTGTGCATGGGAAGCCAAGACCTTAACCATTATGCCAACTTGTGTCATTAAAGATTCATTGAAATTGGCACTGAAGTCATTAGTGCCAAGTGGGTTGAAACTGCTGCAAAAGTCATGGCCAGTGCAAGTGAAAATACATGAATTCCACAGTTCATTTCAATAATCCTGGTCCTAAACAAAGCCAGGGTAGGAACTGCAGAGGTATATGACAAGGGCTCATTCTCTGAGCACCCTGGAAACAGTTGGGGCCAAGACAATACCCAACTCCAGTTGGGGCTTTAAAAAGTCATCATCTTTTCTGCACTCTAAAAGTGCTACAGGTCTATGCACTTACCTGGAAAACCTTATGGAAAGGAATAAAACTGGCTGAATGTGTAGAATACCAGAAGAATCATGACCTAAAGAATATACCATTTCTTCTCCATGGAGGGGAGTCTAAAGAAGCTGAGGTTTCAGGTCCAGGGAGGCCTGAAGGAAGGACAGTTGGAGGTACTGAAAGGGCTCACGTGAGTCCAGTATCTAAAGGCTGTAGGACTCCCAAATCTGGGATACTTTGCTGTGGAGATACTGACTGGAGATTGCTCTCTTACTTCCTTGATACTTATGTTTCACTTTTTTCTATTCTAGATGGGGGTTACCTTTTCTGTGTGTGTTTCTATGGTACTGGTGGTCGGGGTCCCCTTCAGAAAAACTTTCTTTCTTTTCTTAAGGAGGGCCCTGTGATATAGCACACACTACCTGTAAATGTTTAACCCCAAAAAGGCGACATAAGTTATATGAATCCTGCGTGTGTGCATCTATGGGTAGGGGAGATCTTATGACCTCATTCTATTATATCTGGTAAAGCCAGAGGGTTGCTCCATATTCATCTCAGAATTAATCAATACTGGAGACAATACAAATCAACAAGGCAGTAACACATCTGTCACACAGACACAAAGACCCATTACCACTAAAACGAGGCAGTAGAAGTTGCTAAATGCAATGTATGATGTACTAATATATTAACTAAATACAGTAAAAAGTTAGAAAACAAACCAGCAGAGGTTCAAAATGATGGTCTACTGCTGAAGGATGGAACATCAAGAAGTAATGGATAGCAGTAACAAGTGAAACACTGATGAAGAACGTTCAGCTAACTCTAATGAAACTGTGAGTGAACTAGCTGCTAAATAAAAACAGCAATGCTGTTAAGTATAAAATGGAAGGAAAGGGGTCCCAATGACAGTAAAGTGGGAAGAGGCCTGAAAGGGTGGGGAAGTGAAGAAAAATGCAATCACAGTTACTTATAGAAGAAACTGTGGGAACACTAAAAATGTGATACTATATGAAGAAAATTAGTGATGGTCATAAAACCAGTATTTGTAAAGATTTTTTATACACATCACTCAAGGTGCAGAGATCTGGCTATTACTTGAAGAAGCAGAAATAAGATCTGGAGAGAAAAGCAGAGCACTGTGGTAGGAAGGGAGGAGGAGGAGCTGGAGCTTGTAGTAGATTGAAATGTAGCAGGAAAAAAATGCAACCTCAGTGACCAGTCCATATTTTACAGTGTAAGGACTAGATGAACTAGGATTCTGAGGTTACCAACGAATTTAGAGATGAAGACAACTATAAGCATGATGTTACACTTGAGAAGAATCTACCAGAGCAACCAAAATAAGAAGTTATGTACCTACCATAACGTTCCATGTTAGTTGTCTTCTTCTCGCCTTCTTTCTTGCTGGATGGGATTGGCTCCGACTCGGCCAATACTAAAGCTCGAGAGCTACTTCCACTGGCTCGAGGCTCCCCATATCCCACAATGCTAGGCGGTAACTCCTCAGATCTCGTTTGAAAGCTAGGCCAGGCAAGAAAAGGTCTCCATAATATGGAGAAGGGTAATCCACCTCTATAGGGCTGAATGTAAGGTGACGTAAACCTAAAAGAGGAAATATATAGAGGTGGTAAACAGTGGGAGAAAGATCAAAGTGGTCACAATTTATCTCCTCTAGGTCTGTCCAGGCTAGGGGGAAGGAGGGTGGGACGCAAGAAAGAAGGCGAGAAGAAGACAACTAACATGGAACGTTATGGTAGGTACATAACTTCTTAATGTTAAGTTGTCTATCTTGCCTTCATTCTTGCTGGATGGGACCGCGTCCCTAGCACCTTGTCCCGGGCGGCCTATCGGAACAGACTCTTGAGGACAGTGGAACCAAAGTTGGCACGGTCTCTGGAAGCTATGTCCAACTTGTAATGAGAAATGAAGGTATGAGGTGAGGCCCAAGTTGCTGCTGAACAAATAGAGTCAATAGGAAGCCTATCCTGAAAGGCTATGGAAGTGGCTAATGCCCTTGTAGAGTGAGCTCTAGGCTTAGAGGACAATTGTTGATGTCTGATCTCATAAATATAGGTAATC
This sequence comes from Protopterus annectens, assembly GCF_019279795.1. NCBI lineage: Eukaryota > Metazoa > Chordata > Ceratodontiformes > Protopteridae > Protopterus > Protopterus annectens. The sequence goes on along the minus strand of NC_056749.1, from coordinate 704,886,197 downwards.
GTAGAAGTAAGCCATCTCGAAAGTGACACTTTAGAGACTGGAAGACCCATCTTGCCCTCCGCATAGGACACAAACAGCTGGTCTGTTTTTCTGAACTCTTTAGTCCTGTCTAAATAATACCTTAGTTGGCGATGAACATCTAAAGAGTGCAATTTTTGTTCTGACCTGTTGCTATAATTGGGGAAAAAAACTGGAAGATCAATATTTTGATTCAGGTTTGTTTGAGAGGCCACTTTAGGCAAAAAAGATGGATTGGTATGCAAGGAAACTCTATCTTTGTGAAAAATCAGATACGGAGGACAACAGCATAGAGCATGAAGTTCCGAAACCCTTCTAGCCGAAGTGATGGCTATTAGAAAAAGCGTTTTCCAAGACAGCAACTTCATAGAACATGAAGCTGCAGGTTCAAAGGGGGGTAGAATCAAAGATGCTAAAACCAAGTTCAGATCCTATGGAGGAGGTGGATCCTTGACAGGGGGCTTAAGAAGAAAAACTCCCTTGAGAAAGGCTTTACAGAGTTTGTGGGACATGATAGTTGACTCTGACACACCCACATGAAAATTAGATATAGCCGCCAGTTGAACTCTGATAGTAGGAGGAGAGGAACCTGCTTGGAAAAGTTCAGCTAGGAAATCAAGAATGAAATGAATAGGAGCAGTAAAGGGGTCTATTTTCTTGGACACTGCTCATAAAGAGAAACATTTCCATTTGTTGCTATAAATCTTCCGGGTAGAAGACTTATGAGAAGCTATCAGAATATCTCTAACTGAGTGAGATATTAAGGGAAGCCTGGCTAAGGTTGGAATTGGAGGAACCACGCTGTGAGGTTCAAGGAGGGAAGGGATTGGTGCAGTTGACGAGATTGATGGATCAAGAGATCTGGAACTGGGTCCAGATGCCATGGTTGCGCCAAAAGGTAACGATGAAGAAAGGGAAACCAAACTTGTCGAGGCCAATAAGGGGCAATGAGGATCATTAATGCCTTCAGAGCAATGGCTTTCCGAATCAGCTGAGGTATCAGTGGGAAGGGGGGAAAGGCATATAGGAGCCCCGGAGGCCAATCGTGAGCTAGAGTGTCTCTGATGGGATGACCTGGTAGGGGAAAGAGGGTGAAGAACTCGGTACACTTGCTGTTTTGGGGAGTGGCAAAAAGATCGCAGCAAGGATGGCCCCAAGTTCGAAAAGCTTCTTCCAATACTGATTTCTTCAGAGACCACTCGTGAGGCATGAGGATTGCTCTGCTCAAGCTGTCTGCTATCACATTGGACTTGCCGGGAATGTGCATTGCTATCAGGAAGCGCTGAGAAGAGATCGCCCATTGCCACAGTCTGAGTGCTTCTCGACATAAGGGGTAAGATTTGGTTCCGCCTTGTTTGTTGATGTACCACACTACGGACATATTGTCTGTCTGAATTGCTATAGTTCCCTTGGGAAGAGAGTCTTGAAGGGCTTGCAACGCTAGAAGCACTGCTCTCATCTCTAGAACATTTATGTGCAAGTGGCACTCGATCGGCTGCCACGTGCCCTGGACTGTCCTGCCCTGGTAATGCCCCCCCCACCCTATCAGGGAGGCGTCCGTTGTCAGAGTTGCAGCCGGGGGAGGGGGGGGTGAAGGGTCTGCCTAGAAGAAGTTGGGGGGAGGTAACCCACCATAGAAGATGATTCCTGCATGACTGAGTTATGCTGATAGTGTGGGACATTGGTAGAAGTTGAAAGGACCACTGAGTGAAAAGCATCCACTGTAGAATCCTCATGTAATAGCGGGCTAAGGGGAGGAGAGGAATAGCCGCCGCCATAATCCCTAGGACTTTCAAAACCAGTCTGACCTTGACCTTGTTCTGTCGTAAGAGAAGGGAAACCTGCTTGTGAATGTCTGCTACTCTTTGTTCTGTGAGTCTGGCTGACAGATTGACTGTATCTAATCTTGCGCCTATAAAAATAATAGACTGACAAGGCGACAAGACAGACTTTTTGTAATTTACAGAGATGCCTAGAGTCTGACAGGTTCGTAAAGTGTAGTCTCTGGCTAAAAGAAGTAGATGCCTGATGGTGGCAGTCAGAAGCCAGTCGTCTAAGTACGGAAACACCTGGAATCCCTGGCCCCTCAAATGAGCGGCGACCACTGCCATGCATTTGGTGAACACTCGGGGGGCTGTAGTGAGACCAAAGGGCAGGGCTCTGAACTGAAAATGACTGGCCCCTAGCCTGAAGCGGAGAAATCTCCTGGATCGTCTGTTCACTTTGATGTGATAGTATGCATCCTGCAGGGGTGTAGCTAGGATTTTCAAATTTGTACTGACAGCTCTCAAATTGCTAACCCCCTCCCCAGCCAAGCTACGGCCATTCTCGTAATTCACGGTTTGCTCTTTTAGTGTCGATGAAGAGGCATTCGCTGTAATGCCTCTTCAGTAATATAATATAGATTCACTCAAACTCGGTTCCTTGAATTGAAAATTAACCTGAAATGTCAGTTCTTTGAAAAATGCAGCATGGTAGTTGGGGTAGAGACTTTATGCTTTTGTTTTCTGTAACTAAGGTACAGGTTTTGAGCTTGAGTAAATTACTAACCACCTGCTACCACTAACTAGGATGTTTCATTCACACACACACCCCTACCTACCTCTTAGTGCAAGAAATATGGACAAAGCCTAAAATAAACAGGGACAAATATTAAATAATGTTCTCGTGAACTTAGAAAGTTGCTAGAATAACAGGATTTGTGCTAGTATGAATTTTTCTAAAGGACATGAAGTCTGAAGCTCAAATGTCTGTCATTATTTAGCAACTTCAGCCTTCAATGATTTTCTAGAAAATCACAAAATTTATGAGGAACAGACAAAAAATATGGGGCAAAAATCTGGACATTCTGCAAAATTTGGACAGTTAAGAGGTATGCTACCTACCACACACACACACACACAGAAACACACAACCCCTCAACCTCTTACAGCAACAAACTCATAAATAAAACTGAGGCAAAGGCCCAAAAATAAGGACATTTTTTTTAAATATTGCTCTTATAAACTTAGAAAGTTAATAGAATAGTAGTAGGTCTTGCATCAGTACGAATTTTCTGAAAGGTATGAAATCTGAAACTGAAATGTCTGCATTATTTTCTAACTTCAGTCTTTAACAATTTGCCACTAATTTGCCAGAAAACTACAATTTTATGAAAAACGGACCAAAAATGTGATGCAAAAATATAAAATTGCCAGACAATATAGCTGGGAACCTGTCAAAGGAGGGACGCCATTTTAATATGAGCACAGTTAACTTAGAGCAGCTGACAAAATTAGAGAATCTACATGCATTTCTGAAATAAAAGTAATGTATAACTCTGATCATTACAGTTATTTATAAAAGTAAAGTAAACCCTCTATGTTTTCTTCCAAAATTGCTATTTTGTGGAGGGATCATTAGGGAAGAGCAACATTTTGAGCCAAAATCAGGGACAGTTGAGGTTTGGCTATGCCTAATTCTATAAAGCAATTTGCATGTACCTCTCAACCTGTTAATGCAATAAATCTGGACAAGGCCAAATATATTGAGGGAACATATAAACAGTACTAAATATTGCTCTTGTATAAACTGGGACAGTTGATAGAACAGGTCTTATTTTAGCATGCATTTTTCTGAAGGTTATAAAGTCTGAAACTAGTGTGTCATTATTTAGTGACTTAATTCCTAAATCATTTGCCAGAAAACCACAAATTGAGGAACAAACCAAAAATAAGAAGCAAAAAATCTATTCATTATTTGAAAATCTGGACAGTTGGGAGGTATAGTTCAGCTGGGGCTGTCTAAGTTTGCCACCCTTCCCCCTCACAAAACCATGGTCGAATGGAGCCTCCCCTGCAGCCATTCCAATGATCCATTACTTTGCTATTTCACTCCATTTACCATAAACACTAATGTGCATACTGATTTACTTCTATGATGATTTGAACTTCATTTGAAAGTTTTATTTTGCATTTTACAGCACAAACACTAAGACATCTGCTAAACAAACTTGGCATTAAAACTTCTCTGCCCTTGAAACTCACATTCATTGAAACAACATTAAAACCCACATTCAAAGAAAATACATTTTACCCGTGGCAGATAAAAATTAATTCTGGGCTGCTTTTAAATCATAGGCCCCTTGCATATGAAACATACATGTGCTCTTTGATACACCTTCCTATTGCTTTGAACATTTTTCCAGTAAACAATGAAACAAAACTGCCCAATTCAGAACATTTCCATCATAAAAGTCTAGTCAAACTTCTACAGTCCACCATTATCAGTAAATAATATGCACAATCTCTGAAGTAGTAAAAAAAAGTCATCTAAATAATTCCACGTTAAATAAATCTAACTAATGAAGAGGTTGCTGCTAGCAATCACCTTTATATTTCATGACTTCACCGAAAAATAGTGTCTGATGCCCCTGAGGAATAAATTGCCTAAATTACATTAATAATAAGCTAGTAATATTGCAATAGGAAATGGATGGCAAACTGATAACAGGCTCATAGTTAGTGTCTTAACTTTCAGTACAGCAGCATTCACCCCTTATGGGAGTAGAACCAACAACCTTCTGCATTAAAAGCAAGTACACAACATTTTGTGCTACTAGCAATGTGAGCCGACTTAGCATAATCAGCACTAAACTTCTCTTCCCCTGCAGCTCTCAGTTCCTTGTAAAATCTACGCAATACTCAACTACATCTCAACTTCGCAGCACAAGTCGTCTGGAAAAAGTCAAATTTATTGGGGTGGGTCAAAAGGGCAAAAAACAGGAACACATTAAACATTGCTTGTATAATCTTGGAAAGCTGCTAGAATAAAATGCTGTGTTACCATCATACATTTTACTGCCAAGGTCACTGTGCAAAATAGTCAGAACAACATACCACTATGCCAAATCACCTGCTTTGTGAAAGAGAGGAAGACTGAAACTTAAATGGCTATCATTTAATGAATTCAGTTCTCACCATAGCTGTCAACCTCTTAGCACAAAACACCTGGACAAACCCAGTAATGAGGGAATACAGCCCTCAAACATATTCAGTGAATTCAGTTCTTGCCATAGCTGTTAACCTTAGCACAAAAAACCTGAACAAAGCCAATAACAGGGTATTACAGTCCCAAAAATAAGGACAAATTTCAAATAGTCAAAAACTTAAAAAAATTGCTATAAAAAAGGTTGTGTTAGTATATATTTATTGCTAGAATAAAAAGTTGTTTTACTATGTCACAAACACAGGGATAAGATGCAGACTTCACACAGAAGGCACCCCAGCCAAGAATCAAACCAGAAAACCTACAGCTGTGAGGCAACAATACTGCCACTGCACCATCAAATATGTAAGGAAGTAAACATTCAGAAACCTGAAGTCTGAAATTTAAATGCCTGTCAATTTGTTAATCAGGACAGTCTGACTTGGAACAAAAAAAACACAATTCTCAGCAGAGGCCCAGGAAAAAATAATGCAGACATGTCTTTGTAACATGGGAGGACACAAAAGCAAACCCACACAAACACAGGGAGAAGATACAGACCCCCCACACACACAAAGAAGGCACCCCAGCCAACAAAAGCAAACCCACACAAACACAGGGAGAAGATACAGACCCCCCCCCACAAAGAAGGCACCCCAGCCAACAAAAGCAAACCCACACAAACACAGGGAGAAGATACAGACCCCCCCTCACAAAGAAGGCAGCCAAGAACCAAACCCAAGAACCTACAGCTGTGAGGCATCAATGCTACGTTGCTACCACTGCACCATCAAATTTCAAGCATTGCAATATTTAAAAAACACAGATACGATACAGATATTGATCAGATCAAATATGAGGCAAAAATCTGCAATTTTTTTTTCAAATGGTGGTGGGTAGGGAATTCAGGTCTTTAACACCTGCATACAAGGTACAGGGTTCAAGCCTGAGGTATTCCCTACCACATCACCAGTACATCCCACCTGGGGCATTTACACACACACACACACACACACACACACACTGTATTACATATATAAAATTTGCATATATAGACATAAAAATGCAGTATTTTAATTCATTGTCCTTAAATGCAAAAATGTACATTCTACTACTTACTGTTCAAAATTAACAGTTAATGCAGACAGCAACAACAACCTTTTTTGTGAATAACTTGACAATTTCAGTTTACAGATAAAAAGTAAGACAACTGGCTTATGTTTATTTCCTGACAGATATAAAGTCAGGTTATTGGCCTCTTGCTCTCTGAAAATGATAGCTGCTTCTCAAGAACTTAAAAGTACTGACCAGAGGTTTGTTTGTAAAGTGGATCCAAACATACACACACATCACATACACCCACACTTCTATGCATGTGTGTGTGTGTGAATATATATATATATATATATATATATATATATATAAAATACATACACACACACACACATATATATGTATATATACACGCACACATACATGCACACACTAGTATGTGTCTACAAAATCTGCATATGTATGTGTGTACTTCTTTAATTGTATTAAATAAGTCACAAAGTTTTAGTACATTTTAAAGCACTGTACATTTTGCCAGAAAATCATGATTCCTAGCAGTTCTCAGACTTTCTAGTACATGTAACCCACTTGCACTTGAACTTCCCTAATTTCGCAACACAATCAAAATAAAATTCTGCTCGGTCCTGTACACATTCCTTATTCCCTAATACTCCTGGGCAATTAATAATGTGTTATGGTTTCAGTGAAAGTTTCCATCTGCATCACATTGGTGTTATACGTGCAAAACTGTCTTTTAGCGACATCACAGTACAAGTTGCATTCAGCCAGGTATGACAGAGCATAATATTCCTAGCCAGAGCATACCGTCCCTTCCCAGTGGTTGTGATCAAAGCAAAGAGTGGGAAATCAATACAAAATACTTCATATGTTCAAGAGATTACTGCTTCCATATGTTTCAAATGTGAAGGAACTAAAATTCTAAATAATAAATGGACAATATATAAGGAAAATGTAAATGGGAGAAAAGAAAGTTAAAAAATGATCTAACAAAAAGAAGAAAAGGAAACCAGAATATGTTAAGACTGCATCTCCTTACTGCTTCCTACCCACTTGTCTTTACTCCTTCATTCTCATTTTAAATTGAGTTATTTTAGTTTCTTTTGCATAAAATATACTTAGAACCAAATTATATATAAACTTGTATCCTATAAATTTATGTCTGTGATTGCATTCAGCCTTCAGTCTTCTACCAGCTTCTGTAACATGCAAATACTGTATATGCCATACATCTGCTATTTTTATCTTTATATGGCAATCAGATCTCTTGAATTTATCTGCAAATAGGCTCCCCCTGACAAGTTCATTCTGACACCACTTCCCATAGAAATAAATACATGGTAAAATAATGCATCAATAAGGGACTTTTGCATAAAGTGTGCTTATCTGTATAATTCAGCAGCAGCTTAAACAAATCTTAAGTAAACTGACAACACTGGATAGCCTTACTCTAATTTTATATAAATAAGAAACAATATTTATTTTGCATACGCATGCATGCTTAAGCCATTATCGTGGATTTTTCCACTGTCTAAATGTGTGAATTTCCTTTAAATAACAGAATAAATAATGTTATTGTCTATATGCTAGACATTATTGTCATTTAAATAGTGAAAACTAACTTTTTACAAAATGAATGCATCCATGCACACTCCTTTAAGAAAACACAGGGTTGTTGTTTGCCAGGATCTTTTCTTATCTTCAAGTATCAGGTTTGACACCCGAGTCAGTTACAGCCCCTATACACAGTCAAATTATTTTACTATTTTCTTCCTAGATTTAAAATGAAAGATTTGTGGCCTTCTCATGTTCAATATCAATATAACATTTTTTTTTAAAAACGTGCGTTAGCAAAAGTATCATAAATGTAGTGTTTTGATAAATTTCCCACGATACTCTGCCTTCTCACATTTCAGTAACAGTGGGATGCAGGTAGACACAATTGGCTTACATGTGCAGCTCTATACAGCTACAATTCTGAATTAAAATAATCTGAACATTTAAAAACGCAAGTCTGTGACTCTTTACTAAGACTTGAACTCTTGTTTATGAGATGTTGAGATGTAGAGTTGTGTATTCCCAGTCTTGTGCCTGCTCCACAGCAGACTGCACCGTCAGCAGATCTAGCCCTGAACCCTCACTATCAGAGGCTTTTAATCAAACACTTACTAGGCTGCAGAATGACGTAATGTCCAAGTGCACAAACCATCATTCTGGTTGAAATGTCACTTTCACTAATTGACAAGTAACTAACACCGCCGAATCCATCACCGAAACAGGAAATAACACCTATAAGCTTCCCAAACAGAAATAGTAAGCATGTTACTACTGCTGCTGTTCGGTGTCTGCTATTTACAACAGCATACCAAACTTACAGAGCAGTGTGCTTTACTTTTTATTTAGTTAATCTTTCTTGACCGGATTGCTTTACTTGGTGTGTTTGTTGTACCTCTGGAACGTGGCCAAACATTATGAAGTGTGGACGCACATGCATCCCTGAAAAGTATATCTCCTAAAGCCAATTTAGGCATGGTCTTGCGCCGGACCCATCTCCAGCAGACAGCGTGACAAAATTACCGACTTTTAGCAACCCAAGCAATCTGTCACCACCAGTATTACTTCTGATATTTGTGCAGTTCTCTTGTTTGTACATTACCCGTCGTGATGGGAAACAGACACGGCCACACCACAGACACACACACACACACACACACACACACACACACACACACACACACACACACACACACACACACTCTTTATTACTCACCAACCCTCGGTTGCAAGACCCTTGAGACCAACACCCCTCGGTTGCAAGACCAACACCAACATCGAATCCTCCCGCTTTGAATAACGCTTCCCTCGTACATTCTCCCACTTCACCATAATGTTTGAATAACGCTTCCCTCGAAAATCCTCCTGCATTCAACATAATGCTTGAATGAATCCTCCTGCTTTGAATAACGCTTCCCGCTCGAAAAGCGCTGGCCGGAAATACATGTGCGTGCGGTGAGCTCCAGGCTGCCCTGCTGACGTCATCGTGCAGTAAAGCGCGAAAAACAAGAAAACTTAAAATGCTAACGCTACCCCCTTCTTAATAAGTTGTACTGAAATCAGTACAGTGCGTATGCCTCCCGACGTCCCTGGCATCCTGGAGATCTATAGAGCACATCCAGTTGTCCTGGCCCAGAAAGGGCAGGATGGACTGCAGCGTGACCATCTGAAATTTCGTTTTCTTGACAAACTTGTTCAAGTTGCTGAGATCCAAAATGGGTCTCCAGTCCCCTGTTTTTTTTGGAACCAAAAAGAATTTGGAGTAAATTCCGGATCCTTGTTGGTCTGCTGGAACTGGTTGAATGGCTCTTTTTGCTAGCAGCTTTGAAATTTCTAGTGCTGCTTGTTCCCTTTGACTGGGTGGAACGTCTGGAAGGGATTTTCCGGACTGTTTTAGGATGCGAATAAAAGGGATTCTGTAGCCTTCGGATATGATAGACTGTACCCACTTGTCTTGAGTAAGGGTGAGCCAGGCTTTTGGGTACAGAGATAATCTTCCCCCGACTGCCTCTGAAGGTAGACAGTCGGGCAACCCCTCAGGGGTGCTGAAAGGGTTTGTCAGAGAAAGTTTCTCGACTACCCTGATTCTGCGGGCCCCCTCTGCCTCTAGGACGGCGTCTATTATTATTGTTCCCCCCTCTGCCTCTAGGGGGAAAACAACTCTGTGCGTCCGGTAAGACTCCCTGTGGTTGTTTGCGGAACCACATCTTCCCCCCCCATCTGACCTTTGGGGTAAGGCCTAGAAGGGGTAGAAAAATGGACTCCGACGGCAGAAAGAGTCTTACCTACTACCTCGCACCTTGTCAGAGTATCCTTCACTTGTGGACCAAAGAGGGATGATCCGTCAAAAGGGGAGTTAGTGAAAGACGCCTTGAAAGGGTCCGCAAAGCTACATAGCCGCATCCAGGCATGGCGACGTAAAGCCACCCCTGTACCTGCGGCTCTGCTCGCTCCATCAGCCACATACGAAATCAGGCACATGGAGGAGTTAACCACCGAATTAAGGGTAGCCAGCTGGGAGTTCATCCTATCTTGAAACCCCGCAGCTGATGGGTCCTTCAACACTTCAATCATTTCCTTGAGCAAGTCCCTCTGGAGATGAGTGAAATGACACAGGTAATTCAGCGAACGCATGGAAAAAGTCGCTGATGAAAACATCCGCTTACCGTACCTGTCCATGGTCCTAGATTCCTTATTAGGAGGATGGACAGGCACCGAAGGATCCGCTAATTCCTTCTTGGTAGCAGCAGCCACCACCATGGCATCCACAGAGACACCTTTGGACAAAAACTCCTTGTCTTTGGGGGCAGTGATAAATTTGGCCGGCCTCCTAGGGGTGGGTTCCACTGAGTCAGGAGCCGTCCAAGCCTTCCTCACAACCACTTCCATTAGTGGGTCAAAGGGAGGGGACACCCAGGAGGTGGAAGGTCGAGAACCAAACGCCTCAAGGTACACTGATTCGTCCTCTGAAGGGCTAAGGGCTGGCCAATTCCCCCTCTGCTTCAGGATTTCCAGTATGTCTGCAAAGGAGACATCTTCAGAGGGGGAACGGGGGGAACCTTCAGAATCTTCCAAATCAGTGTCAGAGGTGACAGACTCAGGGGAGTCAATGTGCTTCCTCTTGCACTGTCTCTTCCTAGGGGGTTCCTCCTCCAGATCAGGGGAGGCCTCGGAAGAGGAGGAAATTCCCACTGGGGAAACTTGAGGCACAGATTCTCTACGGTCCGAAGCAAGGGGGTGAGAAGAAATCACCGCAGGCACTGTAGAGGGAGGAGCTGTCAGAGCCGACTGTGGGGCAGAACCAGGTTCTAACATGCTCCGCATGACCTCAAAGGCACCCCTATCAGGCAGGGCCAGAGGTCTCCACTCCGAAGAGCTGAAAACCTCCCCCGGCACCGACAAGGATGGCTCCGAAGCCGATGTTGGAGCCGAACTAACCAGCACCGAAGCACCGAGAGGGAGAGCGGGGTCGGACAAGGGTCCGATGCCACTTGCCCCCTCGGAGCCGACGAGGGAAGTCCGGCGCCGAGATCCCTCCAAGGAGGAGATCGGAGCAGACGACGGCGCCGAAAGGAAAGGTATCGGTTCCGACGCTCCCACAGTCTCGGCTCCGAGCAGCACCGGCTCCGAACTCGATAGAGTCGGAGGAGGAATACCTAATAGAACAGGGGCAGCCATTGACTGTTGAGTCGGGCTGTGTAACATCTGGGCCAGTGCCTCGGACTTAAGAAGTTTACTCACCACCCTCTGCAAATCGTGGTCTGAAAGTCTAGAGGACCTAGAGGAGTGTGACCTATGGCTCCGTTCAGACAAGAGCGGTGAGGCTGGAGCCGAATGAACGGAGCCGATAGAAGGAGACCTGGACCTCTTCCTAGTAGTCAGTTCTGACAAAAGTGTCGGAGCCGACTTAGACTTGTCTGTCTCAGCTACCGCCGGAGCCGAGGACACAGTATGTGTAGTAGGTCTGGAATCATCGGCTCCGGCCGGAGCCGATGGTTGAACCGTTAAAACGGTCTTAGAACCTCCGGAGGATGGCTCGGACGCTGGAGCCGACTGCCTGGAGGACTTAGAAGGTTTCCCTGACATGGACTGTGTCGGGGGACCCTCAGGCTTCAATAAGCCTCTTAAAATTAGCTTATTTTTACATTCCTGCAGGACTCTGGGGCTGAAACCATGACAGACAGCACAAGAGTCCTGCAGGTGTAAAGGTCCCAGGCAGTATACACAAGAAGTGTGACCGTCTGTCAGAGACATCTTCTGACAGCACGAGTCACACTTCTTAAAGCCTGAGACCTTCGATTCCTTAGACATCTCTAAGAAAAAACAATAGTGTAACCACACACACTCACACACACACACACACACACACACACACACACAGATTACACTAAAATTAAAAAAGATTAATTATTTAAGCCAAAGATTCCCTAAAAAAAACACACAGTCACTCCAACTATTAGGAGGGGTGGGAAGAGGCCAAAAGGCCTAAGGGAGGAACTCCAGAAAGAGTTTTTGAAAAGGGAATAAAATTGGTAGGGAGAGTAAAACTATTTAATTAACCTAACTAACTATAGAAGGTAACTAAAAGGGGGCTCTTTAGCAAAAAAGACTTTATCTGAAGTAACTGACCTGAAGAGCCGGTTGGAAGAGCAACTCGTCAGCTTAGCGGCAAATGAGATCTGAGGAGTTACCGCCTAGCATTGTGGGATATGGGGAGCCTCAAGCCGGTGGAAGTAGCTCTCGAGCTTTAGTATTGGCCGGGACGGAGCCGAGGATCGGCTCCGAACCCATCCAGCAAGAATGAAGGCATGATAGACAACTTAACATCAGTTCTCAAGCTGATGTGAAGTGCACTGAAGTTCAGAAGTCTGATGGCAAAAGGTGACATACAGATACATAGACCTACAAAGCCAGTGACTAGACATACACATTTAAAGTTCAGGAAACCAGCATGAAATAGTGATTGAAGCAGTATATGTAATTAAATTTAACATCCTGAGTTGCATAACGTGACTGTTTTATGCTATGATGTTCTAGTATATAGTTACAAGTAGATTTCAAACTTTTATATAATGTTGCTGTTTCATATTTTTAAAAGTTATTAAAAATACAGAATGCAGTCTGCAATTGTATAGAGCTTTTTAGAAGAGGTGACAGTAGTTCAGAGATATGCATGCCATGTAGCTTGCTTAATACTGTCAGTTGAAATGATTTTGAACAGTTTGCATCTATTCTGCCTCATGCCTAACTTTTTTGCAATTTTGCTATACTTTTAGAGATCTTACAGAAATCAACAGAAAAGCAATACATGTCATGGCTCAGAAGCCACTGACATTCCATTGTCCACAGTATTACTTATCCTCAGACATGAAAATGGCAACATGAAGATAGTGGCTGCTGTAAGCCTAGGCTTGTCAGAGTCCACACCTACACCCTCCAACCTATATCCTCAACCAAAAAGCCAAGCAATGATTTCTTGGGACTTTTCCTTGACTGGAACAAGTGACTGTGGCATGTGTCTGACTGTTTCAGTGAAGGACTTCCTCTGAGCTGCTGTGATTTTTTTTTTTCCAATTTATGGTGGTCCTTAAGAAATGAATTCACAGGAGTGCTTCCAAGTAGTCCATAGAAGGGGCCACCAGAAGCCAGTCATCCAGGTACAAGAACACTGGCAAATATATATCCTGCAAGGCTGCACCACTGCAGTCAAATCCTTGGTGAGGGTTCTGGTTCCCAAGGGGAAATAATACACTGCACTGGAAATGATCATCACTAAAAAGTAAGATTAAGGAGTCTCTGATACACACCTCAGATGCTGAGGTGTTCATATGTATTCATTATATTCAGTGACATCACCCAATCACATTTCCCTTTTGAAAAGGAGATGTTATATCACAGAATGGCTATCCAGAAAGTACAGTTGGACAAGTCCTACTTACCTCTAACGGTAGATGTTTGAATTTCACACTGCTCAGTGGCATATGGATTCTATACCTGCACAAATCTATACCATTAGCTTTCAAAAGCTCAGAATCCCCTCCAATGACTTCCTGTCATAGGGGATTAGCTAAGCCCCTCCCCATCAGGGGAAGCATAACCCCCATCCCAGCAAGTCAGTTATTATGGCTTTTACTGCCAAGTAGGCAGATCCAAGAAAGATCAGAAGCAAACACTGCCTGAAACCAACCAATCTGCAGTCACAAAATATAACAAATAACCAAAGTCAACCAACAACACAAGGCTAGGTACCATTGAACTATATACAAAACAGGGGGGGTATGTGGGTGCTGCCACTGAGACAGCGTGAAATTCAAACATCTACTGTTACAGGTATGTAGGACTTGCACAACTGTGTTATGTTCATCATGCATTCTGCCTCAGTGGCACATGGGTAGACTCCCAAAGCTTATCCTATTTTTGTGGAAGAAGAATAAGGATCTAGGAGCCTGTTAAGAATGATTCTTACAAAGACTGCTCTGAAACTTAAGATTATAGTTTGCAGTACTTTGTTAAAGTATGAACAGAGGACCAGATTGCGGTCTCTAGAAAGCTTCCAGCGTCCACTCCTTTCCAATATGACACCAAAGATGATAAGGCTTGGGTGGAATGTGCCTTAATTTTGCCTGGCATAGATTTACCATGATAGGATTAATAGAAAAGAATAGCAGAGGACAATCAATGAGCAATCCTTGTCATAGAGACAGGCTGACCCTTCTTAGTCCTAGAATAGGAAATAAACAGCTGTTTAGCTTTCCCAAAGGATTAAGTTCTGTCAAGTTGTACCTGAGCTACCTATGCACATCCATTATATGCAGAATCTTCTCTCCCTTGTTTTTAGTTTCCAGAAAGAAAACTAGGAGATTGATGCCTTGATTCAGGGTACATTCAACAAATATTTACCCCAAAAGCAGGAGTAGTGTGCAAAACAACCCTGTCCTTGTGGAATTTTAGAAAAGATTGGCCCCACCATGACAACTTGCAGCTCAAAGACTTGCCTTGCAGATGTCAGAGGAATCAGCAAACAAGTTCTCCAAGTGATGAACTTCAAATCAGCCTGAAAGGCAAGTTCAAAAGAAGATGAGGTCAATTTTCCAAGAACAAAGCTGAGATCCGGAGGAGGAGGAATGTTCTTTTGAAGGGGTCTCAAGTGCAAAACTCCATTCACAAACTGATCTCAAAAATAAATGAAAGTGGAGGATCCATGCATGAGCAGACAAGATGAGATGTCTGCTAGATCTACCTAGATAGATTCTGAAGGTAAGCCATTATTGAGTAGCTCACACAAATATTTCAAAACCTGAGGGAAGGCACTATACCAAACCCTCTAATATCAGGCATCACCTAGAAAATCTCTACACCTGTTAACATAAGATTTTCAAGTTGCAGGCTTTCTAGCCTCCTTCAATACCAGCTGTACATCCTCATGGAACAAGTGCCTAAAAGGTATCAAGACAAAGTCATATAGGCTGTCAGTAGCAACTGTTCTAAGTTGGGGTGGACCAGTCACTACTTATACTATGTGAGCAGATCCAAAGTGTGAGGAAGATTGTGAAAATTGCCTCTGGTCAATTCCAATAAAAGGGAGAACCAACTTTGACTGTCCAAATGGAAGTCACCATAATGATCTATGGTGATTATTTCTGAATCTTCAGAAGTATCTTGAGTATCAGTGGAAAGGTGGAATTGTATAAAGAAGCATTCTCATCCAAGGGAACAAGAATGCTTCTGCCCTTCCCATATGGCTACAAGATGTCTTGAACAAAATCTTTCCAACTGTTTGTTTTGAAAAGAGGTGAAAATATAGTTGTGTAGAATCTTACCATAACAGCATGTGTCCTTGTCTTTATTGTTGCAGTATTCCTAACATATGAGGTTTCCATGTCATGGATGCCTGATGTCAGCCAGCACACAGCCAGCACACCAAAGCTTGCTGTTGCTTTAAGGTATGCTGAATGTCACATCCATGCTCCTCGCATTGCGTATGGCATAAAGGTGATATCCAGATGTGTTCTCTTCAGAACTGATTGCCCCAGTAGGAACCCAGTCTAAGGAAACCCAAGAGGTAACCAGTACATCCAGGAAGAAAAATGGCTAGGGGGAAGGAGGGAGAGGATGAATACTGCAACAGAAGACACTATTGCAGTATTCCTAACATATGGGAGAGTGCTAAAGCTCAAGAAGAAACTTGGGAGGAAGAAGGAGCAGTACAAACCTGTAAAAAACCTTGAAGAATGGCCCTAGCAAAACCAGCTTTAGCTCTAGAGACCCCATCCAATTTATAGCGTTTGGTAAAAGTGTGCACAGAAGTCCAGGTAGCTGCTTCAAGAATAGAATTAGTATCCAACCCCTTGAAAAAAGCACCAGAAAAAGCCACAGCTCTAATAGAATGAGGCTTTACAGAAGAAGGAAGGCTCTTACCATGAAAAGTATAACAAAAAGAAATAGCCTTTGAAATTCATGAAGAAATAGTTTGCTTGGATACAGCTAACTTAAGGATCTAGGATGAAAAGAAACAAACAACTGATCAGGTTTTTTAACAGACTTAGTCTTAACCACATAAAATCTGAGTTGTCTATGAATATCTAAAAAATGCAGCACTCTTTCACTGGCAGATTGTGGAGAGGGGGACAAAGTAGGCAAATGAATAGGCTGATCAAGTGACAACTCATTAACCACCTTAGGCATAAAAGGAGGATTAGTACACAAGGACACCCTGTCCTTATGAAATATCAAAAAAGAAGGACATGCCATAAAGGCTTGCAACTCAGAAACCCGTTTGGCAGAAGTAAGAGCTAACAAAAGAACTATCTTCCAATTACAATGATGCAAGGAAGCTGAAGCAGCAGGGTCAAAAAGGAGACTGAGTCAACTCCTCCAGAACAAAATTAAGATCCCAGGGAGGAGGAATGGGCTTCCTGGGAAGTTTCATATGAAGGACACCTTTTAGAAACGATTTAGCCTCAAATCTAGAAGCTAAAGAGGAGATAAAGGCAGGCAAGCAGAGATAGCTGACAAGTGGGCCTTAATAGAAGAATAAGCCAAACCAGCATCGAGCAACTCACACAAAAAGAGAACCAAAGAAACATCCACAGTAAGTGGGTCCAGGTTACAAGAGTGACACCAAATAAAAACCTTTCTCATTTGGACAAGTAGGATTTCCTAGTACTGGGTTTCCTGGCCTCCTGTAGGACCTGCAGCATATCCTCAGAAAAAAAAAGTTGTCTACAAGGAATCAAAATCCTATCATCCACAGTGTCAATTGAAAGGTGGACAGGTGGGGATAGATGAGAGATCCCTTGTCTTGTGTGAGTAGATCCACCCTGTGAGGTAGTTTTGATGAGTGCCCTTGGCTAACTTCAGAAGTAGAGGGAACCAATGCTGTCATGGCCAAAATGGAGTCACCAACAAGATTTTGGAAGCATGCTGTTGTATTTTGAACAGGACTTTTGCAATCAGAGGAAGGGGAGGAAATGCATACAGAAACATCCCCTTCCAAGAAAAAGAGATGGCGTCCACCTTTCAAACCAGAGGACCTGGGAATCTGTCACAAAACAGAGGAAGTTGATCAAATGGGATGGAAAAAGATCTACTTGAGGAGTACCCCACTGGTGGACAATATCCAGAAACATATCTGTGAAGCATCCATTCATGGGATTGAGTTAAGGACCTGCTCAGAGTCCAAATGGAAGAGGTTTTCTATTTGGTGTCACTCTTCAAGAAAAAGAGAGGGCATCCACCTTCCAAACCAGAGGACCTGGGAGTCTGGCTAAAAATAGAGGAAGTTGGCTGTTCAAAGGGGAGAAAAAAAGATCTACTTGAGGAGTACCCCACTGATGGAAAATGTCCAGAAACACAAACCTGTGAAGCATCCATCCATGAGACTGAGTTAAGGACCTGCTCAGTGTGTCTGCCACAATGTTCTGACTTGAAGGAATGTAAACTGCTTGCAAAGTCACCTGATACCGAACTGCAAGATCCCATACCATGAGTGCCAACTGGCAAAGCAGGCAAAACCTTATTCAAATATGTTTGTTTATTTGCCACATCACTGAGGTATTGTTTGTGAATACCTTGAGAGGCCTTGGAGATAAAAGCGGATGAAAGGTCTGAACGGCCAGCAGAAGGGCTCTGATCTCTTTGACAGTGATGTGCTCCTTCTGTTGATGAGGCGACCATACCCCCTGAACCTTTAGAAAGCCAAATGCTGCTCCACCATCCCATGTCTGAGACATCTGAGAAGAGTTCCTGAGAGGGAAGAGGAGGATGAATAGGGAGTCCTGGACTTAATGACAACTGCTAAATCCACCACTTAAGATCCTTCTTGAGACAAGCTAGAAAAGGCACTTCAAATTCTAGAGGATGTACATGTTAAAGTCAAACTTTCTTCAGAAACCACTGAAACTTCCTCATGTGAAGTTTGGCCACAGGAAGCATAGGAATGGTAGATGCCATGAAACCCACAGCTCTCAGAAATTCCCTGGCTGTAATGGATGCCAGAGGAATAAGAGTTTGAAAAAAAGGAAATAAGAGGGAAGGTCTTGGGAGGTGGCAGGGATGGCACCATTTGAATCCTGCAACCCAGAAAGCCTAGATCCTATGAAGAGTTCAGAGAAGACTTCTTGAAGTTTATTGTGAGCCCCAGGCTTTGAAGAAGAGAAATCACAAACTGAATATTTTGCAACAGAATTTCTGGAGAGGAGGCTTGAATTGGAAGGTTGCTCAAGTAAGAAAATACTTGGATCCCTTGCAGCCTGCAAAAAGCAGTAACAGGAGCAAGGCTTTTGGTGAATACCCTTGGGGCAGTAGAAGGACCAAAGGGCAAAGCAGAGAACTGAACATTTCAGAAAGCAACAGAGAAATGTAAAAACTTCTTAAATAGAGGATGAATCGGAATATGAAGATAAGCATCCTTGAGATCCAGAGACACCATGTAGGCCTGAGAGAGCAAAAGAGGAAACACAGTCTGAAGGGACAACATCCAAAAGGTGGGCACCTTCAGAAAAGTGTTTAGATGAGAGCGGTCTAGAAGTGGTCTCCAAGTACCTCCTTTTCTGGGCAACAGAACATTCTGGAATAAAACCTTCCCCCATTAGGACACAGAAACCATAGCCGGCCTTAGGCATAGGCCAACTAGGTGGCCTCCTAGGGCGCTGCTCTAGCAGGGGCGCTTTTTCAGTGTTTATTTGGTGTAGGTAGACCAGGATGTGGGACACTGGGTGATGTGGTGGGGGGCGCCGTGGAGCCCTTTTGCCTAGGGCACCAGTTGACCTAAGGCTGCTCATGACAGAAACCTCATGAATACTGTACCCTGAGTCAAAAGATCTTGAAGAACCTCTGGGAAAAAAAAAAAGAAGTTGCTCCCGAGGATGTTGAAGAATACCCATAAAAGGGGGGGGGGCAGAATTTCCACATCATGAAGCACCCCCTGGTGAATAATGCAGAAAACCCAAGAATCCTGAGTAATCTTAAGCCAAGAAGAAAGAGAAAGGTGAAAAGAAAGAGGAATGTGACTGGGAAAAGACAGATAGAAAAGGAAGGCTTCTGTATCTCGGAAGTCTGAGTGGCCTTAGCAGGAGCAGCCCACTTGCTATTCTTTTTACCTTTAGTAGGAGGGCAAGACTGCCTATGAACAAAGGCTGGCTTATTGGGGTAATTGCTCTGAAATTTAGGCACAGGAGAAACATATATTTAAGTTCTTGTAAGGCCTTCCCCTTTTCCTGAAGGGACTTAAATAAACCAGCAGCTGCTTCTCCAACCAAAAGTTTATTATCCAGAGGAGCCTCCATCAACTTAGCCTTAATATCATCAGGTAAAGGTTGAACCCTAAGCCAAGAATACTTCGTCATAACTGAACCAAAAGCAGCAGCAGCAGCCCTAGAAGAGGCATCTGCTGCATCATAACTAAATTTGATAGAGTGATGGACCACTTGAAAAGAAATCCCTAACAATGAAAGAGCAGAAGTTGTACCCTCAGACTGTGGAAGATCAGAAATAAATTGACAGGCCTGAAAAAAGAGAGCCAACACATACCTAAGTAGGGTTACCACCTGTCCCACTTTGCGAGGGCCAGTCCCTCTTTGGACAGCTCTGTCCTGCAATAAAATAGTAAAAATGGCAAATGTCCTGAGATTTTAGGATAAAATAATTTCCTATATTTTATGTAATAGTTGCATAAAACAGTTATTCTGTATCTGAAACACCTAAATGTTATAAGAAAGAGAATAAGCAACTAAAATGCTACAAGAATAAGCTTTTATTTAGGCAAACAAGTGAAGTTCTGTCCTTTGTACTGGCCGTGGGTATGTTTCGGCCTGCGAAATCTGATGTTTGTACCAAAAATGTCCCACTTTGGGCATTTGAAAAGGTGGCAACCCTAATACCTCAACAAAAGGGTCTGATAATTAACAGCCCTAAAAGCTAGGGTAGCAAAAGTGAAAACTTTCTTACCCAACCTTTCCGTGGTTCTACTGTCCTTGCCACAAGGCAGTAACTTGGGTGAAGGAAGCAATTAGGAAGGCTTATCAGAGGCTACACATAGAGGTTAGTAGCAGGATATTTGTACAAAAAGTTACAATCCTCCGGCACTCAGGCTTCTATGGGAATCAGGCGCTTTGGAGCCACTGGAAAAAGCATCCAACAAAACATCCAAAACAGGAGGAATAGTAGCAGGTTTGGGAGATTCCATCTGCAACAATTCTTAATACCTTTTATGGATATCAGAGACCTGAGCACAATACCACTTAAAAAATTCCATCTTTCTAGAGATTGTATCCCCAAAGGAATTTTCTTCAAAAGGAGTATCAGGACTATTAGATTCCTCCTCCTTTGACCCACAGTCCAAATGAAAAGGAATTTGAGAAGAATAAGACAAGGATTCCTCAGAAGAATCCTGTTCCCTGGACCTCTTAAGGGAAGTAGAAGACCAAGGGTGAGCAGGAACAGAAACCCCCTGAGGAGGTTTTAATGCCATCAAAGCATGAAACAACCCCTGAGTAAAGGCCTGCCACTCACTCTGTGGATCCCTAGGAGCAGGAGAAACATGTTTAGTTTTTTGTTTCTTCTTTAAAGGAATGTCCACCCTATAGAACTTAGAAGGCTCTAACCCAGGAGGGCATTCAATAACTATAGTCAGTACTTCTTCCTTAACTAGAATCTGTGGAACAACCTAAGGCCTTTCAGAAATAATTAACCATAGTTCTCCATAAACATCCAAAACAGATGCCTGTTAAGCCTGTTTGGATGTGCTGCCAGCTGGATCCTCACTGGCCTCCAAACCGGTCACAAAACAGAATCTGACAACACAGCCAGGCACGCCTCCATGTTCTCACTGACCTCTGGAGAAATATCTGCCAGTGGCTGAGTTCCAGTCTTACCTTTTTCACCTTCTTCTTCCCTAACGGCTAACCCTCGGTGCGGGAAGTTCCTTCCATTGTATCTTTAGCGAGAAGCTTAAGATGCTGGTTCTCAAGATACAAGGAAAGGAAAAAAAGCCTACTGTGAAGAGTTTTTAGAATGAAAGCCTGACAAACAGGACAGGCCGTATGGTTGCGAGAAGCTTCTAAGTAAAAAAATAACACTTATTTTGGAGGTCCTTATGGGAATCTGTTTCCTGCACTAGCATTTACCCTTCCTGGATGACATTAACCTCCTAAAGCAACAAAAAAGCCAAGAAAAAACAACCCCCCTACTGGGTACCTATCTGCAATGGCTCTGCAACAAGCAGGAAAGTGTCAACGAAAACAGCATTTAAACTGGAAGAAAACAACATAGGCATTCAGAACAATGATTGGGAGAAGCATTCAGACTGGCAGCAAAGAAGTTCCGAGGATGGTACATCCGGGTGTCACCTTTATGCCCTATGCAAAGTGAGGGGCATGGGTGTGACATTCAGTGTACCTTACAACAACAGCAAGCTTTGGTATGTTGGCTGACATTGGGCTTCCATGGCAAGAATAGCTCATATGATAGGAATACTACAACAATGAATATAAGGACATCAGAAAGTACAGTTGAACAAGTTCTACTTACTTGTAACATTTTATTTTATTTATTTATTTTACATTTGTTGACCGGGCTAGTCTAGCTGGATATATTTCCATTTTCAGTAGAGGCCCGAGGAGAAAAGCTCCACAGAAGTAAAAAATCTATACATACATAAAAATCAACATATATAACAATAAGCCATTTAGAGAACAGGTTAGTAAAAAACAGCAAAAATCTTCAAAACTCTTCTAATTAGTTAGTATAACATTAATTAATTACTACCACACACAGAGAAATTCCAAATATCATACAGGAAATAAAAATACTTGGAGATAAGATACAAAGATAATAAGTAATGAAAGTGGAACAATAAGAGTGGGGTAGGGAAAAATAAGGGATAAGAGGCAAAGCAAGCAGGTTAAGAAAGTTAACAGGGAAAGAAGAAGGGAGAGGATGAAAAGGGAGAAGAGAAAAGCTTAGTGGAGAATAGAGTGAAACAAGAATAAGAGAGATAGTTTAAGATAAGTAGTAATAGTGGACGGTTAATCAGGTATACAACAGGAACAAAGCCAATGATTTTGGAAGTGTTGTTTAATGTTTTGTTTGAAAAGAGGCAGAGAGGAAATCATTGTTATGTTAGTAGGTAAGAAATTCCATTTTGTACCTACAGAATTGGTGAATAGGGAGTTACCAGCAGTGTTATTAGATTTTATAGAAGTAGTCAAGAGTTTACTCGAAGAGCGGAGAGAGTTAAGATTGCTATAGGGGATTATGAGTTGGGAGAGTACAGGAGTGTTTTTTGGTTGGTACAGTATTTTATGGGCCAGAATGAGTTGATGGATAGCAGATAGTTTTGAATTTCAAGCCAGCCTAGTTGTTTCAGGTTAAGACAATGATGGGTTCTGTAGGGGTTACCAGTAGCTTGAAGCAATGCTATTGTAGCAGGTAGCTAATTTGTTAAGGTTGTTTTTCTTGAGGTTGGTAAAGATGGGTGAGGCATAAAGAAGAGTAGAAATAAGATGGGAGTGAGCGATCCTAGTTCTAGTAGCTGGTGTAAGAAATGGTCTAATTCGATACAAGGATCCTATTTTTCTGTTGACTAGTTTTATAGAGTTGTTAATATGTTGGTCAAAAGAGAGATTATTATCAATGGTAATACCTAACAGTTTAGTTGTAGAGTCAGGTGAGATGAAAGTAGCACTGTTAGAGGAGATATTAAAGTTTAAGGGGGAGGTCCTGGAAGTGGGGGTAAAGAGAAGAAGTTTAGTTTTTTTGGCATTTAGTAAGAGGAGACGACTGGAGAACCATGTTTCCACAGTATTAAAGACATTTTGGGTAAGAGAGATCAGTTCTGAAGTGGAAGATGCTGAGCAGATGAGTGTAGAATCATCAGCATATTGAATGCATGTAGCTTGAGGGATTATTGTTTGAAGATCATTAATGAAGAGTGAAAAAAGAAGTGGGCCAAGGATAGAGCCTTGAGGAACTCCGATGGAAACAGGCAAGAAAGAGGAAATGTGGTTATCCCATAGAACTGCCTGTTTTCTATTTGTGAGATAGGAATTAAACCATGTAATGGCTGAGGAATCAAAAGAGAGAGATTCAAGAGTCTTAAGTAATAAAGTGTGGTTGACCATATCAAATGCTTTAGAGAGGTCAATGAAGAGTGCAGAAGAGAGTAAGTTGTTGTTACGGTTCTGATTAATAGTGTCTACAAAGGAAAGCAAGGCTGTAGTAGTACTGTGATGTGGTCTAAAACCATGTTGACAGTCTGCTATAATATTGTGAAGAGAGAGATATTGTACAAGTTGATGATGAATACATTTTTCCAGAATTTTTGCCAAGGGTGAGAGGAGAACAATAGGTCTATAATTAGAATAGTCAGTGGAATTTCCACCTTTATGAAGTGGGATGATATGAGAGGCCTTCCAGATATCAGGGATGATTTCTTCTTTGATGGTCCTATTTATGAGAATAGATATAGGATATGCGATGACCTTGGCAGCCTTTTGAAGAAATAGTGAAGGAGCTTGTCAGCAGAGGGGTGCAAGGTTTTAGTTTGAGAAGGAGTCTATAAATGTAAGTTGTAGAGATAGGTTGTAGAGAGAATTTAAAGGAGGAGTTAGTTATGTTGCTTGATAGGCAGAAGTTGTTGGCATTTAGCTGTTTAGCTAGAGCTTGTATAGTTTCAGTGAAGAAAGAGTTAAAAGCATCTGCAGTTTGTTGAGGGGAGTCAGGGTCAGCATTAATTGGGGAAGGTGTTTTAGAGGTTCCTGGGGAGAGGAGCTTATTGACTGAGGACCAGAATAGTTTAGAATTATTTAGATGATTTTGCTGTAGTTCAAGGTAGAATTTCTTTTTGTCAGATATTACTGCCTTTTTAGTTAAATTTCTAAGCTGACAGAAATGTAGAAAGTCACGGTTATTTCTGTGGGATCTCCATGAGGCCCAGACTTTATTTCTAGTAAGAATAAGTTTTTTTGTTTCATGGGAGAGCCAAGGGGCTGAATTAGATTTAATTCTAATACTACGTTCAGGAGCATGTTTATCAAGAATAGATAAAAAAGTTGTATTAAAGTAGATTACTGCATTTTCAAGAGGAAGCATTTTTAAGGGGTTCCAGTTACATAAACCAAGTTCCGTCTGAAATAGGTCAGGATTAAAATTTTTGATGGTGCGTACTTTCCTTGTAATGTGGGGGATAGTACAATCAGTCTTTTCCCTAGTTATGAAAGTTAAAGAGTGATCACTAATATCATCAGGCAGGGTTCCTGTTTTGTAGTTATGTTCGACTCTGTTTATAAGTATCCAGTCTAGGATGCTTTCTCTATTACTATGTTTATTTCGCCTAGTTGTAGAAGTAATAGTTTGGGTAAAAATATGAAGGTTGATATGAGATGAAGGGTTTTCAGCATTAATGCTATTCCAGTCTATGTTAAGGTCGCCTAGGATAATAGTTTCTTGTGGATAAGTAGCCGATACCCAACTGAGATAATTCTCAAGGATAGGTATGTTGTTACCAGGAGGCAGGTACATGTAGATGATGTAAAGGGATTTTCTGGAATTTAATTGAAGTTTAGCAATGATTACTTCTATTTTGTTATCTTGAGTTGGAGAGTCTGGAAGGGTAGTGATATTCAGATGATTCTTAAAAAGGATAGCAACACCACCACCTTTGCGGTTAGGACGGTCGAGTCTTACTATATTATAGCCCTGGGGAATAATTTCAGTGTCTTTAGTAGTAGGTTTTAGCCAGGTTTCTGAGAGGCAGAGAATATCAAATGATTGAGTATGTAGGAGGGCATGCAGGTATGGTACTTTGTTGTTTATGCTTTGGATATTAAGATGGCCTATTAAGAAGGTGTTATTAAGTTTAGGTATAGACACTAGGGGAGAAGGGGAAGTAGGACCAGGGTTAGGGTGGATGTTTCCATCTAGGAGGGAGGGATTAGTAGGTTTGTTTAAGAGGTTAATCTTTAGAAGGGTTTGTATTTTAGTTTTGTTCTCAGAATGCATTACATAGTTAAGGTGTGAGAGTCTATGGAATTTAGGTAAATGATAATTAGGGATAGAAGAAGTATTTGGGTATGGGATAAGTGGAAGGAGAAATGTTGTTGTGTGTTTGCTAGGGTGGCAGTGTTGGACATAAAATGGTTTTTCATAGTAGGACAGGAGGTACATTGAGCATAGGGTGGAAAGAAGTAGAAGTGAGAATAAGAGCTGGGTAGTCTGGTAGGAAGCCATAGTAAGAGGAGTAGGAGTATAATAGACAGATATGAGAAAGTATGAGTGGAGACAGTAGAGAGGGTTATATTACTGAAGAGGTTAGAAGTAGGACCAGGAGAAACAAAGAGGAGACAGGAATAAAACAGAAAGAGGAGATTAAATAAGGGGAGGTTTAAATGGGAGGGGGAAGTAAGAAAGGAGAAGTAAAGAAATGAGTGGGAGTGTAAGGTGGAGAAAGGGTATTGGGTAGGGGGCGGAACGGGAAGGATTGGAGGGTAGGATAGGGGGGTGTCTAGAGAGCTATAAGATAAGGACCCCTGGGGGTGGGTGGGAATTGGGGGTAGGGAGGGGAGCGGAGTGAGCCCGCAGGGCGAACGGAACAAGTAGAAACAACTGAAGGTGGGAATTGGGGGTAGGGAGGGGAGCGGAGTGAGCCCGCAGGGCGAACGGAGCAGGTAGAAACAACTGAAGGTGGGCTAGGAAGGAGACAATCAGAAATGCAGGTAAGTGTGATGGGAATAGAAAGTATAATGAAGGAAGAGGTAAGAGAGAAGTCAATAAGGCACCAGTGGGATGAATGAAGTTATGTAAAACATACAGTAGGAGAGAAGGAATGGTGGGAGGGTGCTGCCGGTAAGACAGTGTGTTCCATCAACATCTACTGTTACAGAAAAGTGGAACTTGTGCAGCTGTACTATTTTCATTCAGCAAACAAACTGCCTTACTGGCATACAGGTAGATTTCCTAAGCTTACCCACCAGGGGAGGTGAGAGGATAAAAGGCATACAGGAGCATCTGGAGAATGGTCCTAGTAACAGTAGATGTTTGTAGAACACAATGCAGTACAGGCATATCGGTAATAGGGCACTACTACCCTCTCTTTGGTAGTCTCTCAGAGGTTTAGATTCTTCCCTCTGTATGTCTGTGGGTGTGAAGGATCAATCAGCTGCTAGAGCAGGACAGACCTTCATAGCTATACACAGCAACCCTCAATGTTTTTTCTCTAGGGTCCAAATAAAAGAGCAGATGGAAAAAGCAAGCTTTGTGAACACCTACTGTTCCGAAGAAAAGACCACACACACACACAGACACACACACACATGCACGCATGCGCACACACAGACAGACGCACACGCACACACAGAGCACAAAAGCTGATACACAAAAAACAGCAGCAACCACCAACAAAAAACTATATACACTCAAGTAAAAGGGAATGGTGGGAGGGTGCTTCCGGTAAGACAGTGTGTTCCATCAACATCTACTGTTACAGAAAAGTGGAACTTGTGCAGCTGTACTATTTTTGTTCAGCAAACACGCTGCCTTACTGGCATACAGGTAGATTTCCTAAGCTTACCCACCAGGGGAGGTGAGAGGATAAAAGGCATACAGGAGCATCTGGAGAATGGTCCTAGCAAAGCCTGCTCTGCATCAAGAAAAGGCATCCAGTTTGTAGTGATTTAGAAAAGTATGGATCTAAGACCAAGTTGCTGCCTCTAGAATGCTTTTAGAGTCCACTCCTTTCTAAAATGCTACTGAAGAGGAAAAGGCCATACTGGAATGTGCCTTTACCTTACCCGGATTTATTTTACCATGGTGGGTGTTACAAAAAAAAAATACCCGAGGACAACCAACATGCAATGGTTTGCTGTTAGACAAGTTGACCTTTCTTCACCCCATAGAAGGAAATAAAAAGCCTTTTGGTCTTCCTAAATGGTTTTGTGCTGCCAAGAAAGTAACTGAGCTGCTATTGTACATCCAAGGTATCAATAATCCTCTCTCCCTAATTCTTAGGTTCTAGAAAAAATACAGGGAGATAGATGGACTGATTAAGAGTTAACTGAAACTATTTCAGCATGAAAGAAGGATTAGTGTGCAACACAATACTGTTCTTGTGGAAAACAATGTAAGAGTACTGCACCATGATAGCTTGCAGCTCAGAAAACTTTCCTTGCAAATGTTAGGGCAATAAGCAAAACAGTTTTCCATGTTAAGAACCTGAGATTAACATTAGCTGCTGGTTTGAAAGGTGGCAAAGATAATTTTTCTAGAACATAGTTGAGATCCTACAGAGGGAGATTTTGCTTGTTTGGGGGGAGGGGGGGTCTCACTTTAACACTCTTTTCATAAACTGTTTTACCAAAATAGAAGAAAGAGAGACTTCCAAGATGGCTGCACAGTGCATAATAGCTTAATTTCAGCTCTCCCAGTGTGAAAACAGAAACTAAGAAGAGAGGGCCATTAAACTCGTATTTTTGGGTGAATTTCAGTAACTGGCTAGTAAGCGCACTGGATGCCAGAAAAAAGAAATTCAGAGAACCTGAAAGAAAATGAATCACAAAAGATGAGGGAAAATGCTGACTGGGAAGAATTCTGCAGCTGTTCAGCAAAAAAAAAACAGTGCAAGCTCCAGACAAGATCAGTAACCTAGAGGAAAAAAATAAGTCAAATGTACTCAGAGTTGATTAAAATAAATATTGATGCAGTATATAAACTCAAATAGCAAAAGGCTGGAAAAATGGAAAAAGCTTCAAACGGATATTCAGATGAGGTGATAAAACTGCAAAATCAGAGGTTGAAATGAAGAAATGGCTAGCTGAATATGAAACTGGTCAAGAAGAGATGGTTCAAAAAATAATAAAATTAGTGGACAGGGCATGTAGGGAAAACCTGAGATTTTCTGCTGCACCAGAGAAGCTGGAAGGAACAGACTGCATTAAGTTTATGAAAGCACAAATAAGCAACTGGACTGGTATTCCATAGCATGAGTGGTTAATTGAATGGGCACTTGTGTGTATGCTCCAAACCTGGACATGAGAAAGCAACCTAGAACTTTAATAATAAAAATGCATTCCTACCAGCAGGAGAAGTTGATTCTGACAAAACTGTGGCAAAAGGACAAAGTACTAAAAGTGGGAGACACTAGAGTTTTTGTGGTAAATGATTACTCAATGTACACTAGACAGAATTGTGGTGATTACTCAATGTACACCAGGCAAAAAAAGGAGTACATTTATTCCACTAATCAGTGAATGTCGAGAAGCAGGCATGAGGTTCAAACTGCTGCATCTAGCTATCTTCAGAATATTC
Organism: Protopterus annectens; assembly: GCF_019279795.1. Classification (NCBI taxonomy): domain Eukaryota; kingdom Metazoa; phylum Chordata; order Ceratodontiformes; family Protopteridae; genus Protopterus; species Protopterus annectens. Next base: position 704,857,790 of record NC_056749.1, on the reverse strand, counting down.
TTTCCTGTTGGGACAATATCATTTTTTGATGCAGAATATGCTAAGGAGGAAATGCAAGTATATCCAACAAAAATACAGCTGTGAAACAGGAGATTCTGCTTCTTGTTCTTGTTCTTCTGATAATAAAGACCACAGAGAGACTGTACCAATGAAATCTTTTCCAATGTTTCAATGGAAAATGCTTGGGGGACAGAAAAAAGCAAAAGAGTTGACTAGAAGAAACTAGAGTATGTTGGAAATGATGCACAGACTGGATTTGGGAGAAGGAGATGCACATTAAATAAAATAAGTTTCCATCCTGTAGCTGCTTTAGCTTCCCTACGCTCTGCTTGTTGTGCATGCACAGCAATTTGCACGGGATTCTTACCTGTGTGACTCCCCGTGCCACCTGGGATTAACTGCATAAAACAAAATCTAACTTGTCCACTGAAGCTGGCTATCTTAACTAAATAAACCCCCCATAAAGCAAGAACCTGACACCCTACAGCTTTTCTGCCATAATAGGTGAATTACAACTTAGTTTTTGTAAAGTTCTAAGGCTTAAAAGGTGTATGTGCAACAACAATGAAGGGTTCTCTACTCCCCATTACTCCAGCCAACTGTCCCTAGATGGTGCCATAATACCTTGAATCAGCCTTACACACACACACATTCTTCAAGTCCCAAGCACTTACTGTTTAAACTGGTAAATTTTTGCTTTTACCTTCAGCAATGTCTTTATACTAATCACAACTCTCTATATAACTGCCCAACAAAATCCTGTTTGTGTGCTTACAGTGATAATTATTTAAAGTATTCCAGAGCTACTTAATCTTTTGTTAGATACAGATATTTTAAGCTTATTACTCACCTCCTGTCCCTGCAGGGGAGGGACCCATACGTTCCTGTGTTATCCTGTTCTGGATGCTCTCTACTTCATTCACCCCATTTGCTACTCACACCCCCACCCTAACCTCCTGATTATCTTCATTAGTTAGTCCCCTCCAAGAGTGCCATCTCTAAACTACCCAACTCACATTCAGTTTCCATCCTGTAGCTGCTTTAGCTTCCCTACCCCTCTGTTAATTGTGCATGCACAGCAAGTAAACAGAGCAGTGCCACATGTATACTAGAGCTGATATGCATTAGTCTTATTATTACTGATTGCTGATTTATTTGATTATTACTATTAACTGCTGAGTTATTTGATAGCGCTGAGCTGAAACTGCTGTTCAGAAATCCTATATGTTATGAGAGCTAGCTAATGAATTAACTAACAGACTGCTTCTTATTTCTATCTTATTTTACGATGGTAGAGCTTAATTGTTGTATATCTGCCAGGCATCCTGTTAACTGTTCGCAAAGCTTATTCATGTTCTCACTGTAAGCATTCCTGTTGCATCCTACTGCTCTTAGAAGACTTACAGACTGGACTTTACAACTGATTTTATAGAAGGCTAAGTGAATGCAGTTCATTTTGCTGTTTGTTCCTACTGAATAAATTAGCTGTAGAATTATTGTCTTAGAACAGCCATACTTCCTTTGCTTTGTGGAATATAACCTGTGTGTATTCCCTGCTGAATCTTACAGCTGTTATCAGTTGACTTAGAGGCTGCATGTTAATGCTGTTAGTCTGTGGTTTTACAGAGCTGACAATGTATGCAATATAAACAATTTTCCTCTTTATCTGTATCCCTCCACTTCACATTCATGTAACCTTTGCATTCATTCTGTGTTATTTAACTTTATTTTTCAGTTTGCATGTTTTTTTTACCTGCATGACTCCCTCCCCCAACATGGGATTAACTGCATAAGACAAAATCTTCTTTGACCACTGAATCCTAACTAAATAAAACCTCTTGGAAGCAAGAACCTGACACCCTACACCTTTTCTGTTGTAATAGGTGATTTACAACTTAGGTTTTGTAAAGTTCTCAGGCTTAAAAGGTGTATGCACAACAATGATGAAGGGTTCTCCAGTCCCCATTATTCCAGGCAACTGCCACTAGATGGCACCATAATACCTTGAAAAAAAAAAACAAACACACACACACACACACACACACACACACACACACACACACACACACACACACAGTCTTCCCAGTCCCAAGCATTTACTGTTTAAATTAGTAAATTTTTGCTTTTACTTTCAGCATCATCTCTGCGGTTAGCATGGTCGCCTCACAGCAAAAGGCTCAATCTTCGGCTGGGGCGTCTTCTGTGCGGAGTCTGCATGTCCTCCCTGTGGTTCTGTGGGTATCCTCAAAGACATGCTGCAAGTGGATTGGACATGCTAAAATTGGCCCTAGGCGTGACTGCGTGTGTGTGTGTGTGTGTGTGTGTGTGTGTGTGTGTGTGTGCGCAAGGCTGGGCACCGGGATGGCAACTCAACACCGTAAAAAACTCCACTGCCAATCATGAGCAGACAAGGTGATCCGCTATGGCGACCCCTAACCGAGAAAAGCCGAAAGAGAGAAAGACTTTCAGCATCATCTCTATACCAATCACAGCTCTCTCTCTATAACTGTTTGTGTGCTTACAGTGATATTTTAAAGTATTCCAGAGCTATGTAGGTTAATCTTTTGTTAGGTACTGATATTTTAAGCTTATTACCCAACTTAAACTTATAGTTTTTCAGCTCTTCTCCCTGCGGGGAGGGGGCCTGCAATGCTCGCACTTTTCCCACCCACCCCCATAACATTAACTTTATACCTAATCTGACCCCTTCCACACCCTCCTAATTATTCCCTCAGTCATACCATACCTAACTACTCTACCTCCCACCCTTTCTAAATAGGGCCATATAGTGTTCCATCCCCTAAACTATTGCTATCATGCTTATATTCCCAATCACTACTATTATTATGATCTCACTCCTCTCACTTACACTCTCTCCTAACAATAATCACAACTTTCCAGACACCCAACATACCTGCTACACCCACCTGTACAACCACCACACATAACCCACATTTATCAAGTTACTCAGACATCCACCCTAGCTTCTTCACAGCTAATATCTCTGTCTGTACCATCCAAAGTCAAAATTTGACCTCTCCAAAGACACCACCATTATCACACCACCAGCAGCAACTATACCATTCCTAGGAAAAAACTGATAAGTATAACCCACATAATTTGCCAAAGCATTATATCCCAGTGTGGGGATAAACAGCCCAACCCAGGCCCAACCCACCCCAGTTCCAGCAAACCCAGCAAATCTCTCATCCTATCAACCATACATCTTCAAAGCCTTGGAAACAAGATACCTGAACACCAGGAATGGATTTCACAAAACAACCCTGATATTATAGCAGCTACCAAAACCTGGTTGAAATCATATGTGAAAGACACTGAATTTCTCCAACCAGGCTACTCATGCCCAAGAGCTGAATGGCCCCACAAGAGAGAAGGGGGAGTAGCAATACTCTACCCTAGCAAATCTACTTTAATTCCCAACTCAAAACCAATACCCAATGTCTCCCCAGACGAAGTACTAATCTCTATATTAAAACTTAACAATCATAAAAACATTTGCATAATTGCTTTGTATATTCCTCCAGGAAACAACATACCAATATTACAGAACATACTTGCCTGGACATCCCAAAACATAGATAATGAAGCCATCATCCTAGGTGATGTAAACATTGATTGGCTAGACATTGCGCAAAACAACCTACCAAAAAACATAAACCTTTACAACTTCTCCCAACTAATTCAAAACAGCACCAGACCCCACAAAAATAACAACTGGGGCTCCACAATAGACTCGATATTAGTGTCCCAGGCTAACAATATCACCACTGCAGGCATACTACCTAATACCATTAGCAACCACCACTCAGCATATATCCTACGCAAATCTACCCTAACCCCAGGCCAACACCAATACAAATCAACCAGAACCAGAAATCTGACTAACTTCCAACCATCCATATTTAATGAAACCTTAGCTAAAAGTAAATCGGTGACCCCTCATTCCCCTACCACTTAATGTGGCTGAATTCTTTAACTCAACATTCCTAGACATCCTAAATAGGCAAGCACCCACCCGCCAATAATGAATAAGACATAACCATGCAAGCTGGCTCTCAAAATCCATAAAAAAAAGTCATGTCCACAAGGGATACAATCTGGAAATCATGGCAGAAGAACAAAGACCCCTCAACTCTACTACAATGCAAGCAACTCCATAACCAGTCAACATGTCTAATAACCACAGATACAAAAGCCCACAATCTCCATCTACAAAGCCAACATAAAGATAATCCCCAAAAACGCTGGTCCTCCATTAAACAACTATTACACCCAGGCTCTCAAAGCAACCCATCTCCTGACTCATACAAACCGCTTGCCGAACATGCCACTCTCTTCAATTCCTACTTCATTGACATCATAGCTAACCTAACCACCACCACCACTTAGACGGCTGATGACCAAATCATCCCAGAAAACAATTCTTGCCTCCACCCCAACATACATTTCTCCCCAATACCCACTGCCACAATAAAAAACTTTTACTTAAGCTAAATCCCTGTACTCTGGCCTATGACAATCTACCCCCACACTTTCTGCAGCTAGCTGCAAACTCTTTAGCTTATCCCATTGGCATACTCATTAACAGATTGGTTAAAGAATCCCTTGTCCCAAACATCTGCAAAAAAGCATTTATTTTCCCCTTACACAAAGGCAGCACCATAAACTTCTGGCCCATAGCAATTCTCTCACCCCTCTCTAAAATACTGGAAAAATGCATTCATGCCCAACTCCTCAACCATCTGCTTGAAAAACAAATTCTATCACCCACTCAGCATGGTTTCAGACCAGGACACAGCACTACTACTGCCCCTCCTCTCATTCCTTGCTACAGTTAACTGGGCATGTGATTCTGGCAAAATAATTGCTTCAATTTTCCTCGACTTCTCCAAAGGTGTTGATATGATTTCCCACACCATCCTTCCCTCTAAACTATCCACCCTCCACATTTCCTTCACCTATTCTCCAATGGTTCAATAGCTCTCTCTCCAATAGACAGCAATCCACCAAATGGCTACAATCTTACTCTTCCTTCCTCAATACTTCCACAGGGGTACCCCAAGGCTCCACACTTGGTCAACTCTTATTCAGCATCTTTAATAACAACTTTCACTCCACTCTCCCATAATGCTCAGTAATCCAGTATGCTGACGACTATACAATAATATGCACTGCAAATTCCAGCTCTGAACATCAGCAAATCACCCAGAATGCTCTCACCTCTACTGAATCTTGGATGCTTAACAATCTTGCTCTAAATCCCAAAAAACTAAACTAGTAGTTTTTACCCCTAAGAAAGCCACTCCCCTAGATAAAAAAAAATTCTTCACTGTAGAAGCCCAAGACAATACCACTATAGAAGTTGTTCCATACACTAAACTACCAGGCATCATTATAGATGAAAACCTTAACTTTGACCTACAAATAAAGAAAGTAGTTGTGTCTTTCGGCTTTTCCCACTTAGGGGTCGCCACAGCGGAAGTCCGGTCCGCTAATGATTGGCAGTAGATTTTTACATGCCGAGTTGCCGGCCCTGACACACAACCTTCAACAAAGGTACGCCCATTCATGCATGTCTCCACACAGAAGATGCTCTAGCTGAGAATCGAACAGGACAACATCTTACTGTGAGGCGACACACAACCTTCAACGAAGGTACGCCCATTCATGCATGTCTCCACACAGAAGATGCTCTAGCTGAGAATCGAACAGGACAACATCTTACTGTGAGGCGACAACGCTACCGCAGCACCAATAACATAAAAAAAAAATGCACACCAAAAGCTCGGTATGCTTTACAAGCACCAACACTTTCTTAGCCTCTCTATTAGACAAACCCTTGCAACCACAGTTTTATTACCCTCTCTCCTTTATGGTGTCCCTCTCCACACTAATATCCAAAATTCTACAAAATCCAAACTTGATATGTGTTACAACAGAATAGCCAAATTTGCCACCAAGGCCAAATTCTCATACTACCACTGTAACTCACTGAACCAATTAGGCTGGCTGGAACTCCTCCACCATCTCTCATTCACCCAACTAACTACAGTGCACAAAACAATCTGCAGACCCACACACTGTCCTGCTCTCTTGACACTACTTACCAAATACCAACTCAGCAGGCAACCAAGATCTGAAAATCATCTACTTCTGAAAGTACAAAAGCCCACCTTACTTGCTCCTCTACTCATTCACCATTGCCAAACTATGGAAATCACTTCCATCTTCTGTAAGAAATACAGGCAGTACTACCACCTTCAAACAAATACTGAAAAAAACATCTCGGCTCTTTCTGGCTATGTACCTACTCTATAACCTAACCTCTTCCTTATCCTTATATGATAACTAAACTCCTATGCTTTTTGCTACTGCTGACTGATGATATTTTCTCCATAATTATTATTTTTCAAAACTTGCTGATACTGGTACAATAATGCTGATTAATACATCTCTGTTTATACCTCCCTGATTGAATTCATCTGGCAACCAAATAAATTCCTGCTTTTATGTATATGTATACATATATATATATATATATATATATATATATATATATATATATATATATATATATATATATATACGTGTGTGTGTATATATATATATATATATATATATATATATATAGATATATTCTGTATATACTACTGTAATAAAACCAACTAAATTCATGCTTTTATGTATATATTCTGCATATATTACTGTAATCACTATGTGTAACACTGTTTCTACTTCTATATCAATTAATGTTTCATTGTTTCTCTATGTTCTTGTTGGAGCTTTTCTCCCTGGGCCTCCCCTGCAAATGGGCTCTTTTAGGCCCAGTGGACTTACCTGGTAAACAAATACAATAAATAAAATAAAATAAATAAAACCAGCAACTCAAAACTGGATAAATAAATGTGGGATTATAAAGCATTAATCATATTTGTGAAACATAACAGAACAAGTAAACTAGGAGATATTGGACTTCTTTGACTTTATTAAACTTGTACGGGACAGTAAACCATATTGCCCTACTTCATGTCATCACTGTTTGGAAGAACACTTAGGAGAGGAGAAGAGGAGGGAGAGAGTTAACTGTAAGTAAAACAAAATTTTGCTTTTAACAGTAGTATTTTTATAATGCATAATATAATCTGCATGCCAAAAAGTAACATTTTTCTCAGTTATTTTCAAGTGTAATAAGCATACTAAAGTAAACAGGTGCCCCTGTTTTCACCATTCTATCTTTCGCCTTGTTCAGTTTTAAGAAATGTAGGTGCAACGTAAAAAAAAGAAGAAACATCTGGTCAAAAGAGCATGATACCAAAAAAGTGTGTTTTCTTCATTCTTGAATAGGGGAATGACTGGATTAAGGCCCTTGGCTTGATCTATTAACAAGTTTTAACAGAAAGCACATAAATAAAAAAAAAACATTGAATATAATAAAGCATTCCTCTAGCAAGTAAACAAATGCTTGTAGAAGCAACTCTGTATCTGGTTTCCATGTTTCCATGGAGACAATCTGATAAAGAGCAATAAAAAACAAATACTTTTTTCTTTAAATTGCTAGGAAATAATGTTTTTAGAAAGCATTCAAGTATTTTCTCAAGCTGGGAGATAAAACCAGACAGAACTTAGTAGAAGCACAGGCTGTACCATGCATCTTAGCATGGAAACCTTCCTTTTAGGTTAACCCAAATCTGTGAGTGTGGCTGTCAGTTTGGGAAATTGTTTTTATTAGGAGGGTAAAAACTAGTTCTGTGTATTAGTATTATTAATAGGTTTTAGGGGTATATTTTTTGAGGGTTTTCAATAAAACAGGCCATTTGGTAAGACGTGACATACACTCAATGGATATGACAAAAAATAACTGTAGAAAACACAAACGTGCCAAACATTAGTGTATGCATGCAACACAAAAGCTAGATCTAGATACTTAAGAAAAAAGCTGTTATACATAAAAGGTTGAAATAACTTAACATGCTGATGCTTTCTATGTTATCTTTAAATGCAAATGGTCTCAGATCTATACAAAAAAGAAAGAGAGAACTATATTAAAAACTGGAAAGAGCTGAACATGTGAATTTGATAAAGTTTTCAGGATGGTTATTCAACAGAATACCTGGAAAAAAGGAAAAGAAGAGGAGTTATATTAATTGCAACGGGAGTTCCAAAAGAGAAAGAACAAGATACAACAGATAATGGTAGATTTGTAGTACTAAGGGACTACTGAGCAAGGGAAGATTACAATGGCACGTATTTGTATTCCACCTAAAACTGCTACAACGGAGCTTAAGAAAATTCTGGGAGGAATAATCTGTTCTCAGCAGAGAATATTACTTTTAGGTGGGGACTGGAATTTGACTTGCAGCAGTGAAGATGTATCTGGGGGGGCCTAGAAAGGAAAATATAACAAATGAGGGTAGATTTTTGAAGAAATTTATGAAAATATTTGGCATGGAATATGTGAATTTAGTAGTACAAGTGAATTTATATATTATTCCCCAAGATACAAAACTGGGCTAGGCTACACAGAACTTACATTTCACACGAACATGTGCATTTAATGAAAAGTTATGTACTCACCATAACTAGGCATCTGTGTTGTCCGTTTTTCATTCCTCCTCACAAATGGGTCTTGGATCCTATATTGGATCTGACTTGGCCACTTTCCCAGACTTAAGACCTGAATCTCCTCCTCCTACCCACAATGCTTCATGCCTTCAACTCCCCAGATTGAGTTTGCTGCCATATAACTAACAGACGTTACCACAATTAAAGAGAAAGAAGTATCTGAGGCTCAACCAAGGAATCCAAGGGTTCAGAATTGTTCTAAGTACTTCATAAAGGCACCAGACTGGGGGGTGGATGGGAGGGATGTGAGGAGAAATGAAAAATGGACAATAGAAATACGTAGTTATGGTGAGTACATAACTTTACAATCTGTTGTCCTTTTCATTCCTCCTCATAAATGGGTCAGAGTCCCCAGCTACATGACTCTTGGGTGGTCCTTAAGGAAGGATGCACGGTTGCATGGTTGAGCCAAAGGATGTCCTGCTCCTGGAAATAACATCCAGCTTATAATGAATAATAAAAGCATGAGTCTTAGACCAGGTTGCTGCAGCACAAACTTCATCAACAGAAGCTCTGGAAAAGAAGGCAGATGAAGTAGCTATAGCTCTAGTGGAATGAGCCCTGGGAGGTCGGGGCAATTCTATACCTCTCTGGGTAAATGAATGAAATGCAGTCTGTTATCCAGTTCACTAAAGTGATTTTGGAAACCACCTGTCCTGACTTGTTTATAGAGAAGGAGACAAACAGTTGATCAGGTTTTCTTTCTTTGTTATGAATAGGTAGAAATGCAATTGTCTATGAACACCCAGGAGATGTATGAGGTATTCACCTTTGTTCAAAAAACTGGGGAAGAAAACTGGTAACTGAACTGATTGTTAGACTCAGTGGCCACCTTAGGCATACAGGAAGGATTTATTCTCAAGGAAATCCTATCTTTATGAAAAGTATTGTAAGGCAGGTTTGGCTGACAAAGCCTGAAGTTCTGAAATTCTCTTGGTGTAAGTGATAGCTACTAAGAAGAGTGTTTCCAAGACAGAAATTTTGTCACACGAACTTGCAGGTTGAAAAGGCATCGGGGTGAAGCCTTGCAGTGCCATCATGAGATCCCAAGGACAGGGATCTTTAATTAGAGATCTAAGATGAAACACTCCATTCATGAAAGGGATGCCTTTTTCTTCCCAGCATCGTAATTGGATATGGCAGGTTGGAGATGGATGGTGGAGAAGCTAGCTCCTTTTTGGAACAGAGTGCTAAGGAATGGGAGAATATCAGCTATGGGTGCTGAGAAAGGGTCAATATTTTCCTTAGATGCTCAAATAGAAAACCTCTTCCATGTAGTATTGTAGACCTTTTTGGTGGAAGCTCTCTGAGAGGCAACAACAATGTCGCGTATGGAGGGGGCTAGCCTGGACTTTCTTACATTTACCGGAATTGCAGAAACCATGTGGTCAGTTTGAGGGTGTGGAGATAGGGAATCTGAGTCTCTGACTGGTGAAATATGAGATCCTGTATGGGATCCGGGATCCAGAATCCAAGGTGGAAAAAGGAGGTGAGACCAAAGAAAGGAGAACCACACATGGCAAGGCCAGAAAGGGGCAATGAGGATTAAGGAACTCTTTACCCTGTTGGCCTTCTGTAGAAATGTTGGGATAAATGATAACAGAGGTAAGCATAATGCAGACCCAGGAGCCAATCGTGGACTACAGTATCCCTGTGTGACTCCCCCTTGGGAGGAATCAGAGCAAAATATTTGTTGCAGTTGGCATTCAGGGAAGAGGCAGAGAGGTCATAACAAGGTTGGCCCCAATGGCTGAAAATCATGTTTGATACTGACTTTTTGAGGGACCAGTCATGAGGGATCAAAATTGACCTGTTGAGTCTGTCTACTAGAATGCTGGATATCCCCAGAATGTGTGTTGCAATTAGAAAATGGTCTGAAGATATCACCCACTCCCAAACTCTCATAGCCTCTCTCCCTGCAAAATGGGTAAGAAAGGGTTTCTCCTTGTTTGTTGATATACCAGACAACTGACATGTTGTTGATGTGGATCTCAATTGTCCCCAGCAGGGAGATCACCATGGAAGGCTTGAATGAAAGGAGGACTGCTCTCATCTCTAAGACTCAGATATGCAATTTGGTCTCTGTGATCAACCATGTGCCTTGGACCATCTTCCCTAGGAAGTGCTCACCCAGACCAGGATGTGTCCATGGTCACTGTGGCCATGGTTGTCAGAAGAGAGAAAGGTCTACCCAGAAGAGGGTCATGTGATTCCAACCACCACTGGAGATAGTTCCAGCAGATCTGAGATAACTTTATGGGAGCAGACAGAGGATGTTAAAGGATAGAATGATAAAGGATAGACCACTGAACTGTTGTGGTCCACTGGAGAACCCTCATCAAGAATCTCACCAGAGGAACTACAATAATTGTGGCTGCCGTTGACCCTACAGCCTGTAAAACCAACTTGGCCGGTGACTGCAGGTTCTGCAGCACATCTTGCATGTATTTTCTGATAAGTAAAATGCAAAGTGTTGGCAAGTAAGCTACTTGTGTCCTTGAATCCAATTGCATCCCTATGAATTAGAAGTTATGTACTCACCATAATGTTCCATCTGAGTAGGTATCTTCATTTGTCTGCAACCTTTGGGATACGGATCCGATCTCGGATCCGAGCCAGCAACTTTTACCACAGCATAGATCCGAGCTCCTAGCTCCTCCCTTTACCCATAATCCCCTGCCAACCCTAACTGACCTCAGATCAAGTTTGCCCGATATAAGCAATGTAAATGTGCCCCGGAAGGGGCTAATCCAAGACAGATCCTAAAGGTCAGGGGGAAGGAGGGGGGATGGTTGCAGACAAATGAAGATACCTACTCAGATGGAACGTTATGGTGAGTACATAACTTCTAAATCTGAAGTAGGAACTTCATTTGTCAGCAACCTTTGGGACAGAGTCCCCAGCTACCTGAATCCTGGGTGGCCTTTATGGAAGAACATTCCAGAGCACTGCAGAGCCAAAGGACGCCCTACCTCTGGAGACAACATCCAGTTTGTAATGGCTGATAAAGGTATGAGATGAGGCCCAAGTGGCTGCGGAACAAATATCATCTAAGGGGACCCTAGATTTAAAAGCCGCCGAACCAGTGATGGCCCTAGTAGAATGAGCTCGGACTCCCTGAGGTGCAGGCCTTCCCGAACTCTGATACGCTAAGAGGATACAATTAGCTATCCACTGTGATAGTGTAACTTTAGAAATTGACTTGCCTAAACTTGTTTTGGCAAAGGAGACAAACAACTGGTCAGATTGCCTATGACCAGTAGTTCGATGAGTATAAAAACGTAATTGTTTGTGCACATCCAAGGAATGCAGTTTATATTCTCCTTGGTTCTGGTAATGGGGAAAGAACATGGGAAGATTAATAGATTGATTAATATTAGCTTCCGAAGACACCTTAGGCAGAAAGGACGGATTGATCCTGAGGTAAACTCTATCTGGATGGAAGGATAAATATGGCGGCTTAACACATAGAGCCTGAAGTTCAGAGACCCTTTTAGCTGAAGTAATGGCCACTAAGAAGGCCGTTTTCCAAGAGAGATATTTAAGATCAACTGTGGCCGCCGGCTCGAAAGGGGGGCTAGTCAAGGCTTGGAGAACCAAAGACAAATCCCATGGGGGTACTACCTCCCTGACTAGAGGCCTGAGAAGGAAAGTACCCTTGAGGAAAGCTTTACAAAGCTTAGAAATCATCAGAGGGCCTGATCCATGCCCTACATGATAATGCAAAATCTCTGCCAGTTGTACCTTGACTGTACAGCAGCTAGCCCCTTGATGAAAAAGGGTAGTTAAGAACTCCAAAACCGACGTGAGAGGCACCGTGAAAGGATCCAAGTGATGGTGCTCCGCCCAGATGGAGAAACGTTTCCACTTGCTTCGGTAGACTCTTCTGGTGGAAGGTTTATGTGCTGCTACTAGGATGGCTTTGACTGGTGAGGAGATTCCGGGAGTCCTAATCAGGAGTGGAACTGGAGCAACCAAGCCGTCAGCTTGAGGTTGACCAGGTTGGGGGCCGGGAGACCAAGAGGGTGGGTAATGAGATCTGGGAGTGGATCCAGAATCCATGGTGGATGAATTAGGTGAGACCATAAGTACGGAAACCATGTTTGACAAGGCCAGAATGGGGCAATGAGGATCATTTTGCTCCCCAGCCGACTGGCTTTCTGTAGGAGTTTCAGCATCATGGGCAAAGGAGGATAAGCGTAAAGGAGACTGGGAGGCCAAGCATGTACTAGAGAGTCTCTCGGGGACTCCCCCTGAGGGGGGATTAGAGCGAAGTAACTGTTGCATTTGGTATTTGAAGGAGAGGCAAAAAGATCTCAACAGGGTTGCCCCCATAGGGCAAATATTTGTTTCGCTACTAGAGGATTGAGAGACCATTCGTACGGAGTTAGAATCGAATGACTGAGCCTGTCTGCTAGGATGTTGGACCGTCCCGGAATGTGCGTTGCAATAAGGAAGCGGTTGATGGAAATTACCCATTCCCACACTCTCATGGCCTTGCGACAAAGGGGATAAGACCTGGTTCCCCTCTGTTTGTTGATGTACCAGACAACTGACATGTTGTCCATTTGTACTGCAATTGTCCCAATCGGTAGAAGGCTGTGAAGTGCCTGCAACGTCAAAAGCAGTGCCCTCATCTCTAGGACATTGATATGCAAAGAGGTCTCTGTGTCGTTCCATGTGCCTTGGACCATTCTGCCTGAATAGTGCCCCCCCACCCCCACCCCAGGCGAGAGGCGTCCGTGGTCACTGTGGCGATGGGGGAAGGCATCAAAAATGGTCGTCCCGTGTGGAGACTCGGGGACCGGAGCCACCACATGAGCGACGTTTTGCAAGCCCTGCTTAGGGGAATAGGATGGGACAGGGGGTTGCGAGACAGGGACCATTGTACTTGGAGGGTCCATTGCAGTACCCTCATATTTAGGTGGGCTAGGGGTAGTAGAGGAATAGCTGCCACCATAGACCCTAGACCCCTCAGGATCAATTCCGCAGGTGGAGCAGGAAGAATGAGAATGGCCTTGACATGCAACCTCAGGTTCTGAAGCCGATTGTGAGTTAAGAAGGCAAGCATTATCCTGGAATCCAATCTTGCCCCTATAAAATCTATCACCTGTGAGGGGACTAGAGAAGATTTGGTCATGTTGATAGTTAACCCTAGACGTGGAGCAAGGTCGAGGAAGTAATCCCTGCCTGAACAGAGCAGATGCCTTGTTGGGGCGATGAGGAGCCAGTCGTCGAGGTACGGAAAGACCTGAATTCCCTGAAGCCTCAGGTGGGCCGCTATGACCGCCAAGACTTTGGTGAACACCCTGGGGGCTGAGGTGAGACCGAACGGAAGGGCCCTGAACTGAAAGTGACTGGCTCCCAGCCGGAAGTGGAGGAACCTCCTGGAGCGTCTGTCCACTAGGATATGGTAGTACGCATCCTTGAGGTCTATCGAAAACATCCAATTTTTCTCCCGTAATAGGGGAAGAATAGATTGTAAGGTGACCATTTGGAACTTTTCGTTGGGTACTGCCAAGTTCAGGAGAGAGAGATCGAGAATGGGTCTCAAGTCCCCCATCTTTTTTGGCACCAGAAAGAACCTGGAGTAAAACCCCGATCCAAACTGATCTGGGGGGGACGGGTTGGGTGGCTCTTTTTTGTAAAAGCTGCTGAATTTCTGTAGCAGCTGCCTCCCTCTGATTGGGTGGTACATCAGGGAGGCTTCTGATTTTGGGGGTTACAATAAAGGGAATTTGGTATCCTCTGGATATGACGCGAAGCACCCAGCAATCTTTTGTTATGGACTCCCACATTGCTAGGTGCTTCGAAAGACGCCCCCCGACTGCCTCCAGAGTGGAGCAGCTGGGCAGCCCCTCAGGGCTTCTGCGTGGGCCTCTCAGAGAATGGTTCCCTGGACCCAAAGTTTCTGGGACCCCCTCTGCCTCTTGGGCGGCATCCTCCCTGTCCTCCTCTGCCACGAGAAGACTGGTTGTCCGGAGCAGACTGGGACTGATGCGATTTTCTGAACCACATCTTCTTCTGACCCTTTTGGTTCTTAGAAAAGGACCGCAGGGGAGCAGAGAAGCGGACTCCAACGGCAGACAACGTCTTCCCGTCTTTCTCGCTCTGGACTAAAGTGTCGCGAATGGTTTTGCCAAAAAGTGCAGAACCATCAAAGGGGGCATTCGCGAATGATGCCTTAAAGGGTTCTGAGAAGTCACAGTGTCAGAGCCAGCCTGATGCCTGATTACCAGGTCGGCTCCTTCAGTGGCGTGTGACAAGAGCTGCATACAGGTGTTAGAAACTGAACGTAGAGTAGACATTCGGGAGGAGTACAGATGCTTGTCTCCTTCCGACTTGGACTCTGGGGGGATGCAGCGTATTCTTTTATTAGATCCCGCTGCATCCGGATGATGTGTGCCATATAGTTCAGCGCTCTCATGGAGAAGGTTGCTGAACTAAAGACCCACTTCCCCAGGCGGTCCATCGCTCGAGAGTCCTTACTTGGCGGGTGGACTCCAGAGCTCTCCTGAGCCAGGTCTCTCTTGGTGGCCACCGCCACCAACAAGGCATCCACAGGGGGGACATCTGCTCCAGTGGGTTCTTTCAGCAGGGGGACTCAGGATCTGGCGCTTGGGGACTGGCTCTACAGTGTCCGGCTCCTTTAAAGCCCTGGTGGAAATAAGGTCCACCAGGGGGTCGGGGGGAGGGGACACCCAAGAGGTAGATGGTCCTGCTTTGAATGCCTCTAGGAATACGGACTCATCGGAGGAAGCCTTGGGGGCAGACCACCCCCCCAATCCTGAGCATCTCCATGATGTCTCCAAAGGAGACATCCTCGGGGGGTGACCTTGGGGAGCGCCTTCCCCTTCATCTAAGTCTGTATCTTCGGTAAGGGACTCAGAGGAGTCCATGTGCCTCCTCTTACACTTGGCTTTGTGAGGGACCTCTTCGGGGGGCTGTCCAAGGAAGACTCACCAGCAATATCACGTTCCGCAGGAACACCCAGAGACGCTGAAGCAGGCTGTCCCGAAGGCCGGGTGATGGGAGCCCGGACCAGCTTAGAGGGAGTGCAGGGAGGAGCCAAAGCCAGGACCAGGGGTCTGGATGCACTCAACAGTGCCCTCTCCACCACTGCAAAAGCCAAGGGGGAGCTACTCTTAATAGGCTCCGAGAGTCGGCTCCCACTCGGATCCGAAGCGGGGACCGGATCCGGGGCAGAGACCCTCGGATCCGAAGGACCCATGTGCTCCAACCGGGACGGAGCCGAAGTCACACAAAGTCCCTTGGATCCGAAGCTCCACCCATGGCTCCGAGAGGTCAGATCGGACAAACTTGAGGGACCAGTTGGAGCCGAAGTAACTAATACTGTCGGCTCCGACACACCCCCGGATCTGACGCGGCTCGGCTCCGAATGCTCCGAACCTGGGAAGTGGGACGGAGAAGGAGCAATTGGGGCAAAAAATGGGGTCGAGCTCCCCCCCAGAGGGGGGGGGGAGGCAAGAGCACTCCCATCTGCAGCTGGGCCTGGATGAACCTCCTCATCATCCGGTCCATGTCTGCTTCTGACATACTAAATGTGGACCTCAACGAGGCCACCGAGGTAGACCTAGATTGACACCTCGATGACCTCGATGGGGACCAGGTTGCCTCCTCCCCAGGTCCCAGTGAAAAACAAGGGGACCGGAGCCGAGGAGGAGGCGATCCAGAAACCCTGGATGGAGAAGCCCGCTTGGCGGGCGGGGCCGAGGAAGAGTCCTCGGCCCGCCGCTTATGGTGCTTCTCCTTCCTTTTGGTTTTTCCGGCCTCCCTCTCCTCCGGAGCCAAAATGGGAGGTTGAGTCCCGACCAGAGGAAGGGAGGCAGGGGTGGCTACCACCAAGGGCTGGGTAGCGGCCACCGAAGAACCGGAGGCCGGAGCCGAGTCCGGGGGCAAAAGGCCCGCCAGAATCAGCTTAGACCTCCGGTCCTTAAGTGCCCTGGGGTTGAATGCTGCACAAATCGTGCATCCCGAGGAGAGGTGTTCAACCCCAAGGCACCTAACGCACCAGGTGTGGCCATCCGCCGGTGAAAGCTTATGGCCACACTCGGTGCACTTTGAAAAGATGGCTTTAGGGGCCTCCGACATGTTGAATGGAAAAACACACTCACTAGGCCCCTACACACACCACAAACACACACTACGAACCACCGAGGGTAGGGAGGAAAATTTTTACAAAAAAAGATATTTAAGAGGGAACCTAAACAAACTCACACAATCACACAAGAAAGTACAAACAAATTCTAAGTTTTTTCTCACAAAACCTCTGAATTGCCAGGAGCTCAAAATCCAGCTTGCAGGCTTGAAGCGCGGCAAACTAGATCTGAGGTCAGTTAAGGTTGGCAGGGGATTATGGGTAAAGGGAGGAGCTAGGAGCTCAGATCTATGCTGTGGTAAAAGTTGCCGGCTCGGATCCGAGATCGGATCCGTATCCCAAAGGTTGCTGACAAATGAAGTTCCTACTTCAGATCTCTAGGTTTTGCATGGACATCAATGTCGATTTTGCTGGATTTATTGTGATGCCCAGGTGATTGTAGATAGTTGTGTGATTGTAGTAGAAGATTCCTTGTCAGTGCAGTCAGGAGCCAATCATCTAGGTATGGAAACAACCGGAATCCTTTTAGTCTTATGTGAGCAGCTACAACTGCCAAACATTTGGTAAACACCCAGGGGCAGTGGTGAGTCCAAAGGGCAGTGTCCTGAACTGGTAATGATCAACTCCCAGCCAAAACTGCAAATGACTTCAGAAGTGCCTGTTGACTTTGATAAGATAGTATGCATCCTGAAGATTTACAGAGCACATCCAATCATCCTTGCATAACAGTGGCAAAATGGACTGAACTGCAGCCATTCAGAACTGACTTCTTGATGAAATGATTCAGATTGTTGAGATCCAGAATAGGTCTCAGGTTCCCTGTCTTCTTTGGCACCAAAAAGAAGCAAGAATAAGTTCTGAATCATCTTTGTTTGGTAGGGACCTCTTGGATGACTTTTTTGTAGAATTTTTGAACTTCTTGTAAGGTGTACTCCCTCTGACCGGGTGGCACACTGGGGACTCTCCTCCTTGGGCCTGGAGGAGTTAGGGAAAAGGAAATATAATAGCCTCTGGATATCATTTTTATCACCCAGTAATTGCTTTTTATACTTGTCCAGGCATCCAGATGCAGGGATAGTTGATCCCGAATGCTTCCAGAGATGGACAGTCGAGCACAGCTTCAGGAACACTGGAAGGGCCTGTCAGGAAAAGGTTCCCTGGAGCCCTAATTCTGTGGACCCCCTATGCCTCTGGGGCAGTGTCTACCATTGAAACCTCCACCTCTGCTTCTGGAGGAGGTATCCCCACACGGGTCCTGAAAAAGGCCTTGAGACTTCCTGAACAAAGTTTTCTTCCCACCTCACTGGTTCCTGGAGAAAAGTCCTCTGAGGAGTAGAACACTTGATCCCCACAGCAGAGAAGGTCTTTCCTTCTTGCTCGCTGTGGGTTAATGTGTCTTTCACAGATGGTCCAAAACAAGCAGGACCCATTGAAGGGGGCATTAACGAATGGCACCTTGAAGAGTTCCGCAAAGTCACAAAGCCATATCCAGGCATGTCTACTGATGCCTATGCCTGTACCAGATGCTCATAAGGTGCCTTCCACTGCATGGGAAATCAACCTCCTCAAGGAATTAGTGAGGGAAGAAAGAGTAGCCAGTTGGGGAGAGACCTTTTTCAAGTCCTCCTCTGACATGGTCTCGACAAGAGAGTTGCATAATTCTTTAACCAGTTCTTTCTGAAAATGGGTGAAGTGCACCAAATAGTTCAATGACATCGTTGCAAAGGTAGCTGAGGCATAAATGTGCTTTTCATGTCTGTCCAATGCTCTAGACTCCTTGTTAGGTAGATGGACAGTGGAGTTTTAGTGGCTGCTGCAATGACAATGTCATCTACAGGCACACTCTTACTCCAGCTGTACGATCTGATAGTGGACTCAGGAACCTATTTTAGGAATAGGCTCGACTATGTCCGGCTCCTTCCAGGCTTGATGGGAGACTAGGTCAATCAGCTCATCCACTGGGGGAGTCAACCAGGATGTAGACAGGCCTGTCCCAAAAGCCTCCAGGAACACCAATTCCTCAGACAAATGTTGGGCAGACCATCCACCTTTCTATTGTAGGAGTTCTAGGATGTCACAAAAGGAGACATCCTCAGGTGGTGATCTGGGAGATCCTTCTCCCGTATTGAAATTGGTGCCCTCAGTGAGGGAATCCAAAGGGGAGTCTATCTGCCTCCTTTTACACTTCTTCTTCCAAAAGACCTCCTCACTGGGGTGTTCCAGGAGGTGACAGAAGAACAGAGGACTCTCTGGGGAGAAGTAGCCTGGAGGCTCCTCTGGACAGGCTGACCTAGGGCAGGAATGACATGCTCAGTGCTCAGATCCGATGAAGGACAGGGTAGCTGAGTGAGAGGAGACAACTCTCTAAAAGTAGAGAAATCCCTTTATGCTATGAGGAAGGTCGATGGGCCTGGGGAAACCCTGTCTCTCTCCCTCAGAACAGAAGTTACTCGAGGTGAAAGAGCAGATCCACCCACGGATCTGAGGCCTTTCAACAGAACCGGACCTGAGCTGTTGAAGGCCAAAGCTCCAAGCAGAAGCGATGCCTCCAACAAAGTCAGAGCCTAGAGGTGGCACCAACATCTCAGGTCTGGGACATGCTATGATATAACATAAATATAAATGAAGCAGTGCCAGTCAGGGAAACCAGAATTGAAGAAGGAAGCTTCCTCGGATGCAACATTGACTCTCTCGGGTACCCAGGCTCTTGGGTTTCCAAAATCAAGGGTCGGAAAAGGAGTCTGAATGGAAGGCGGAGGAGGAGCACTCATGGATCTGAGATGGGATGGAAATAGCACCACCCCCATCTGGATCTGCACCCTGAGGAGCTTCTGCATCATCCCATCAATGTCAGCCTTGGTGAAGCTTCAGGAAGACCTGGAAGATGCCAAGGAAGCGTGTCTCAATTTGGTAGGGGTTTGAAGGGCCTTTGAAGGAAGAGCAGGGGACAACAATTCTACCTGGAAGGCCGATGTCAGACTCCTAAAGACCAAATCTGAAATCCTGGGATCCGAGGAGGCGGCACTGGGCATGGAGCATCCTGAAATAACAATAGGATCCATGTCTTAGAGGTGCTCAGAGCCACACAAGATGGATCCAATAACACTTTCAGATCTGAAGCTGGTCCAGCAATCTTCAGAGTTGACACAATCTGATCAGAATTCTTTGGATCCAAGCATTTGTGGGAGGTACTCAGATCAGCAGATGACTGATCTGAGATCTTAGTCTTTTTCTTCTGGCTTGCTCTGACTCCCCTGAGGAAGCTGAGAGGGAGCATTTGGAGAGCTATCATCCTTAAGAGGGGGGGGGGTTGAGCCTCAGAAGAAGTGGATACAGGTAACAAGCCCCTCACAATGAGCTTGTTACAGAGATCATCTAAAGTGAGAGAGTTGAATGCTGCACACACCTTACACTCAATATCTAAATGGTCTGGACCCAGACAATATACAAACTTCTTGTGCCCACAAGGAGTGCCTCCCTTGAACCCAGCAAGCTTCTCTGCCACAGTAGTACACTATATAGACAGCACCAGTGAGACTAATAAACAGTAAAGCTAACTCTTAAACTTAATGTTTAAACTCTAAACTTTTAAACTTTGACTAGAAAGTTTTTTTTTTTTGAAAGTGGCAATGGCATGAGGAAGAAGAAGAAGCAAGAGAACGGAAACCCAACATCCTTGACATCTGATAACTAGGAGGAGGCAAAGGTAAATGAAGAGAGAATGAATTATAACAATAATAGCAAAGTTAACTCTACAGAAAAAAATCTTTTGAAAATTTCAAACTTATCTGAACCACTAGCCCGAGACTGGAACCACATTTGATTGCAACGCGCAGCAAATGATATCTGAGGAGCTGAGAAAGGCATGAAACATAGTGGGTTGGGGGAGGAGCTCAAGACTCAGGTTTTAAGTCTGGGAAAACTGTAGAGTCAGATCTGATATCGGATCTTAGATCCATTTATGAGGAGGAACGAAAAGGACATCAGATTTGAAAGTTTTGATACTCATCCAATAACTTTTTCAGATCACACATCAATAATAAGTAAAATAAAAATGCAGGGTAATAAAATAAAAATGAGATACTGACAGCTTCCCACCCATCTGCTGAAAAGACAGGAAATTAAGGAATGGGTACTGGAAATTATTCGTGAGTTATTAGAGAAGAAATGTATTCTGAAAATATAGCTAGGGAGTAGGATAAATTGAAAGTGGAGTTTAAAAACAGGGTGGAAATAAAAGAGATATAGTTAAGAAGTAACAAGAATTATTTAGAGGGATTGACAAATGTTAATGTATTGCAGAATAGGGATCTCACAGAACAAGAGGAGCAAATGCAGAATGCTAAACAGAAAAATAAGGGATTACCTCGATAATATGCATGAGTTTAGAAAGATTGCTGTTAAGCAACTGTTTTTTGATAACTCCACAGCACAAAAACTTTTAGCACAACTCAGGCAGCAGAAAATGGAAAGGGCTGTCACCAAGCTCAGGGAGCCTACAAAAAGGAAGATAACAAGCGATCCTGTAGAGGTACTAGAAATATTTCAGAAATTCTATGAAAGTCTGTATAAAACAAATAAATATGTAAATCAAGAAAAGATACAAATGGAAACGTTTATGGAAGAATTAAGTATGCCAAGGTTAGAGGTAGATGAGGCTGAATTACTAAAACAGGATAGGAGATGAGATAAAAATTGTGATGTATAACCAATCAGCAGGAAAGTCCCCAGGAATACATGGTATTTCCTGTGGAAGTTTGGAAGCTAGGAGAGAAAAACTGATAAAGACCTGGAAGGTTTTGTTTAACAGTACTGTAAGAGGAGGAGAAGCACCAACATCCTGGAAGGGTGGTAGCTGTAATACTTAGAGGGTAAAGACCCATTAGATCCAGCTTCATATAGGCCCACTTCAATTTCAAACCATGATTATAAATGTGTGTGTCTATAATGGCTAAAAGAATGGCAAAGGTCAAAACTTTTAAAACGAGAAAGGCAGCACAGTATTCTAGCAGGATCCAGTTTATTCGAAACTCTAAAAAATAAAATAAAAAGAAAATCAAACAAACTTCATTGACATGTACTAAGCACTTTCACCCATATCCACAGTGGGCATCTTCAGGGTACAATGAGCCTCCAACATCTACATCATTAAATACACTAACAAATTACACAACGCCCTTAAAGAGCAGCCAATTGATGGTTTGAATTAATTAACATAATTGATTAAATTAATTGCATTCAGGTACCTAACATTTTTTCTCTCTTTTGTGAATTATAACAAAACCTAATACACTAAAAATCTTTAACTCCGCAATTTAAAAATCTGTACATGCTTTAGCATTTTATGATAAATATAAATAATGACTAAAATTAAGTTAAATATGTAATATATAAAATTATTTGCACCTTATGTGTATAACTTAAAATATAAAATGTGGTGTTTAACTTCTAAATGAATGTCATAAAATGAATAATACATAATAAATGTGTGTATAAATATATAAAACAGTCATAATTAATGGCCAATAATACATGTTCAATGTCACCTACGATGTATACAGCTTAACATATAATAAAGTTTATGTGCATACTTCTTTAGGTAAATAAATATATATATTAATACTTAAAAGCTTGAATACCTCAAAAAACTTTAAAAACTTAAAAACATCGCAGATGTGTCTAAATAATCATATACAATAGAATTTATGTTTTAATATAGTAGCAATGGAAATGTGGTCATTGATATCTGGTGGATTTGTGGCATCCAATCTCAATTGCCACAGACACTCTTTGGCTTCCAATAGATTTTTATCGTCACCCCCTTTTTTATTATTATTGTTTGGAATTCTGTCTATAACAAAGAATATGAATCTCTTAAATTCTTTACATTTCTGGCTGTGTGTGTATAGTGAACTCACTGTTTTCTTCTTCCTTATGTCTCTTGTGTGTTCAAGTATGCGTTCCCTAAGTTTCCTGATAGTCTTCCCTAAGTAGTATGCTGGACAACTAGTACATGTCGCTATATATACCACCATCTTGGTACTGCAATTGCAATATCCAGGACATCTAATAGTTTTTCCATAGTTCTGAACTACATATGGACCATCATTAACAAACTTGCAAGTACTGCATAGGTCACATTTACTCATTTTGGACATTTTATGTAGTTCTTTGTTGGTGCTTGTTTCTAATAATTCCTTTAAATTCATACCCCTACTACAGGTAATCTCGGGGTGACTACCAATAATGTCAATGTTCCATTTTGTTCATAAAAACACTAAGCCATGTCTCGTAAACTATATTAGATATTTTGGATGCTGTTTCATTAGATGGAATTATAAATGCATCCATTTTGTTACTCTTTTCATTATTCAATGTTTCACTATCTATTCCAAATATGATGATTGGTTGGCATGTAAGGTTTCTCTTAACCAACACCTCTTTTTTCATGCTGTGTATTAATTTCTGGGGATAACCCCTATCAAAAAACACGTTGGTAAGTTTACCAATTTCTTCTTGGAATAACATGTCATCACTCACTATTCTCGATAGTCTAACCATCTGTCCTTTCACTAGGTTCTTTTTTTGAAACTGGGGGTGACAGCTATCATAGTGCAAGAATGAATTTGAATATGTCTTCTTTCGAAATATATTAGAACCAATCCTGTCATCTTTTATAAAAAATAGTATATCTAAATACTCACAGTTGTTTTCATAAATAGTGCTAGTAAATTTCAAAAAAGTTGTTGCAGTGCCCAAAAATTCCACAAATTCCTGGATTTCTTCCTTGTTCCATTCCAAAAAACAAGAATGTCATCCAGGTATCTTAAATATAATACTATTTTAGATCAGTAAACAGAGGTAAAAATGAACTGTGTCTCCCAAAATGCCAATACCAAATTAGCATATATTGGAGGACATCTAGCACCCATAGCCACTCCTGTACATTGTTTGTAATACTCCCCATCAAGAAAAATAAAGTTATTGTTTAGAACCATTTCCATCAGTTCAACTATAAGCTTACGTTAGACAGTGTGCATATCACTAAATCTTGATAGACTAGCTTCAAACATTTCTAAACCTAAGGCATGTGGTATAACAGAAAATAAATTGATGACATCTATGGTGACCATAATTGTGTCTGAATTAATGTCAGATGTGTGTTCTCACAACATCTAAACAATGCCATGAATCTTTGAGTATATGGGGTAACTTACTCAAGATACCCTTAAAATGAACATCTATATATGAGGCCATAGCTTCAGTTTTGGAACCTTTTGCTGAAATTATAGGCCCAAAAGGTAGATTGTTCACGTCTTTATGTATTTTGAGAATGCCAAAGATGGATGGTGTGATTGGTATCTCTACCAGCAAATAATCATGTTAGGTACCTGAATGCAATTAATTTAATCAATTATGTTAATTAATTCGAACCATCAATTGGCTGCTCTTTAAGGGTGTTGTGTAATTTGTTAGTGTATTTAATGATGTAGATGTTGGAGGCTCATTCTATTCTGAAGATGCCCACTGTGGATATGGATGAAAGCGCTTAGTACATGTCAATGAAGTTTGATTTTGTTTTTATTTTATTTTTTGGAGTTTCGAATAAACTGGATCCTGCTAGAATACTGTGCTGCCTTTCTCATTTTAAATGAATGGCAAAGGTGATGTCAAAATTAATACATGTGGATCAATATGGTTTTGTGGAGGGGAGGCACACATCTGGCATCATTAATAGAACAAAGATGATCCAGAAAGAGACGCAGAATGTAAGAAAATGCCACTGCTGTTGTTTGGTCTTGATGCAGAGAAAGTATTCAACAGAGTAAGCTGGGATTTTATGAGAAGGAAAAGCATGAGAGTGCTTCCAAGGTCACAATATAGATTTATTAATTATAAAAGTACAAAGTGCAGAATACAATAATGTTTAGCGTTTTCATACCTAACTATTAACGGACTTCATCAAAACAAATAAAGGCCTACCCAATACATTTGTAGAGAAAATAGCTTGTTTAGTTAATTCTCTAGCCAATCAAAACTTCAATGCATATTCAAAATGCATTACTAAATTAAAAAAAAGTTATGTCTTACCATAACGTTCCATCTGTTTTGTTGATCCTCGTTCAGTCATTATGCCTGGGTTATCGGTTCTGACCTCGGAAACGAGCCGGCCATCTTCCAAGCTCGCGACAGCCACAAACTCTCGTGCTAAACTCTTACCCATAATTCCCCTCTCTCTGTTACCTTAGATTGAGTTTGCAAGTCAAAGGAAGTAGAGGCTACCTCTGGTCAAAGAACCTAACAGAACCAGATGATGAGATCCACTATAAGCCTCAGGAGGGGGAAGGAGGGAGGGTCGTAATGACTGAACAATGATCAACAATACAGATGGAACATTATGGTAAGACATAACTTCTTTATCTGATATTGTTAATCCTAGTTCATTCCTTACGCCTGGGACAGAGTCCCCAGCTACCTTTATTCCTGGGAGGCTCTCATGGAAGAACATTCCTGGGTACCATTGAACCAAAGGATGCTCTTCCTCTGGAGGCCAAATCCAGTTTGTAATGGCTGATGAAGGTATGGGATCTAGCCCAAGTTGCAGCTGCACAAATGTCAGGTAAAGAAGCTCTAGCATGAAAGGCAGCAGAAGTTGCGACCGACCTAGTGAAATGAGCCCTAATGGCTGCAGTCAGAGGGATATCGTGAGTTTTGTAAATAAATGTTACACAGTATTTTAACCATTTAGCCAATGTGACCTTAGAAACAGCACATCCAAGTCTAGGACCAGAGTAGGCCAGGAACAGCTGATCTGATTTGCGAGAAGCCTTGGTTCTGTCAAGATAGAAACAAAGTTGTCTGTGAATGTCAAGGGTATGTATGCAATTCTCTCCTCTGTTAGAATAATTGGGAAAGAAACTGGCAATTCAATGGATTGGTCAATGGACATTTCAGAGATCACTTTTGGCAGGAAGGAAGGATTAGTTCTCAATGACACTCTATCTTTATGAAAGATTAAGTAAGACGGTTTGATGCATATAGCTTGAAGTTCAGAGATACGTTTGGCAGAAGTAATGGCGGCCAAGAACAAAGTTTTCCAAGAAAGAAACTAGAGGTCACAAGAAAAAACTGGTTCAAAGGGAGCCGTAGTCAATGCTTGCAGAACTAAAGACAGATCCCATGGCTGGCTAGGTTCTCTAAAAGGGGGCTTCAATGATTTATGTCTTTTAGAAAAGTCTTGCATAATTTGTGTGACATAAGAGAAGAGTCATGGACACCATTGTGAAAATTAGATATCGCAGCCAAATGAACTCGAATGGTAGAAGCAGATAGGCCGGATTGGAACAAACTGAACAGATACTCCAGTACCACCAGCACTGGTGCTGAAAAAGGGTCTATCTCTTTTTCCTTCAGCCAAATGGTAAACCTTTTCCACTTGCTGAGATAAGTAGTTCTGGTGGAAGACTTATGAGATGTAATAAGAATGTCACGTACTGGGGAAGAAAGATCAGTCTGCCTGGCAATCGCTGGAAGTGGAGGAGCCAAGTTGTGAGCTTCAGGCTGCTCAGGTTGGGGTGAATCAAGCTCTGTGGATTGGAGATCAAATCCGGAGTTGGATCGAGAATCCATGGTTGATCTAGCAGGTGAGGTCATAAGAAGGGGAACCAAATCTGCCGAGGCCAATATGGCGCAATGAGGATTATCTTGCTCTTCAATCGGCGGGCTTTCTTCAGGAACTGAGGAATGAGAGGAAGAGGGGGAAAGGCATAAAGCAGACCCGAGGGCCAATCATGAACTAGAGCATCCCTGGGTGACTGTCCCCGAGGGGGAATCAGGGCAAAGTAATTGCTGCACTTGTAGTTGATTGGGGATACAAAAAGGTCGCAGCAAGGGAAACCCCAGTTGTTGAAAATCTCCGCCACTATAAGAGGATTCAGAGACCACTCGTGTGGTTGCAGAATGTACCTGCTCAATCTGTCTGCTATCACATTGGAACTCCCGGGAATGTGTGTTGCTAAAAGGAAGCGGTTGGTAGCCATTGCCCATTGCCATATCCTCATGGCCTCCCAACAAAGAGAGTAGGATTTGGTTCTGGCTTATTTGATGATGTACCAGACTACAGCCATATTGTCCGATTGTATTGCAATATTCCATGACGGAAGAAGGGGATGAAATGCTTGCAATGCTAGACGCACCACCCTCAGTTCTAGGACATTTATATGCAGATAAGCCTCTAGGTCCAACCACGTGCCTTGGACTGTCTTCACCTGAAACCCCCCAACCCCATCAGAGAGGCATCTGTGGTCACTGTGGCTTTGGGCTGTTGGGGTTTGAAGGGGCGAGACCACTGTGACCGGTTCTGCGACATCCACCAAATTAAGTCTTGTTTGCATCTCTGAGTCACTCGAATCTGGGATGAGAGAGGAGACTGAAAAGGGTACCACTGGGTGAGTAGTAACCATTGTAAAAGCCTCATGTGAAACCTTGCGAGGGGGACAATGGTGATGGAAGCTGCCATGGAACCCAACAGCTGGAGAACAGAATGTGCTGTCGATCTTTCCCTTGAGAGGAAGGGTATGAGCTGCTTTATCCTTAAGATTCTGCACTCTGGAATCGATGCCATGCAGTTCTTTGTATCCAACAGGACCCCAATTAATTCTATGGACTGGGATGGGGATAGGTTGGATTTTTGCCAGTTTATAGTTATACCTAAACTTTCTGCAGTGTGAAGAGAGTATGCTAAGGCTTTTCCCAATAGATGTCTGATGGGAGCGATGATGAGCCAGTCGTCTAAGTATGGAAACACCCGGAATCCTTGCAGTCGCAGATGAGCTGTGACAACTGCCATGCACTTGGTGAACACTCTGGGGGCTGTAGAGAGTCCGAAGGGCAGTACTCGGAACTGGTAATGACTGGCTCCCGCACAGAAGCGAAGGAATCTTCTCGATGGTCTGTCCACCTTTATGTGTTAGTAAGCATCTTGAAGATCTATAGAGCACATCTAATTGCCTGCCTCCAATAATGGGAGGATAGACTGTATTGTGATCATCCGGAATTTCTGTACTTCTACGAATTTGTTTAGCACACTGAGATCCAAGATTGGTATCCAGTCCCCGGTCTTTTTTGGCACTAAAAATAATCTTGAATAGAATTTGGATTCTATCTGGCCTGGTGGGACTATTTGGATGACTCTTTTTCTTAGCAGCTTTGAAATCTCTAATGCTGCTTTTACCCTTTGACTGGGTGGAATGTCGGGTAAGCTCCTTAGTGGGGCGGGACAAAGATCAAAAGAAATATGATAACATCTGGTTATTATCTCTCATACCCAAGAATCGGTGGCAATGGTTAGCCAGGCAGAAGGGTACAAGGAGAAACGACCCCCAACCACTTCCAGAGGAAAGCAGTTGGGCCGCTCTTCAGGATCGCTGCTAGGACTTGCCAGAGAAAGAATCTCTGGAACTCTGGTTACACGAACCTCCTCTGCCCCGAAAGGGGCATCTTCCATATGAGTTTCCCCCTCTGCCTCTAGGTGAAAACTTGGCTCGTATGTCACGGAAAGAACCCTGACAATTTTTGTGCCACATCTTCCCACTCTTCTGGTTTCTGGAGAACGCCAGTTGAAGGGAAGAATAGTGGACATTCACAGCAGAAAGGGTCTTACCATCCTGTTCACACCTAGCCAGTGCGTCTTTAACCTTGGGTCCAAACAATGAAGAGGCTTCAATGGGAGCATTCAGAAATGAAGCCTTGAAAGGTTCTGCGAAATCACACAAGCGCATCCAGGCATGCCGTCTCATGACTATGCCCGCACCCGCTGTTCCTTCTGATGCATGAGAAATCATACGCATGGAGGAATTAGAATCAATTCAAGGGTGGCTAACTGTGAGGCTACTTTGTCCCGGACCTTATCAGATACAGCTCCGGCCAATGTTTCAGAGAGCTCAGAAATTAAGTCTCTTTGAAGTCTGGGAAAATGTGCCATATAATTCAGGGACCTGACTTCAAAGGTCGCTGATGCAAAGGTACTCTTCCCCAATCTTTCCAGCGCCCGGGACTCTTTATTGGGCGGGTGGACAGTCTGCCTTTCTTCTGCCAGATCCTATTTTGTTGTGGCTGCCACCACCAAGGCATCTACAGGAAGACCTTTGGACCAGTGAGGCTCACTATCTGGAGGGGACAGGATTTTATCTGGCCTGCGGGGAATGGCATCAACAGCCTTCCATGCATGATGAGCTGGACAAGGTCATCGGTAGGTGGAGTAACCCAAGAGGTAGGGGGCCAGGCACGAAAGGCCTGCAGGAACACAGATTCTTCAGAGGTTGGGTTAGAAGGCTGCCAATCACTTCTCTGCTTAAGTATTTCAAGGATATCTCCAAAGGATACCTTAGAGGGTGACCGAGGGGACCCTTCCCCATCAAGGGTGGCTAACTGTGAAGCCACTTTGTCCCGGACCTCATCAGACACAGCTCCGGCCAAGGTTCCAGAGAGCTCAGAAATTAAGTCTCTTTGAAGCCTGGTAAAATGCGCCATATAATTCAGGGACCTTACTGCAAAGGTCACTGATGCAAAGGTATGCTTCCCCAATCTGTCCAGCACCCAGGACTCTTTGTTGGGCTGGTGGACTTTCTGGCTTTCTTCCGCCAGATCCTTTTTTGTTGCGGCCACCACTACCAAGGCATCTATAGGAAGACCTTTGGACCAGTGAGGCTCACTATCTGGAGGGGACAGGATTTTATCTGGCCTGCGGGGAATGGCATCAACGGCGTCAGGAGCCTTCCATGCACGCTGCATGATGAGCCGGACAAGGTCGTCAGCAGGTGAAGAAATCCAAGAGGTAGGGGGCCGGGCACGAAAGGCCTGCAGGAACACAGACTCTTCAGAGGTCGGGTTAGAGGGCCGCCAATCACATCTCTGCTTAAGTATTTCAAGGATATCTCCAAAGGATACCTCAGAGGGTGACCGAGGGGACCCTTCCCCATCAAAGTCTGTGTCTTCTATGAGGGACTCTTCTGGTGAGTCCACGTGCTTCCTCTTACATGAACTCGTGACAAATTTCCTCAGGGGGAGAATCTGGAGAAGACAGCACAAGAGGAGCCTCCAGTGGGAGTGTGTCCTGAGGCCCTTGTATCTGGTGTCCGCCAGAGGTGTCTTGTGTAAATTTTGATCCAGAGGAGGATGGGGGCACTGACAGCACAGGATCGCTAACAGACGTGAGAGCCTTCTCAATGAGTTGGAAGGCTGGTCTACCCAAGGAGGTCACACCCCTCTCAAGCAAATCAGCCCGCTGACGCAAGAGTGCCTGGATGGCTGTGAAAAACAGGAGTAAGTACGTAACAGCTAGCATCCAGAGCAGTGACTGGAGTGACGTCTCTCCTGCCACAAAGGCAACTGTGATTCCTTAGTAAGGTCCATGAAAGGAGCTGAAGTGAGGGAAGTCTGTGCTACAGCAGGGGGCTTCAAAGGCAATGAACGAGGAGAATAAGTAGGAGTCCTTGGAAAAGGGTGATCACCACCAAAGGAAGAGTAGTTCCTGGAGGGTTGGATACCTCTCGCCAAAAGCAATTGATCCACAAGGCACACCACATCATGTTCCGAGAGGCTTCCAGTGGATCTCACAGACATAGTTGAAGGGGAGTCAGGTCTATTCAAGGATGCAGGAAACTCGATGCCCACAGAGGGGTCTTTAGACGGTGCTAAAATAGGCATCTGCACTGAAAACAAAGGAGCCGTAAAGGCTTGTACTACTGGCGTCTGCACAGAGGAGATCATCAGTGCTGAAGGTAAGGTCTGCACCGATGAGGTCAGTGCCGAAGTGGTAGTTGGCACTGTGGTAGGTGCTGAAAGAGTCTGTGCGGAAAACGAGGTAGTTGGTACTGAGAGAATTGTTGGTGCCATGAAAATAGTTGGAGTCGAAGCAGAAGCTGGAGTCGGAACAATCATCGACGCTGGAAAGGTCTGCATCGAGGGAAAGGTCGGTTCCGATATGGAAGTCTGAACTGAGAGGCCCTTTGGTTCCGATGAGGTATAGGGCACAAAACTCAGTGCAGACGGCTTTGGTGCTAAAGAACTAGGCACCGAAAGCCTCGGGGCCGAGGAAGTCAAATCCGAACTAGAAAGTTTGGCCTTCTTAGGTCTCGGTTTCCAGTAGGAGGTGACAGGAGAGACTTGGCCTTCTTGTGTCCATCTCTTTTCTTATGGGAACTAGGAGGGATTGAAGCCTTCGTCCCAAAAATAGCCTCTGAAAAGGAAGATTTAAGTAGTCCCTTTAAAATCAGCTTATTTTTTTTTTCCCACCAAAGTCCTGTTAGAGAAAATAGCAAAAATCCCGCAAGGCAGGTCAACAGTCAAGTGAGGCACACCCAAATAGTAAACACATAATGCATGTGCATCCGAAATAGGCAATTTATGCCCACAATCCACACATCTTTTAAATCCTGGACTACCTTTTTTCTCTGCCATGATAGGGGGAAGAAGAAAAGGAAGGAAGAAGAAGGTACCAACAATGGTACAAGAAATACCCAAAGGTAAAGCAGGAAAGAATTTACCAACGATGGTAAAGGAGTTACCTGATGGTAAAAAAGAAGGGCTAAAGGAAACCAAAAAGATATTCTAGATGTGATAGGGTAAGAGATAACTATTAAAAAATTTAGAACAGAGAATAACTGTAATATGATAAAGCATTATCAAAGAAGTTTACTTAGCTCAAGAGAAGTGGCTTGACATGATTGAATGGTGATGCGGCAAATGAAATCTGAGGTAACAGGGAGAGGGGAATTGTGGGCAAGAGTTTAGCTCGAGAGTTTGTGGCTGTCGCGAGCTTGGAAGATGGCTGGCTCAGTTCTGAGGTCGGAACCGATAATCCAGGTGTAATGACTGAATGAGGATTAACAATATCAGATCAATTGTTATAAAACATATAATGTTTGTGAAATTCTAGTACATGGTATAACTTGGAAGCTCTTCATTTTAAAGCACTGTTTATTGTAGGGGTGGGCAAACTTTTTGATTCGTGGGCCACATTGAGTTCTAACATTTGACAAAGGGGCCGGAACAGGAGCAGATAGATGTCATGCTTTGAAAACATCACCTTATTGGGGGAAAAATACACATCTTGGGATATGGAGAAAACATGTGCTTTAATTTCCAATGAAAATGAAGAAAAGCATTACAATAAAATCTCTGACTTCGAAATGAGTCTTTATTTAAACACTGAAAATCAAATAAATGACCATTTTATTTTAAAGCACTGAAAGTTCTGTTATCCTAGCACTGTTTATTTTAACAACGTGCGTATCACGGAGACACACACATTTTAATGGGAGCAGTGTTGTTGGTCTCCTTTTTCAGCCAGCGCATCAAAGTCTGGAGTTAGTTTTGTTGTGGCGATTCTCAGGATGGATCTGAGGTGTAGGTCTCTTAACTTGGATCTGTGGCTGGCTTTGTTGATGTTCATGATGCTGAAGGTCTGTTCACACACGAAGGTAGAGCCGAACAAAGCCAACATCATCTGCGCTTTTCACCTTAGATTTGGAAACGCGGCATCATTGAGTGAAGCATAGAAGTCATTTAGATTCAGAGAGCTGAACTTCTCTTTTAAGGCAGGGTCGGACTGAAGGTCGATCAGTTCGAGCTGAAGCTCCTCTGGAGCTGTTTCGGGGTCTTGTGACAGAGGAAAGGCCACCAATTGAAGTGACTTGTCAATTTTGTCGAAATCCAAAAACCGACCGCAGAATTCTCCGTGCAGTGCATCCAGTGACTCACTGTATTTCTTTACTTTTGCTCCGGCCTCTTTCAGTGTGGCTAGTCTAGGAAAATGAGTGAATGACTTGTTCAAAATCTGCCTGGAGAATAAAGCCAGCTTGGATTTGAAGGCTTTCACGTTTGTGTACATGTCATGCACAAACTGCTCCTTCCCCTGCAGTTTCACGTTGAGCTCATTCTAGTGTGAAAATATGTCCGTAGCAAACACAAAGTCACACATCCAGCTCTTGTTGCTCAGCTCAGGAAATTCATCAGTCTTCCCCTGCCGCTCCAAAAACACGCCAATCTCCTCTTTGAGCTCCCACACTCGTTGAAACACTTTGCCCAAACTCAACCAGCGGACACGGGAGTGATAAAGCAGGTCCTGGTGATCCGCATCAGTTTCCTCCAGGAACGCAATGAACTGACGGTGCTGAAGTCCCATGCGTATGAAGTTGACGAGTTTCACCACAGGATTCACAACATGATTCAGCTGTAACACCGATTTACATAGAGATTCCTGGTGGATGATGCAGTAGAGGAAAATTACATCCTGGTCAGGGTTTTCATCTTTCACTTTATTCTGGATTCTCCTCAGCAGGCCAACGTTTTTCCCGTTAAATTCGGAGATCCATCTGTGGTGACGTTAACAAGCTTACTCCAGGGAAGCTTCATGTTTTCGATGGCAGCAGACACCTGTTCAAACAAGTCCTCTCCCCGTGTTTGTCCTTTCAGAGACTCCATTGTCAAAAACTCCTCCGTTATTTCAAAAGTTTCGTTGATTCCTCGGATAAAAATGAGGAGCTGAGCAGTGTCTTTGACATTGTTGCTTTCATCCAGTGCTAAAGAATAAAAAGTGAATGACTTCGCCTTTTTGTTTAATCTGCTGGTGATATCTTCATCTATTAGTTCCACACGGCGAGTCACTGTCCGCCGTGATAAACTGATTTTCTCAAATTTGTCTTTGGTCTCCGGGCACAAAATACCTGCTGTCTCTACCATACATTCTTTTAAAAACTCGCCCTCAGACAGTGGTTTGCTGGCCTTTGCTATTTTGAATGAAAGCATAAAACTAGCCTTGGTACTTGACGCTTGAATGGCAGTTTGACGGTGAAAAAAACTTTGCTGAGCCTTCAAATTAGCTGCCAACTTCTCAGCAGCAGCTTCCCATTCTTTTGTTGAGAGCTTGCTAGCATAATTAGCGTGCTTTGTGGCAGAGTGACGGCTAATATTATATTCTTTAAAAAACGCCACAGTTTCTTGGCATATCAGGCAAACAAGCAGATGATCGGTGTTCAGTGAAAAAATATTTAGTTGTCCACTCCTTATTGAACACTCGACATTCTCTGTCCACTTTCCTTTTCTTGGGTCCGCTCATCTTCATAGAGGGGTGGTGGGTTATCTACAAATATATCTAGAGTGCGCCATCTAGTGAGGAAACATCAGAATTGCAGGGGAAATAAAACATTAACAAGGTTAATTTATTAAATTTTTTCAAGTTTGGCGGGCCGAATCAAAACGTTTAATGGGCCGCATGTGGCCCCCGGGCCGTAGTTTGCCCATGCCTGGTTTATTGAGAGCATGTCATTAAGACTAGGTAAAGTACTGGCATTTAATTTTAGTTGCCACTGTAATACATTTCCTTGACAAGGATACTTGTGGGCTTTTTCATCTTTTTTTTATGGTTTTGGTTTGTTGTTATTGAGGCTTCCCTCCTGGTTCTGGTTTTTGATTTTGAGTAGAGCAATGGAAGCATGTGCATCTCCTGATACAATAATAAGGTTAATTTGAAATATATATGAGGGGTTGGAGCCAAAAAAACAATTGGGGGGGGGGTCCTCTCTGTTAAGTTGTGTCTGAGCACAGGAATCAGGCAGGGGTGTCCTCTTTCCCCTTTATTTGCATTATATTTAGAACCATTGGTAAGGAAAATAAGGAACTCAGAAATTCAAAGAAATATTTGGTATGACGTTCAAGAAAAGTTGGCTTCATTTGCAGCTAGCATTTCATATCTGAAGGAACCAGAAAAGGACATCTCATTGTGGAACATTCAGACACAGTTCTGGATTTTTGGGGGATATAAAATGAATGAACATAAAACAAAGGCTACAGTTGTAAACTATGTACACATGAAATGGTTCAGCAATACCCATATTCATGAAAACATGATAACATGAAATATTTAGAAGTATGGATTAAAAAGGATTCTGTTATGGCAGCTAAGGATATATGGGAAGAGACTAAACAAAATACAAAAACTGAGAAACTGGAAGCTCTTGCCTATGGATATGGATAGCAAGGTACAAGTATTAAAATGTTTTTAGCTTCTTTAGTTTTATACATAGGTCAGGCATATTTTATCAACCAAAGGAGAAGTGGATAGTAATAAAAAGGTGAAAGATTTTATCTGGGAGGGAACGAGGGCAAGAGTCAAGTGAAATAAGCTGATCCTCCCAATAAAACAAGGAGATTTAGGATTAACTGATTAAAAGGGATATTTTATGGCAACACAGTTAAGGTTCTTATACATAACACAAGCAGAAAGGCTCCTACCGTTTTCTAAAGATCTCAATTCAACTTGTTTTATCTCTGTTACTATATTCTCTACTTCTAATACAGTTGGGTTTAGATTTTGATTTCCATTTTTAGTACAATTCAAATTGGAAATGGATCATGATGAAGCAGGGGGTTAAATTCAAGACACAAGGAGAGAGTGGGATTTTGTGCACAGATCATTAAGGAGTATGACAGCCATGCAGAGTACTGTATTCATAAAGTAGCAGAAAGTATGCCAAGAACTAAGCCAACATGGAATTGGAAAAAGGAGATTCTACCGATAGGTACAACTGCAATTAGTGGTACAGAGAATAGGCAGGAACGGGCTGGAATTTACTGGATGAAGCTGGCAAAGGAACAAGGGTATTGTGAATGAATAAGAGAGGGAAAGGTAACAAAATGGGAGGAGGGCAATAAGACATTCGGATTACAGGGTAGGGATTTCCTTCCCTATCAATGATTTATAGAATATAAGCAAA
Source organism: Protopterus annectens (assembly GCF_019279795.1). Lineage (NCBI taxonomy): Eukaryota > Metazoa > Chordata > Ceratodontiformes > Protopteridae > Protopterus > Protopterus annectens. Next base: position 704,822,252 of record NC_056749.1, on the reverse strand, counting down.
GTGAAAGGGATAGGAAAATCCTAAATGAAAGACATGCACTGTTTTGAGTTTTTAACTGAAGCTAGAACCGCAGGTGATGCTAAAAAAGGGATAATTATTAGGGCATATAACATACTGCACAATGACTGTAGGAATCAATGGGAGGACATACAGTGCGTGTGGCTCCCAAATATGCAAGAAAATCTACAAGATTTAGGATTTTTGCCTGAAAGTGTTTGCTTTCATATTTTTATATCCAAAGCAGACTCCAAAGAATTTTTCCTCAGGTACATGACAATTTTTTTAACACCTTTATTAAATTATTACTTCTAACATAGGTCATTTTCATTTATATAAAAGTAATCAAACTGTATTAAGTTAAAATTAACAAACATTATGGTTCACATATATTGCTATACATCATATAACCTAAACAACATTAGATAAATTATTCAATTCCTGTCCCTTTTTTTAAAGAAACATCTTTATTAAACCGTCACTTATGACATTAGCAATCATGCATTTATATAAATGAAAAAAAACACACCAACACAATCCTAGTTGCAAGCATTTTACACCACAAACCATACTGACACATTCCCAACTGCAAACATTACACATCACTTATAATCTACCCAATCATTTTCAGTCAAACATTACATAGCTCATTTAACTCCTGCCTTCTTTTAAACCTCATTCCTCCCTTGTATATATTGTTCCCACAATTCCCATTTTTTCCTAGGTAGTTTGCTCCTACCTTTTTCTAAAGATTTCAATTCAACTTGTTTTATCTCTGTTACTATATTCTCTACTTCTAATACAGTTGGGTTTAGATTTTGATTTCCATTTTTTAGTAATTGCTTTTTTTTTTTTTTTTAGAGACAGCAATGCCTTGCCACATCTAGGCAATTCCGATTCTGTATCAAAGTTCAGAAAACTAATCTACCTCGTCCCACCAATCTGCACACCCAGCATTTCTTACTCTGCATCCCGCAGAGAATCCTTAAAGTCTGCCAACTTGCTGCACTTCCAGAAAATATGCTCCCAATTACCACTTTCTTCCCTGTCACACCTGCAACACTTCCTGTCTACCTGAGGGACTATCCTCTGGAGTCTACTTGGGGTATAAAAATATCTATGTAAAGATTTCCAAGCAAACATCCTAAATCCTCTACATTTTGTTGCATATTTTGGGAGACATTCATATATCCTATCATTGTTTCTTTGTGATTTGCTTATCCAATATCTCTTCCCAATCCTTTCTAACCTCCTCTAATTTATTCTTATAGTTATCATACAATAGTTTATATGCTCTACTAATTATTCATTTTTTTATTGTAATCATCTGTTCTAGATTATACTAAAAACTCTACCAGTGCTGGTCTTTCATTTAGGGCCCCCCTATTTATTTCTCTTTGCCTGTACTCTATCAGTCCTTGATAGGGAAGGCAATCTTTAACCTGCAGTTCAAATTCTTGGCATCTTCCCAGTCTATCATTTCTCTCTCTCTAGTTTTTTGCTCCCCAAACCTTAGTTCCTTATACAGTTTTCTCCAATAAATTTCAACTCCCTCTTGCCTACTATCTATATCCCTAATTGCACTAATTCCTAAATGGAAAGGGACAGCGAAAAACGGACTCTAGAGTTCATTCCTCAGGTACTGTGCATTTTAACAACGCCAGCAATGTTAAAGAAATTAAGGACTGGTTATATACCAAGTATTCTTTTGAAACTAAAATGAATGTGAATAAGCAGCATGGGACGGGTATTTCCTACCGTTCCAAACTTGATAATTTATACAAAATGTTGTACAAATATAGAACTTATACGATTGAAAATGAATATTTGAAAGAATGCATCTCAAGGGAAATTGTACCAAAGGGCATTCGGGTCTACAAATTTCCCAACAATGTGGAATATGATTCTGATTTTTATAAGGAATTGATTGAACTTTTTAACAAGTGTGGTTTAGATACGTTATGTTTGATGGTTAGAGAGAATGTAAAATGCTAGGAACTGATACAAAAAGAAATAGAACAAATAGATCAACAGATTAAGACTGATTTAATTTTTAGTATTGAGGAGGAGAAAGCTAAATATTTTGGTATGAGGGAAGAGATAGATAAAAAAAGTAATGAATTAGTAGGAAAATAAATAAATTGGAAAGGGACCTTAGGGACTATGACAATAAAAACTGTTACCCTAAGCCTAGTTTTTCACACCAAAAACACTTTGGACACAATCAGGTATTATATTTTGTAGAAAAGGAAAACAATACTGAAGAAATTCCTTATGGTGATTGTGAGGACTATGAAAGGGAATATCCCCCCCTGCGTAGGTCGGAGAGACTAAATAATAAAAGGGGGCAACAGAATACAAATTTTCAGATGAGAGGGAGGGGGATGTACTAAATGAACACCTCCCAGCCCACCCTCCTGATAGTCAGATTTCGGTTGATGGAATCAAGAACATATACAATAATTTCACTATATATAATTTTAGTAGTACAATATTAAAGAAGGAATTTTTTTCCTTGTTTTCAAAAGGTTTTAAATACATTCCCCATTACAAAGGTGATGTTACCAGGAGTCTGTTGGATATTAAGATGTTTTTAAGAAAAGTTAATTTAAATATTATACTACCCAAAAATCAGGACCTACCCATTAATGACTTAAAACGAAAAAGTGTGTTCAATCCCACATTACATCCCCAACTGAGAAATCTAGAAAAAGTTCTAGAAGTAGAAATAAGAAAAAAACAAAACAATATGTTTTTTAAGGGGAACCTTAATAAAGATGAGAAAGAAATTTTGATGCAACTGAAAGGGGACAAAAACCTAAGGGTGATGAAACCTGATAAGGGTGGTGGAGTGGTTTTTAATTGAGAACATTTTATATGAAAGTAAAATGTACACTGTATTATGTGATGATTTGAAATATTCTAGTGTTTCAATAAATTAGATCAATATTGCTTATAATAAAATAGATCTCAGCTTAAAAGAAATATTGTATGAAGGATTAATAGACAACAATACATTTCATTTTTTGAAGGTAGAAAAGCCTAGAGTACCAGCCATTTTTGGGATACCCAAGATTCACAAATGTGAATGGGACCCACCCCTTAGACCGATTGTGGCAGCAGAGGGGTCCAAAACACATAGTTTGGCTAAATATGTTGATTAAAAACTTAAAAAACTTTGGGTTAACAAAAACACAATGTTAAGAGACTCCTGGGATTTATTTAGGGAATAATGGATGACTTGTATCAAGATAATCTTTTGTTCATAACCATAGACATTGTTGATCTATTTTCATCCATACCATACAAAGAAGGGTTAGAAATGTTGGAAGATATAGTATATGAAGATATTACATTGTCGCAAAATGAAAAATTAGTATGTCTATGGTTAATGGACTTAATTTTAAAGAATAATTTTATCTTTTTTAATGGAGAGTTTTATAAACAAATACAGGGGGTAGCGATGGGAGCAGCTTGTGCTCCCACCTACGCCAATTTGGTTCTTATGAAATGGGAGGAAAAATATATATTCAATTCAGATTTTAAGGATTGTTGGAATCTATACCGTAGGTTCCTGGACGATATAGAGATTTATTGGACCGCGGGTATAGAAAGATTTGACAAATTCATGTCCTACTTGAATAACACAACAAAATTTTTGAAGTTTACCCACAATATTTCTGAAAATAACCTTTTGTATTTGGATATAGAAATATATAAAACAGGGACAGAATTTGAGAGTAAAATATATAGAAAACCGACTTTTTGTAACTCCTACCTGCACTATGATAACTCCCATCCACCACATCGTAAGAAGAACATTGTCAAAGGACAATTCGTGAGGGGAAGTAGAATGACTAGTGCAGAAAATTATTTTATAACGAATGTGAGTTACTTCAAAAGATGTTTTTGGAGAGGGGGTACCCACTTGATTTTATAGTGGGTGTAAGAGAAGTGGTCAATGGGAGACCAAATATGTTTAAACCTATTGAGTAATAGGGAATATGTGGCTTTGGAAAAACAAGTTGAGCAAGGTAAAAAAATATGAGCAGGCCCTAGTTTTAGAATATAATGGGGTAAACAAATTTGTAAAGCAGATTTTTTTGAAAGAATGGGAAAGATTTGTTTCAATTACTGATTTAGAAAATCTTAAAGACATCCCTCAAAGGATTATTTACAAAAATTCTAAAAGTATTAAGAATATTTTGGAAGACAAAGTAGGGAACATCGAAAACAAAGTAAAAGTGGGCACCTACAAGTGTGGTCGGTGCAAACAATGTAAATATATCCTTGGTGTGGAAAAATATTTTTTAGAGAGCAGAAGCAGATGGATAACCAGTGGAGAATATTTTAATTGTGAAACCAAAGGTATCATTTACTTGGCCATTTGCAAAATATGTACCTCCTTTTATGTGGGCAAATCGGAAAGGAAGTTGAAAAAGAGGATTTATGAACACATTTATGAAATATCAATAGGTAAAGAAACTAATGCATTATTTAAACATACTAAGGAATGTAAAAGTGCTACCTTTGGTTTTTTGGTGTTAGAAAATGTTAAATATAACATTAGAGGTGGTCCATGGGAAGATACCCTGGAATATAGGGAATTGTGGTGGCAAGTGACATTACAGGCAGACTATACACCAGGTCTGAATGATTTTATATCCATTAAGCCACTTCAAAAACTAAGAGCAGCTAAACTTTGAAGAAATTAAAAAAAATTGGCCACTAGATGGCACTAGATACTGTCCTAGAACCTTATGTATAATGGAAATTCCTTTTAACTGATGTTTTATGGTTTAATACATATATATATATATATATATATATATATATATATATATATATATATAACATTTTTTCTACTATTTAATACTTATAATCAATGGTTTTTAATATTTAAGATTTTAAGTAATACTGTTTTGCATTTTTATTTGGTTAGTTGGTTTATAATGGCAAAGAAAAATACGTATTGTACTATCAAGATGCTTCTCCTTCATTTACAATATTTATAGGTGTGTGTTTTTATGTTTTTAAATGGTTAAACCAATTATTTTTTATTGATTGATTGATTTACAACCTATTTACTTCTATATAAACAAGGGATTTGAATTTATGGCATTTTATCTGAGGAAGTCTATGCAAGACGACGAAAACGCTGTGGTTAATTCACAAAGCGTTAATGCTCTAACCTGCATGTGGATTTTTTTCTAAATAAAGTTGATTCTAAAAGTTGATTTTTGATGGTAACTGGATTCCTTTCCTTTGTTTTTTGCACCTTGGATATATGCTTTTTGGTTGTTTTGGGTGCAAATTCCACTTTTAACTTGGTTATTCTTATAGTTATCATACAATATATGCTCTACTAATTATTCCTTTTTTATTGTAATCATCTGTTCTAGATTATACTAAAAACTCTACCAGTGCTGGTCTTTTATTTAGGGCCCCCCTATTTCTTTCTCTTTGCCTGTACTCTATCAGTCCTTGATAGGGAAGGCAATCTCTAACCTGCCGTTCAAATTCTTGGCATCTTCCCAGTCTATCATTTCTCTCTCTCTAGTTATTTGCTCCCCAAACCTTGGTTCCTTATACAGTTTTCTCCAATAAATTTCAACCCCCTCTTGCCTACTATCTATATCCCTAATTGCACTCATCCCTATTGGTAGAATCTCCTTTCTCCATTCCCATGTTGGCTTAGTTCTTAAGACTACTTTCTGCTACTTTATGGATATTTATAATATTCTGTATGATTGTTGTTATTCTCCTTAAGGGACTGCATCCACAATCCCAGTCTCTCCTTGTATCTTGAGCTTCTCCCCATTTTAATTATCCTTTTCCACACTGAATTATAGTTCTCTGCTTGTGCTATGTATGTGTAGCTCTGAAATACCCCTTCAAATTGAGCAATCCCAATCCACTCTGTTCTACTGGAAGAATCAGCTTATCCCACTTGACCCTTGCTGTCTCTTCCCCTCCCAGATAATGTCCTTCAGCTCTTTATTGCTATCCACAACTTCTCCTCTGGTTGATAAAAATATGCGTGACCTGTGTAAAAGACTAAAGGGACTAAAAACACTGACTGCTTGTATCTTACTGTCCATATCCATATAACAAAGCTTCCATATTCTCAGTTTTTGTATTATCTTTTCTTTAGTCTCTTCTCTCATATCCTTAGCTGCTAAACCAGAATCAATTTTAATCCATACTCCTAAGGCCTGGCAAGATGGTACATAAAAATCAACTGCCAATCATTAGCGGACCGGAGTTCCGCTGTGACGACCCCTAACCGGGAAAAGCTGAAAGACCCAAACAAACTCCTAAATACTTCCTTTTATCACATCCTCATAAATAAGGATATTGCTGAACCAATTCATGTGTGGGTACATAATTTTGTGTCTTGAAAAGATATGAAACTGTCTCAAAATATTCCACAACACTGTAATGTCTCGTTTTGTAAGGTGTAAAATATCATATGCAAACAGCTAGCTTTTCTCGACTACCATACAAGTTATCTCCTTGAATTTCAGAGTCTCTTGTTTTCTTTGCCAATGGTTTTAAATAAAATGCAATAACAAATGGGAAAAAGGACACCCCTGCCTAGTTTCTCTGCTCAAGCATAAATTATCAGAAAGGACTCCACCCACTTTAATTTTCACCTCTGATCCCTCATATATCCTCCTAATCAACCTTATAATTTTTTCAGGAAATACAAATGCTTCCACTGCCCTGCTCATAAAGTCCCAGCTTCCTCTGTCAAAAGCTTTCTCTGCATCAAGTCCAACCACCATCAATTGTACTTTCTTACATTCTTCTTCCCTCTGGATCATCAATGTTATGTTATTGTTGTCAAATGTTTGTCTCAACTCCACAAAACCACAATGATCCATAGCTATCAATTTTGGCATTACCTTGGTCATTCTTTTAGCCATTACAGACATGAACACTTTATAATCATGGTTTAGTACTGAAATGGGCCTGTATGAAGCTGTGTCCGATGGATCTTTACACTCTTTAGGTATTACAGCTACCACTGCTTTCTTCCAGGATGTTGGTACTTCTCTTCTTCTTAAAATACTGTTAAACAAAACCTTCCAGATCCTTATCAATGGTTTCCCACCTAGCTTCCAAACGTCTACAGGAACCAGTCTAGACTGGTTATACATCACAATTTTTGGTGTACATGCATATGGTCGACCAGGTATGGCCGAAAGGAATGCAGCAACATCACAAAACTGCGAATGCAAGTGTTGCGAATCGCAAAATCCCGTCCCATTTTTGACCTACGTTAGCACTCGTTTTAGGATGTAGAGCAGTCGGAAATGTCGAATTTGGATTTTTTATGACATTCCAACCATTTGGCATTACAGGATTTGTGGAGTAAAGTCATTCAAATGTATGATTAAGCAATGTGTGCTCGACCATATGAATGTAAACCACAATTTTTATCTCATCTCTTCATATCCTAAGCATCAGTAATTGAGCCTCATCTACCACTTATCTTGGCATATTTAATTCTTCCATAAACATTTCCATTTGGACCTCTTCTCGATTTCCATATCTGCTTTATACAGACTTTCACAGAATTTCCGAAATATTTCTACTACCTCTATAGGATCTCGTCACCTTTCTTGTTATAGGCTCCCTAAGGTTAGCGACAGACCTTTCTACTTTCTGTTGCCTTAGCTGTTGCGCTAAAAGTTTTTCTGCTCTACTGTTATAAAAAAATAAATAAAAACAGTTGCTTAACAGCAATCTTTCTAAACTTATGCATATTAAAAAGATAATCTCTTATTTTCTGCTTAGCATTCTGGAGTTGATCCTCTTTTCTTGTGGCTTCTTAACCATAGCTCCCTTTCTCTTATTTCGACCCTATTTTTAAACTCCACCTTAATTACATCCCACTCCCTAGCTATACTTTCAGAAGAAATTTTTATCCTGATAGCTCCTGAATAATCTCCACTAACCATTCCTTAAATTCCTCTCTTTTGAACAGATAGGTGGGAAAGTGCCAGTCTCTCATTTTTATTTCATTACCCTGTGTTATCATTTTAGTTATAATTGGGGGTATTATTTGAAATAGTTATTGGGTGTGTATCAAGACCTTCAATTAAATGCACATGTTCCCGTGAAATGTAAATTTTGTGTAGCCTAGCCCAGGAATAATATGTAAATTCACTCCAAACTCATTACTGAATTCACACCTTCCATGCCAAATATTTTCGTACATTTTTTCAGAAATCTACCCTCCTTTGTTATACTTTCCCTTCTGCCCCCATACACATCATCACTGCTGCAAATCACATTCCAGTCCCCACCTATAAATAATATTCCTTGCTGAAAACATTTTTTCTCCCAGAATTTTCTTACGCTCCATTACAGCAGTTTCAGGTGGATATAAATACATGCCTGTTTAATCCTAGTCCCTTGCCTGTAGCCTGTTAGTACTACAAATCTGCCATTATTATCTTTTTTATCCTCTTCTATCACTACTGGAGCTCCTCCTGCAACTCATATAAATATTATTTTCCTTGGTTCCAGGTATTCTGCTAAATAAACAGGGGCGGCACGTGGTATCGGACTGCAGCCCTCCCACCTTAAAAAAAGAAAAGAAAAATCTGTAAAATTAAAAAACAAACAGAAAAAAAAATCTAGACTGCAGTCTGGATAGAGAAACACAGGTTCCCATCAGTCATTGCTGCAAATGCACCCAGGAATCAGTGCGGGGACGACCGCACAGAAGAAGAGGTCCGGACTGCTTCGGCTGCAGGCAGATCCAATCAGGACTGAGAGAGGTGAGCTGCTCTCGCGGGACTTTCGTTGCGTGGGCTCATTCAGGAGGTAGGTGTAGCAAGTTTTGGTCGCTGGCTGGATTGCCACGTGTCACGGGTGGATTTTGCTGCTTCAGGTCGCTGGATTGCTCGGGTGGTATCAGGTAAGTGAGTTGCTTCCTGACTGGAGGTTAGGTCATTTTGCTGGTGTTGCAGGTCGGTCGGTCATTTTGCTGCTGGTGTGTGTTGCAGGTCAGTCGGTTGTTTTGCTGCTGGTGTGTGTTGCAGGTCGGTCGTTTTGCTGCTGGTGTGTGTTGCAGGTCGGTCGTTTTGCTGCTGGTGTGTGTGCGTGCTGTTTCTTAGTTCATTCCTGTTTTATTTTTTGAAATATTGCGGTACCAAAATCAAGTCTTGTTCTTTAGAAGCAAATTGTCAGATATGATTATTTTAAAGATTTTGTGAATGCGCAAATTTTTGATAGCAACATGCTGCAGACATTACTGGGTTAATTTAAATTGTTCTTTCTTTGTCTAATATATTCATTAACAAAGAATATCTGTGCCTGCTGTCACCTTGATCTGTAAATATGTCTGTCTGATGGAATTCATTACTAAGCAAATAGCTAAAGGCAGACTTCATTTATTTATTTGCAGTGAACGGTGGTGGGAGGTTGTGGCATTTCATGTATTGTTAGTTTTTAGTGGGTTCACATTTATACTTCTGTACTGAATGTATCTGTGCAGGGATAGAGAAGAGCAAAGTGAGTTTCATTATTTGATTCAGTTACAGATTCTAAAATCTTAGAGTTTATAAGGCAGATTCATTGTAAGAACCATTATCGTCTTGCCCATATTTATTTTCTTAGGTGAGTATTGGCAAGAGGGGCCTCCTGGAAGCACAATAAGACAGGTCCATGATGAATTTACAGCCATCCATCCTATAATCAAAGCACTTCTTAAAGGACATTAGGGTATTGTCTCTGCTACAGCTAACATTTGAAAACCATCTGGTTGACTGTGACAGGAAGTTAAAAAACAGTATGAAACACCAAATACCAAACTGGTAAACAGGAATACAGTCCACGCACTGAGAACCAAGTGTTGATTACGTATTTAATTCAAATGGTAAACTGATAGCGACACGAAACAAGAAATCCAATACATCAAGCGCTTTCACCCAGGCTCTCCCAGGCTTTCTCAAGACCTTGGTCTTGAGAAAGCCTGGGAGAGCCTGGGTGAAAGCGCTTGATGTATTGGATTTCTTGTTTCGTGTCGCTATCAGTTTACCATTTGAATTAAATACATAATCAACACTTGGTTCTCAGTGTGTGACAGGAAGTTGCTAGAAAGGCAGACTCAAACAGAAAACAAAATTAACAGTTACTTTCAACCAGAGAACTAGCTAGCTTTTTCTGGTACCCTGCACAGCTTCCCAATCTGGTGTCTCCCCCAACTCAAAGTTAGAGTTGGCAGATATATAAACTGTCTTAATGCTGTCTAAATGCAACACACAGAATGGTGAAGTGGTTCAGCCTTGCTTGCTAATACACTGCCTCCCAAATAGCACCTCCCTATCATGCCCACTGACCTCTTTCATCTGGTTTGCTGTCCCCCTCACTCCATACTTGCTATGACTCTGTTTCCAATCATATGTATTTATTCAGTAAGCACTCTTAAAGGGCAATGATAATTTGACTTAAAGTTCAGGTTTACTTACCTGAATCTAAAGTTGAATTATGAATGAATCTACTGATATTTTAAAGCAGAAATTATATTTTTAGACTAATGACCCAGACTGTTGTTCTTTGAGAAACTCCTAATAAATTCAAGGAGCACAGTATTGATCATCATCCAGAGAGATAACTTAAGGCTTTTTCACTACTTACAGTGCTATTCAAATTAGCCTCTCAGAAATCGCTTTTCTTAGCTGAACACTTTTTGTTTATAAAGCTGAAATTGCCTGAGACAAGATAGTGTACTGTGGGAGATCTCCTTTGCAGTCAATTGATTGGTGCATCCTTCTTAACTGTAGGCTTGCTCGTTAGTTTGACTTAGCTTGTCTCTCATTAGCCTTTTTGTGAGAAGAGTGGGAGCTAACTGGCCAGTACTTTGGCAACCAGAATTGCGTTGATCGTGTTGAGTGTTGGACCAAGTATACTCTCAGTAATGTTCCCTGGCTTGCAGTTCCCAGTTATGATGATTTTCTTGCTCTAATTTCCAGAATGTGTATAACAGTTTGTGAAATTGTCCCATTTTCTACAAAGCTCATTACATCATGCCTGGTGATAGCTGGTCTGTTACTTCACTCTATCTTCACTTAGGAAGGGACATTTTCCTTCAAATTTAAAGCAGGCTTTGGCTACTCCTATCCTTAAGAAAGCAGATCTTTGTGATAATGACCAGACCTGCATCAAACTTTCCATTTATTTTCGTTTTTTTGAAAGTTGTACTTATGTGACTGGATTAATACTTGAGGGACAATAGCCTGTATGATCCCTTCTTTTTTTTTTTTTTTGTCAGCTGCTCAAGTTAACAGTACTAATATTACAAAGGTGTCCCTTCTTTGACAGGTTCCCAGCTGTATTGTGTGCCAATTTTATATTTTTGCATCACATTTTTGGTCTGTTTTTCATAAAATTGTGGTTTTCTGGCAAATTAGTGGCAAATCATTAAAGACTTAAGTTAGAAAATAATGGCAGACACTTGAGTTTCAGATTTTATACCCTTCAGAAAATTCATACTAATGCAAGACCTATTATTCTATTAGAAAGTTTATAAGACCAATATTTAAATATTGTCCTTAACTTTGGGCCTGACTTTGTCCAGATTTCTTGCTCTGAGGTTGAGAGATATGAAATGTGTCAAGGCTATTGCAGTCAGCCAGAGACATTTCATGTTGTGACATACTTGCTGCACCCCACTCCCCCATGTAGTGGCTCTGGATGTGTCCAAGCAAGGCAAGGAACAGTTATGCAGTGTAAGTGTGCAGAGTATCCCCCTCCCATCCAAGGTAGACACAAGTACTACAGTGGCTTTTCATCCGTTTTGCTTGATTTTGCAGAATGTTCTGGTTTTCTGTAATATTTGTATACGGTTGAATTATGTTTCTTATTATTCAGAAAGTGCCTGTTGCTCTATGTTTAAGTAGCAATGATTTCATGACCATCAGGTAAGCTTGTCTGAGATTGTAAGATGCAAATAAACTTACTGTTAATGAATTACCAACATTGAAAGCCTTTTTGTTGTTGCCATGCAGAGAATACTTACATAACTAGATAACGTATAAGCCTTTGGTATTGAAATGCATATGACAGTATTTGTAATAAAGGACAGGATTACAGTATTTTAAGCTCATTACCTTTGTTGGAGCCTTGCCATCATCTTTGCAGGCTTTAGCCATAAACTAAACACAATGCCAATCTGTCATGTCTGGTCCATAACTTGTGCAGTAATCCTTTAAGCAATGTGTCTTGAGCTTGTTTCTTGTTTACTGTTCATTTTTTAGTTTGATCATGTTTTCCCAATGAAACAAGTAGATAGTTGTCAGGCAGCAGGTCTTTTTGGGATAAGAAACATTTTTACAAGTGGGGGTATCATTGCTACTTTCAGCATGCTACTTGGTACTTTTTATAAAGATGAATATAAATTATAATTAGAACTGCAGTGCAAGGAGAAGTAGTTTGAAATGAGTGCTGCTTGTTTGTCTTGTACTTGATTTTGACTGGCAATCCAGTAATGTATTTAAAAATTTATTTTTTCATGCCTCACAACCTTTTTGTTTCCATCTAGATATTAAATAAGCTGTCATGCAGCCAATGCATTGAAATATTTTTTCTTCTACACTTCATTTTGTCTTGATTGGACTCTCATAATGACAGTTTGGCACCCAGGGCAGCGTATTTAATTAAAGTTCCAGTTTTTGTGGTTTTGAGCATAGCTCCTCCTCTTTCTAGTTGGCTGCACCCCTTCCCATTGGCCCCACCCATTCAGCCATTTCCTGCAGCCCCCCTTCGATTTGAAGTCACCAGCCGCCACTGTAAATAAACACCATGAAAACCTTTCTTTATCAAATTCATATGTTTGGTTCTAAGTGCGTCTCCTGTGACACAGCTATTTGCAGTCTACATTTTTAATACGGTTCTCTACTCTTTCTTTTTTGTATTAATCTATTAGTTGAGACATGACAGAAAGCAACATTGCATTCAAAAGTTATTTCCATCTTTTATGTATAACACTTTTTTGCTAAATGTCTAGTTGTAGCTTTTGTGTTAACAAGCAAACACTGTTTGGCAGGGTGAACTTTTACACAGTTTGTCCTATCCATTTCAGCCTATGTCATATCTTACAAAACTTTTTGTTTTATTGAAAGCTCTGAAACAAAACAAAAAACAAACACACCAATATCCCCCTAAAACCCATTAACTTAATATTAACACATAAAACTATGTACATCTTCAAATGTTGAAGTTTCATCCTCCTAATAGGAGCAAATAAGTGCTAATTGGTTTTGTCTTAGCTTTATAGTGCAGCTGAGAAAACTCCTGACTGCTTTCAGACAAGATTATGTCCTAGCCAATTTCTCTTATTTTTTTTCCTCAGTCACTCTCCACCAGACTGTAGCCAGTTTCTTTTTATCAGATTGTCTCCATGGAGACAAGAGAACCAGACAGCCAGTTTCTCTTTATCAGACTGTTTCCATGGAAACATTAAGACCAGCTGGATAACTCATATTAAGCAAACACGTATTTGCTAGAAAAAAGGTTCATAATAATCAATATTCTTTTTCATTTACTTTGTCTCTCTTAAATCTTATCAAATCAATCTAGAGTCCTTAATCCAGTCATTCCCCTATGCATGAATGAGAAAAAGTACATTAATGTTTCTCTTGAGCTTTTTTAGCCAGGATTTTTCTTTCACACTGCACTGCCTACATTTCTTAAAACTGAACAGGACAGAGAGAAGAGAGGAAGAAAAACAGAACAGCAGCAACAGTTTACAATCCCTCTAACACTTAAAAATAACAGAAAATGTTACTTTATAGTATATAAAGAAAACCACAGAGCACAAAAATAGTACTATTTACGAAAATAAATCTTTACTTTCTCCCTCCTCTTCCCCTCCCCAAAGCACTTTTCCAAACATCTAGGGCATATGCTTTAGAGTCAGCCACAAGTCCAACAAATTCTGAAAAAGTCCAATATTTCTAGATTTTCTTCTGTCATATTTCACAAATATAATTATTGCATTGTAAACCCACATTAAGATATTGGTTTTATTCCTGTTCATCTTCATCTCCAATGTACTCTTGATTCTTCTAGTCAACTCTTGTGCTCCCTTCCTTCTAACATTTTCCATTGAAACATTGGATAAGGTTTCCCAGGTTCAGTCTGTCTGTGGTCTTTATTACCACAACAAGCAGCAGAATCTTCTTCTGTTTCACAGCTTACTTTGTTGGATAAACGTCTGTATTTCCTCCTTAGCATGTACTTCATCAAAAAATTATTTTGTCCCTCCAGGGAAGAATACCTTGAAGACAGCTGAGTACAGCAGTTTAAATCTCATACCTACATCTTGACATTCCCTGAATAGTGGAATAAATTTGCTCCTCTTCTGCCTGGTGTACAATGAGTAATCGTTCTCCACAAACACTCTGCTGTCTCCCACTTTTAGTACTTTGTCCTTCTGCCACAGTTTTGTCAGAATCAATCCCTTCTGCTGGTAGAACTGCACCTTTACTATTAAAGGTCTAGGTTGCTTTCTCATATCCAGATTTGGGGCATACACATGATGTGCCCTTTCAACTAACTCCTGCTGTGGAATACCAGTCCTGTTGCTTATTTGTGCTTTCATAAAATGAATGCAGTCTGCTTCTTCCAGCTTCTGTGGTATAGCTGAAAATCCCAAGTTTTCCCTACATCCTCTGTTCTCTAATACTATTATTTTTTGAAACATCTCTTCCTCTGCAGTCTCATATTTAGCCAGCATTTTCCTCACTGTGACCCAAGTTTTGCAGCTTTATCACCTCATCTGCATCTGTTTAAAGTTTTTTTTTTATTTGCAGTTTGACTGGGAAAGTCCACTGGGCCAAGATGAGCCCTTTTTCAATGCAGGCCTGGGGAGAAAATCTCCACAATGAACATGTACAAAAAACAGCAAGAAATGGTAATAAATGAATACAGTAATAGTTCAACTGTATATACAAAAAATAGATATACAAGAGATGAATACAGGAAGCAGATAAGCAGTAGTCAAAATACGATACAATAGTTATTGTGACATCAGTTGTAAAAAAGATGTACAAGAGGTAATGCAAGAAGCAAATACGAAGATAAACAGTAGATACAATAAAAGTCATTGTTACATTAGAAGCATAGGACCCTGAAAAATACAGTAGTCAAAACATATTATGATACAATAAAAGTCATTGTTACATTACGGTAGTATAGAACCCTAACAAGGGGAGTATACTTAGTACAAAAGATGAGAGCAGATTACATATCTGAAATAGGGAAGGCAGTAGGAGAAGGTGTAGTTTTCCTACTACCTTCCCCATTTCAGATATGTAAGTTAACTGGAATTCATGTTTGGAGATAGCATTGCTGTTTGCTGAACAGCTGTAGAACTTTCCCCAGTTAGTATTTCTTCCTCACTTTTTGTAGCTGATTTTTCAAGGTCCTTTGTATTTCTTTTTTCCTGGTATCCAGGCAGTACACTGACTAGCCAGTTACTGAAATTTACCCATAAACTCAAGTTTACTGGCCTTCTCTACTGAGTTTCTGTTTTCACACTTGGAGAGCTGGAATTAAGCTGTTACTTAATGTGCAGCCATCTTGGAAGACAGGTAGACGGCAAATGGTGTAATGGGGAAGAAAGAGGGACCTGGGAGCATATATTCTTGGACTGTAATGAGTTGGCAGACTATAAAAATTCTCTAGAAAGAACTCTGTCAGGAATACTGGGTGATCAAATGAGTGCAACTAAGGAAATTATTTTTTGGAGCTGGGATACATAATCTGAATTGTCTAGACATATTAAGGCCTTATTAGGTTTAATGCTGGCGGCTGCCAAAACAGCAATTACTAGAAAAGGGAAATCAAAATCTAAACCAACTTTACTTGAAGTACTGAATATTGTAACAGAAATAAAAAAAATATGAAGTGGGATCTTTAGCAAAAGGTAGGAGTAAATTACATAGAAAAAATGGAAATTGTGGGAACAATACATGCAGAAAATGTCCTGGAGGAAGAATGAGGTTTAAGAGAAGGCAGGAACTGAATAATCTGTGTACTGCTGCTTGGATTATATGGTACAGAATACGTGTGATGTATGTTTGTAAATGTGAACTTAATATGGTTTGATTGCTTTTATTTAATTTAAGTTTATCTATGTTACAAGTGATAATTCAATAAAGGTATTTAAAAAGAAAACAAAAACAAAAAAAACTGAGGACAGCTGCCTAAGGCTGTGAAGGACTAACCTGCTCTGGCAGCTGATTGGTCATTCACATCCATAGGCATACAGGGGAGAGGAATCTAAAGTTCTAAGAGACAGCTAGACAGATGGTAAAAGGGAACTATTACCTATACGCTAGTAAGGCGCTGTGCATTTGCTGAAAAAGAAGTCTTACCATAACATTCCATCTGTGCTGTTGATCTTCACTTATGCTTGACTGTGGGTTTAGTTATGTATCTTGGAACCACCGTGGCCATTATTCCAGCTCGTGCCTTCCAAAAACTCTTGAGCTTAGCTTTATCCATAATGCTCCTCTCAAGATTACCTCAGATTGATTTTGCATAAAATAGTGACAGGAAATAACAGATCAGAGACCATATCTGTCATCATAAAGGAACAATCTTACCTACTGGGATAGATCCGTTTCACCAAGAAGCCTGAAAGGCTGGGGGGAAGGAGGGCGTGGAAGTCAAGGATAAGTGAAGATCGACAACACAGATTAAACGTTATAAGACATAACTTCTTTATCTGATGCTGTCAATCTTAACTTAATCCTTGACTGCAGGACAGAGTTTCCAGTTACTGAAATCCAGGGAGGTCTCTCAGAATATTCTTGAGCACCATCAAATCAAAGGATGCTCATGCCCTAGAGATCTGACCCAACTTGTTATAAGTAATAAACGTATGTGGGGATACCCAAGTAGCCACTGTGCATATATCGCCTATAAAAACTCTGGCATGGAAGACTGCAGAAGTGGCTATTACCCTTGTAGAATGTGCCTTTACAGTTCCTGGCAGCTGCACTTCCCTTTTGTTATAAATGAATGTTATGCAGTCCTTGAGTCATCTAGCCAGAGTAACCTTAGCAACTGGTTTTGCCAGAGCAGCAGCAGAGAATGAAACAGCTGATCAGATTTTCTGAATTTCCTTGTTCTGTGGAGGTAAAAATGTAATTGTCTGTGAACATCTAGCAAAAGCAGACAGTTCATCTTTGTTTGAAAATTTGGGAAAAAATACTGGAAGTTGAATAGCTTGATTGATAATAGTGTCAGATACTACTTTCAGTAAAAAGAAAGGATTTGGTTGCAAAGACACCCTAGCCTTATGAAAGATTAGGTTAGGAGGCTTGGAAGGTAAGGCCTGTAACTCAGATATTCTTCTAGGAGAAGTAATAGCAACCAAGAATGAGGTCTTACAGGTTAAATACTTCAAATTGCAATTTGCTGATGGTTCAAACAGGGGATTAATTAGAGACTGCAGCACCAGATTCTAGTCCCAAGGAGCAGATGGATCCTTGTATGGTGGCCTCAGCAATAAAGTTCCTTTCAGAAATGCTTTACAAAGTTTGTGTGACATTAGAGCTGTATCATTTAGACCATTATGAAAATTTGAAATTGCAGCTCGATGAACCAGTATAGTTGAGGAAGAGCAAAGTGAGTTTCATTATTTGATTCAGTTACAGATTCTAAAATCTTAGAGTTTATAAGGCAGATTCATTGTAAGAACCATTATCGTCTTGCCCATATTTATTTTCTTAGGCGAGTATTGGCAAGAGGGGCCTCCTGGAAGCACAATAAGACAGGTCCATGATGAATTTACAGCCATCCATCCTATAATCAAAGCACTTCTTAAAGGACATTAGGGTATTGTCTCTGCTACAGCTAACATTTGAAAACCATCTGGTTGACTGTGACAGGAAGTTAAAAAACAATATGAAACACCAAATACCAAACTGGTAAACAGGAATACAGTCCACGCACTGAGAACCAAGTGTTGATTACGTATTTAATTCAAATGGTAAACTGATAGCGACACGAAACAAGAAATCCAATACATCCAATACATCAAGCGCTTTCACCCAGGCTCTCCCAGGCTTTCTCAAGACCTTGGTCTTGAGAAAGCCTGGGAGAGCCTGGGTGAAAGTGCTTGATGTATTGGATTTCTTGTTTCGTGTCGCTATCAGTTTACCATTTGAATTAAATACATAATCAACACTTGGTTCTCAGTGTGTGACAAGAAGTTGCTAGAAAGGCAGACTCAAACAGAAAACAAAATTAACAGTTACTTTCAACCAGAGAACTAGCTAGCTTTTTCTGGTACCCTGCACAGCTTCCCAATCTGGTGTGTCCCCCAACTCAAAGTTAGAGTTGGCAGATATATAAACTGTCTTAATGCTGTCTAAATGCAACACACAGAATGGTGAAGTGGTTCAGCCTTGCTTGCTAATACACTGCCTCCCAAATAGCACCTCCCTATCATGCCCACTGACCTCTTTCATCTGGTTTGCTGCCCCCCTCACTCCATACTTGCTATGACTTTGTTTCCAATCATATGTATTTATTCAGTAAGCACTCTTAAAGGGCAATGATAATTTGACTTAAAGTTCAGGTTTACTTACCTGAATCTAAAGTTGAATTATGAATGAATCTACTGATATTTTAAAGCAGAAATGATATTTTTAGACTAATGACCCAGACTGTTGTTCTTTGATAAACACCTAATAAATTCAAGGAGCACAGTATCGACAACACAGATTGAACGTTATAAGACATAACTTCTTTATCTGATGCTGTCAATCTTAACTTAATCCTTGACTGCAGGACAGAGTTTCCAGTTACTGAAATCCAGGGAGGTCTCTCAGAATATTCTTGAGCACCATCAAATCAAAGGATGCTCATGCCCTAGAGATCTGACCCAACTTGTTATAAGTAATAAACGTATGTGGGGATACCCAAGTAGCCACTGTGCATATATCGCCTATAAAAACTCTGGCATGGAAGACTGCAGAAGTGGCTATTACCCTTGTAGAATGTGCCTTTACAGTTCCTGGCAGCTGCACTTCCCTTTTGTTATAAATGAATGTTATGCAGTCCTTGAGTCATCTAGCCAGAGTAACCTTAGCAACTGGTTTTGCCAGAGCAGCAGCAGAGAATGAAACAGCTGATCAGATTTTCTGAATTTCCTTGTTCTGTGGAGGTAAAATGTAATTGTCTGTGAACATCTAGCAAAAGCAGACAGTTCATCTTTGTTTGAAAATTTGGGAAAAAATACTGGAAGTTGAATAGCTTGATTGATAATAGTGTCAGATACTACTTTCAGTAAAAAGAAAGGATTTGGTTGCAAAGACACCCTAGCCTTATGAAAGATTAGGTTAGGAGGCTTGGAAGGTAAGGCCTGTAACTCAGATATTCTTCTAGGAGAAGTAATAGCAACCAAGAATGAGGTCTTACAGGTTAAATACTTCAAATTGCAATTTGCTGATGGTTCAAACAGGGGATTAATTAGAGACTGCAGCACCAGATTCTAGTCCCAAGGAGCAGATGGATCCTTGTATGGTGGCCTCAGCAATAAAGTTCCTTTCAGAAATGCTTTACAAAGTTTGTGTGACATTAGAGCTGTATCATTTAGACCATTATGAAAATTTGAAATTGCAGCTAGATGAACCCGTATAGTTGAGGAAGATGCTCCCACATCGAAAAGCGATGCTAAAAATTCTAAGATCTTATGAACCAGTGCAGAATATGAGTCGAGACTTCTGTCTGTAGCCCATTTTGAAAATTTTTGCCACTTGCTGCTATAAAGCCATCTAGTTGAAGGTTTGTGAGAAGCTAGAACAATTCATTGAACTGGGGAAGTAAGGCTGGCATGCCTGGCAATCACTGGAACTGGAGAATCCACACAGTCAACTTGATATTTTGAAGATTCGGGTGAATGAGTCCCTCTGGATGGGTCAATAGGTCTGGAGCTGGGTCCAGTGTCCAAGGTTTCTGAATTGAGGCCACTGAAAGAGAAACCATAAACCATATCTGTCAAGGCCAGAATGGAGCAATGAGAATTATCTTGTTCTTCAACCTATTGGCTTTCTTCAGAAAATGGGAAAAAAAACTGGGGGGTCAGTTGTGAAGGAGAGCATCTCTTGGTCACTTCCCCAGATGGGGAATCAGGGTGAAGTAGCTGCTGCACTTGTTTAGAGGGAATGCAAAGAGATCACAGCAGGTTTGGACCCATTGACAGAATATCTTTTCCACCATCAAAGGATTGACAGACCACTCGTGAGGCATCAGGATGCTCCTGCTAAGTTTGTCTGCAATCACGTTGGAGCTTCCTGGAATATGCACTGCTGCTAGAAAGTGGTCTATTGAAATTGCCCATTGACAAACTCTGACAGTTTCTCAACAGAGGGTAAGAGCTGGTTCCCCCTTGTTTGCTGATGTACCAAACCACTTACATGTTGTCTGTTTGGATCGCAATCTTTCTGAGGGGAGGGTCTCATGGAATGCTTGCAACACTAGAAGCACTGCCCTCATTTCTAGAACACTGATGTGCAAATTGGTCTCTAACTGGGACCAAGTGCCTTGGACTGTCTTTCCCAGATAATGCCCCCTCCACCCTATCTAAGATACATCCATGGTTGCTATGGCTTGGGGTTAAGGAAGGACAAAAGGACGGCCTTGATAGAATATCATTGGAGTTGAACCACCAACTCAGGTCTTATTTGCATAAATTAGTGATCTGAAATTGATGTGACATTGGTTGTGTCAGTAATGACCATCGTGATGCCAATAGCCATTGTAGAATTTGCATGTGAAACCTCGCAAGGGGAACTAAAGTGATGGTGGCCGCCATAAATCCTAGAGTCTGTAATAGCAGTCCTGCAGTCACTGTTCTGTTGTGAATAATCTGTCTGACTTGTGACTTTATTCTTTGAAGTCTTTCTTGGAATAGAGATGTGATACAGGTGCTTGTGTCCAACACCACTCCTATGAACTCTATATCCGGTGCTGGCTCTAGATGGGATTTTTCATAGTTTACAGTAATCCCCAGCAAGGAGCAAGCTTGAAGGACATAGTTCCTTGATTGCAGCAGTAGATGCCTGGTGGTTGCAGTAATGAGACAGTCGTCTAGGTATGGAAACACCCAGAATTCCTGCATTCTGAAGTGAGCTGTGACCACTGCCAAACATTTGGCGAACACCATGGGGGCCTGTTGTGAGACCAAAGGGCATGGCTCTGAAATGAGAACGATGGCTCCCAGATGGAACAGCAGAAATCTTCTGGAGCATTTGTCTATTTTTATGTGATAATATGCATCCTGAAGATCTACTGAGCAGATCCAATCATCTTTTCCTAAGAACAGAAGAATAGACTGAACCATGACCATCAGTAATTTGGTTTGTTGAACTGACTTGTTCAAGACACTAAGATCCAAAGTTAGTCTCCAGTCCCGTTTTCTTTGGCACTAAAAAGAATCTTGAGTAAATCCCGGATCCTATCTGGTCTGGTGGGACTGTTTGGATGGCTCTTTGTTGAGCAGTTTTTTAACTTCTATAACTGCCATATCCCTGTGACAGGGTGGAATACTGGGGATTCTTTTTGGTTGTTTCAAGAAGGGAATATTGTAACCTCTTGTTATGTATGATCCCCTGCTCCCAATTGTCCGCTGTTATGGTTAGCCAGGCAGGTATGTGCAGAGAAAGTCATCCCTTGACTGCCCCCAGAGGACGTCAATCGGGCCTCCATTCAGAAGCACTGATAGGAATTTACTAGGGAAAGAATCCCTGGAACCTTGATTTTTGTGGGCCTCTTCTGCCTTTAGCATGGAGTTTTCCATTATAACCCCCCCCCCTCTGTCCCGGGGGAGTCGTTACCATGCGAGTCCTGGAAAGACCCTTGGGACTTTTTGAACCACAGCCTTCCTCTGGTTCCTAGAGTAGGGCCATTGAGGAGTGGAAAAGCATTTGCCCATGGCAGAAAGTGTCTTTCCATCTTTATCACATCTGGCAAGGGTCTCTCAAACTTTGGAGCCAAAAAGGGATGTTCCGTCAAAGGAAGCATTGATGAAAGAAGACTTAAATGGCTCCTCAAACTTTCTTAAGTGCATCCAGGCATGTCTCCTCAAAGCTAGGGCACAACTCATTGCCCTAGTCATCCCTTCAGCTGCATGTGCAATGAGCCTCATGGACAATTTACATATTGAATCAAGGGTTGCCAGCAGGGAAGCTACTTTAGCCTGAACCCCCTCAGCTATTGTTTCTGTTAGCATCTGATAACTCCTTTATCAGGTCTCTCTGTAGCCTGGTGAAATGTGTCAAAGTTCAAGGACCTAAGCGAGAAGGACAAAACGAATACATGCTTCCTGAATCTTAACATCATCCTAGACTCCTTATTAGGAGGATGGATAGTAGGACTTTCATCAGCAAGTTCCTTTTTGGTGACTGCTGCAATCACCATGGCATCCACTGGCACCTCTTTAGCTCAATGCTGTTGATCTGCAGGAGCTGACAGTATATGGTCTGGTCTCTTAGGGATTGGTTTGATGGGAATCAGGAATCTTCCAAGCCTGATGGGCAATCAGTTTAATCAGATCATAAGCGGGCGGAGAAATTCAAGCAGTAGATGGTCAGGCACAGAAAGCCTCTAGGTATACCGAAGTCCTCTGAGGAAGGTTGTTGGGAAGTCCAGCCATCCCTTTGTTTAAGGATCTCTAGAATGTCACCAAACGAGATCTTCTGGGGGTGACCTTGGGGAACATTCCCCTCCAAAGGCAGTAACTTCTGTGTAAGACTCTTCAGGGGAGTCCAAGTGCCACCTCTTGCACGTTTGCCTCAGGGGCATCTCCTCTGTGGCACTGGCTGGGGAGGTGTCTGAAGAGGACATAACCACCATGGTTGAATCTTGAAGTTTCAGAGCCTGCTGTCCTAATTCAGATGTTGGTAGCTCTGGGCGAGGGGGAGGTCTGGGGTGGTGTTCTGATGAGAGAGGAATTGACTGTGATCCCATAGTGGACAAGGCCCTCTCCATGGCCAGGAAAGTAGGCCACCCTGTAGAGGAATGCGAACCTAGAATTGAAATAGACTCCTCCTAAATAGTGGTCCCATCCTGCATGAAGGTAATCGCTGGCGATACTGAAGCCAGTGCCAAACTTACGTATGCCGAATTTCAGAGAAACATGGACATCTCCAATAAGATCGGTGTCGAACCACACTCCCAGGAACAGACAATGAAGCTCTGACCCCAAGAGGTCTCCAGTTCCAACAGAGCCGATGAGCTCAGGGTAGTTATTGGTGCCAAAGACAAGGCTCTCACCAGTGCCAATACAGTCAACGCTGGGACTGTTGGAACTATGAACTCTGAATGCTCAGTTGGAGTCAGACGAGGAACAAGAATCGGGTGAGAGACATATAAAGTTCCAAAGACAGAAGTGCTAGGAACCGACGACGTAGCTAATCTCCTCACCGCCAAGAGCTTTTCCACTAGCCTCTGGTCATTGGACTCCATGAGGCTCTTGGTGGAATGGAATGAATAGACTGATGGGGACCAAGGTCTATCCAAAAATGGGCTTGGTGGTCAGTCTACAAAGGGGTCAATTTTTGGAGATATCATGTTTGTGGCAAAACCTTGAAAGAAAACTCCTTCGGTTCCAAAATCAGTGGAACGGACGAAGGTAAAAAAGGTCTGAATTGAGGAAATAGTGGGTACCAAAATTGTCAGTGTAGAGAGTGGCACTGATGATGGTAACTACTTTCCCTCTGGTGGCACAGAAACTACGGGAATCGGGAAAGACTTAGCTTTTTTAACAGGTGGTTCTAACGAGAGTGTTGGAACCAAGCGGTTCCTTTTCTTAAAACTCTCATGCCTAGAGGAAGAGAAGGAGAGCCAACAACAGTTTTAGAAGTCACAGATAAGGTCTAATTGAAGCTAGATTTTTAGCAGGCCTTTTAGAATTAACTTGTTTTTCCTCTCTACGATGGCACAGCTTCTTGAAGGTGTACCGGGCTCAAGCAGTAAACACACAAGTCATATTCATCACAATTTGGCAGTTTATGGTCACACTTCTTTTGAAGCCAGAAGTCCTTATAGTCTTTTTAGCCATGTCAACAAAGGCGCACACACACACACACACACACACACACACACACACACACACACACAGCTAGAGAACAGAAAGTTCTCTCTCTCTCTTTTAAGGAAAAAATGTACTAACAATGGTATGAAAAAGTTACCATAGCAGTAAAAGAATAGAGAAAAAGAGGTACGAACAATGGTATGGAAGATTATCATAAAGGTAAGAAAGGGGGAAAAGCACATCAAAAAGTTAAGAGCAGAGGAGCTGTGTAAAGAATAAGGTCTTAGAGAAATAACTATTTAGAAAGAATTTGAAGAGAGAGAACACAATCATAAGAAATTGCTAGCTCTAGAACTCACAGAAGAGGAATGCATCTGGCACTTAAAGTGGCAAACGAGATCTGAAGTAATCTGGAGAAGAGCATTATGGGTACAGCTAAGTTTGAGAGTTTTTGGAAGGCGCAAGCTGGGATAACAACCAAGTCGGTTCTGAGATACAGAACCGAACCAACAGTCAAGGATTAAGTGAAGACTGACATCAGATCATCTATTTGAAGTATTTCCTGTATCCGTTCCAAATCCAGTCAGATCTCTGTCCAGAGTTTCCATTTGTGAGGGTTTGTCTGGGATTTGCCTAGTCCGTCTTCCACTAGGTTTTGCTCTGAAGGGATGCATGAAGACTGATGAATCAGAGAATTCTGAAAGGCTAATTCCCAGGCCATCACTGCCAACCAGAAAGACAGTATGACTTTGTACCCTCCCCCCTTGTTTAGGTACCCCATGAATGGGGTATTGTTTCTGATCAATAAAAGGGGACAGAGACCATAAGTGGAGAAAACTTTTTAAGAACTGAATCACGGCTAACATTTCATTTGACATTTATGTGCTCTGTAGCATCCAAATGAACACATTCACATTGGATTTGAACTGCCCTGGACACTGCTCCCCATGCAAAATCTGACAAGTCTGTCAGGACTGACTGAACTTGGGTCAACTATCAACAAAATATTGTAAGGTAAAAAGGAAGGTTTCCCAATGGGGCACTTATCTGGACAAATGATTAAAGCAAAGGCACCAATGGCAAAACAGTGAACAGTTCAGATGCACAACCTGCTTTCATGCTGGCAGCAAGATAGGCTGACAATCCATGATTATATGCCCATCTTTATACCCAAACACATACAGGCTGAGGTCATGTATCACACGTCCAATCAAGGGAAGGTAAAGATTTGGTAATCTAGCTGGACATCAGCGGTGACAGCCCATATATCAGGAATACAACAACAATGATTTCAATCAGGATATCCTCCATATACTGGACATGTCTCAGTTTGGATTCTTCAAGGGCAGGCCATGTATATGGAGGATATCCTGACTGAAGCAATGAATGAAGGCAAAACAGTATACATCACATACCTTGGCTTGGCCAAAGCTTTTGACAATTCCTCATGAAGGCATAACAGAAAAGCTCAGACTTGGAATAAACCCTTATGTCACCCGCTGGGTGTCCAACTGGCTCACAGATTAGGATGCAAGAAATCAAAACAGGGAAAGTTATCCCCACAATGGGACCAGTCACCAGGGGAGTCTCCCACTTTCTGTGCTGAGACCTCTCCTGTTTGGCATCTACTTTTCTGAAGTAAAAGCAAACACCAAAGGGCTCTGGCTGACTACATTTGCAGATGACTGCAAGCTATTAGGAGTCACTGAATCCCCAAATGACTTTGCCATCTTGCAGGAAAGTTTGTCCCAAATAAATACCTGGTGCCAAAATCACAGACAAACTAAATGCTAAAAATGCTTTACTGTATTCCTTTGGGAAGTCATCTATTCCGGGGTACTACTCACATTAGCAATATGTCCCTGAGAATTGACAGTTACTTCGGATTTGGGAACTTATGTGACCTAACTTTTGACCAATTTGTGTCAATTGTTCTAAGAAAGTCCTCCTATTACGCACAACTTATAAAGAAAGGGATTGTTGTCTAGATCTAGGGATATCATTGTGGCCCTTTACTCAGCACTCATTGAATATAATTCCCCCTTTGGCATACATCTGTTTAGACACATGCAACAACTGGAATGCCCACAGAGATACCTTACTAAAAGGATACAAGGCCTAACCAATATGTCTTAAATGAACTGACTAAAAGCCCTATCACTATATTCGGTATTCTACACACTGCTAAGGCATGATCTGTGTCTGGCATTCAAGGCATTCTGACCCAATACTGATGGATTTACTGCACATCAGCTAATTAGATAGCATCAGAAATACCCACTCTATGGATATAAATCTCTTCTGCAACATCAACAGAATGGTTTGGAGGGACAGGTATATCACGCAGAACATATCACTACACTGGAACAGATTCCCTGTCCATATTCAAAAGCAACTTGAATTTATAGATGAGAAACAGAAAATTTACCATAAGACTCCTCCTCCTTGTACTACCAAAGGAGACAAGCAGCTCCTAAGTACTTTATCTTATGCATGTGTTCCCTCAAATGATCTATGGTATGATCCCAGTTGCTCTCATTAGAGATAATACATAATTACCAACCATGACAAGTGTAAGGCCAATTTCTAATCAAACAGTATATATTAATTTAGCCAAGGGAAACTGGCTGACTTAAAAGCCCCTTAAGGGAAGCCAGCCTAGTACTTACCTATGAATGTACATAAACTGTGTTCCCACACAGCACACAATGCTAAACTGCATAAAATATATCAGAACCAGTTTGGATTGGGCTAAGCCTTATTCTACAGTCTACAAAATGCAGTAAACAGGAACACATACACTCAATACAAACTTCATTTCCCCAAATAATGACAAAAAAATCAAATATGCGCCCTTAAATCAAATAGACACATTATAAAACAGCATAAAATAAGCATTTAGTCAGTGATTCACTTGTAACAGATGAAAAATAATCTCCACAGAACATGTAAATAAAGTAATTTGCAGTAAAATGAGAATTTAATGATAAAAACAGCTATAGCAGTGTTAAATCATAAGTAAATCTCATAAAAAAGAAAAAAAGTGAAAAAATAAAGTTATGTACTTATCATAACATTTCAAGAGGCCTGTTTCTGTTCATCTGTTTTTTTTGACATTCTGACAAGAAAATATTGTATCTGATGTTAGCAATCTTCATTTATTCCTGACAAATGGGTTTGGCTCAGGTACTGAAACCAACTTGGCCGTTACTACAGCCTGTGAGAACCAAAAAACCCTCAAGCTTACATCCTACCCAGCATGCTCCTTTCTAAATTACCTCAGATCGAGTTTGTAGATAGAAAAGACGAAGTATAACCCTAATAACACCTTTACAAAGACCATATCTGGTGCTGTATGTGGAAAAATGCATAACTAGGAACATAACTCGTTCCAACAAGACACCAAGAGGTCAGAATGGAAGCAGGATGGAGGGTGAGGAGTAGAGGATAAATGAAGATAGACAACACAGATGGAACACTACTGTAAGTACATAACTTCGTCATCTGATGTTGTCAATCTTCATTTATTCCTTGACACATGGGCCACAGTCCCCAGCTACCTTAGATCTTGGGAGGACTTATGGAAGGATATTCCTGAGCATCATATAACCAAATGACTCCCTTCCCCTAGAGACCAAATACAATTTGTAATGAGTAATAAAGGTCTATGGGGTAGTCCATGTCAGTGCTGCACAAATATCATCCATGGAATGAAAAACTGCTGAAGTGGCTATGGCTCTAGTAGAATGTGCCTTAACAGGCCCGGTTAATTCAACTTTCCTCTTGTTGTATATGAAGGATATACAATCCTTTAGCCATCTAGATAAGGTAACCTTGGAAACTGGCTTACCCATTCTGGTAGTTGAAAAAGAAAAACAGCTGGTCAGATTTTCTTATGTCTTTTGTTCTATGAAGGCAGAAGCGCAATTGTCTGTGAACTTCTAATAAATGCAAACATTATTCACCTTTGTTTGAAAAACTGGGAAAGAATACTGGTAAATCTGTAGTCTGTTATTTGTTTCTGACATCACTTTTGGTAAAAAGAATAAGTTATGTAGTCACCATAACGTTCTATGCTTGTTGTCCATCTCACCTATATTCTTTCTGGTTGCTTTCGGAACCAAGCATTTGTTCCAACATGGCCTAATACAAAAGCTGGAAAGCTTCCACTGGCTCGAGGCTAACCCCTATCCCATGATGCACCGGTTAAGTTACCCAGATCTTGTTTGCAAGTGAAAGCAGTAGTAGTATTTTTGCATATTTATAAAAACAGGTTGCCTAACTGTAAAAGGAAGGGAATCAGAGACTCCAAAACCAATATAATATACACACACACACACACACACACACATACATATTTACAGGATTATCCGCCTGGTCCTCCAGGAACGAAGAAGGGGGCAGGTGGGTGGGATGCAAGAATATAGGTGAGATAGACAACAAACATGGAACATTATGGTGAGTACATAACTTCTTAATGTTATGCTGTCCAATCTTGCCTCAATTCTTGCTGGTTGGGACAGCGTCCCTAGCACTTTTATCCTAGGGTGGCTCAGGAAACCAAGCTCTTTTATACAGTGGAATCAAAGGAAGACTTGTTCCGGGAGGCCACGTCTACTTTGTAATGTGTAATAAAGGTACGAGTCCTCACCCATCCATGTGGCAGCTGCACAAACAGAATCCATAAGAAGTCTAGCCTGGAAAGCAGAGGACTTTGAGACCGCCCTTGTGGAGTGGCCCTTCACTTTGCCTGGTAATTGTCTGTTGTTACTACTGTATGAGAAGGAAATGCCATTTGTAAACCATTTAGACAGTTACTTTAGAAACTGGCAATCCTTTGCTTTTGTCTGAAAGGGACACAAAAATCTGGTCAGACTTTCTGAAATCTTTGGTCCTATGCAAATAAAAGTGTAGCTGTTTCTGTACATCTAGTTGATGCAATCTGTATTCTGCCTTGTTGCTATAGTTGGGAAAGAACAATGGAAATTCAATAGATTGATTTAGATTGTTTTCTGAACAGACTTTCGGTAAGAAAGAGGGATTAATTCTTAGGGATACTTTGTCCTTGTGAAAAACTATACAAGGATGGCGTATAGAGAGAGCCTGCAGTTCCGACACTCGTCTGGCAGAGGTAGACTACTAAGAAGACAGTTTTCCAAGACAGAAACTTTATATCAAAAGATAATGCAGGTTCAAAGGGTGGCAAGACTAAGGCAGAAAGAACAAAATTTAAGTCCCAAGGGGCTGGAGGTTCTCTGACTGGTGGTCTGGGTAAGAAGGTACCTTTCAAAAATGCCTTACATAACCTGTGGGACATGATGGACAATCTCATCTCACCAGTATGAAAATTACAGATGGCTGCTAATCATACCCTGATGGTAGCTGCTGCTGCCCCTTCGTCAAAAAGTTTGGAGAGAAATTCCACAACTGCCGTGATAGGAGCTGTAAAAGGTTCTATATCTTTTCCACTGACTTGAATACAGTTTCCTTGTAGACGGTTTGTGGGAAGAAACCAAGATCTGTTTAACTGCAGGGGAAAAATTATAACACCTGGCTAAAAGTGGAATGGGAGCAGCCATGCTGTCAACTTGAGGGTCTGGATGGACGGATGGAATGTTCCCAATGAGTGGGTTAAAAGGTCTGGAACTGGGTCCAGAATCCATGGTTCCTCCAGAAGATGGGCCCAGAGAAAGGGGAAGCAAATTTGTCGAGGCCAGTAAGGTGCAATGAGTATCATAGTGCTTTTCAACGTACTGGCTTTCTGAAGTACTTTGGGTATTAAGGGGAAGGGGAAAAGGCATAGAGAAGGCCAATTGAGAACATGTGCATCGTTTGGTGACTTCCCCAGAGGGGGAATGAGGTCAAAGTAGCTGCTGCATTTGGCATTCATGGAAGTGGCGAAAAGGTCGTAGCAAGGCTGGCTCCATACTGGAAGATCTCTTTCGCAATTTCTAGTTACTTGTGAGGCAACAGAATTGCTCTGCTCAGTTTGTCCACTATCACATTGGATTTGCCCGGGATATGCATTGCTATCAGAAACCATTGAGAAGCGACAGGCCATTGCCACACCCATTGTGCCTCTCGACATAGGGGATACAATTTGGTTCCTCCCTGCTTGTTTATATACCACACTACTGATATGTTGTCTACCTGAATTGCAACTGTTTCTATCAGAAGAGAGTCCTGAAATGCCTGCAAAGCATACAGCACCGCTCTCATCTCCAGGACATTGATGTGCAATTGGCTCTCGTGTTCTCGCCATAAGCTGTGGAGAGCCTTTCCCAGATAATGTGCCCCCCCCCCCGATCTGGGAAGCATCTGTGGTCAGTACTGCTGGTTCTGGAAATACAAACGGGCAACCTAAGGACAACTGTTCCATCTGTAGCCACCAGAGAACATGTGATTCCATAATGATTATCTGGTGTGATAGAGGAAGATCCTGCATGGATCATTGGGCAAAGAGTAACCACTGTAGAACCTTCATGTGCAGCTGTGCTAGAGGAAGTAGAAGAATTGCAGTTGCCATAGTGCCCAGAACCTGTAATACATACCTTGCTTGAACCCTTCTTTTTGACATCAAGATTCTGACTTGCTGGTGAAGGGATTGAAATCTCTCAGGGGTAAGTTTTGCAATCATCTATGCTGAATTCAATTCTGCACCTAAGAAAGTAATATGCTGTGAAGGCAACAAGGCAGACTTTTTAAAGTTTATTGTAATGCCTAGCCTGGCGCAAACAAGTATCATTTCGTCCTTCACTTGCAGTAATAGATGCTTGGTAGTGGCAGTCAGGAGACAGTCATCTAGGTATGGAAAAGCACGGAATCCCCAATGTCTCAAGTGAGCCATAACCACTGCAATGCATTTGGTGAACACTCTGGGGGCTGTAGTGAGATCAAAGGGCAGGGCTCGAAACTGGTAATGACTGGCTCCCAGCCAAAAGAGCAAATGTCTCCTGGATCACTTGTCCATTTTTATATGATAGTAGTCATCTTGGAGATCTATCGAGCACATCCAATCATCTTTCCTGAGAAAGGAGAATATAAACTGCAGTGTTACCCTCCCGGAACTTTGATTTTTTTATATATTTGTTCAATCTGCTGAGATCCAGAATGGGTCTCCAGTCCCCTATCTTTTTTGGGACTGAAAATAACCTTAAGTAAGTTCCGGATCCAATTTGGTCTGCGGGACCTCATGGATGACTCTCTCTCTTCTAGTAACTTGTGTAATTCTGAAATTGCTTCATCTCTCTGACTGGGTGGGACATCTGGAATGGACTGATTTACGGATGGAAGAGTAGAAAAGGGAATGTAATAACCTCTGTATATCATTGACTGTACCCATTTGTCTCGAGTATACCCATTTGTCTTGAGTGATTTCTAGCCAGGCATTTGGGTACAGTGACAAATGTCCCCTGACTGCCTTCAGAGAAGAGCAGGCAGGCCTCCTTTCAGGAGCATTGGAAGGGTCTGCCAGAGACCGTATCTCTGTCACCCTGATTCTGCAGAACCCCTCTGCTGCGAGGTCGGCGCTTTCCATTATTACCTCCCCCTCTGCCCCTGGGGGAAGTGTCACCACGTGAATCTTTTTGGGACTTGCGGAACCATATTTTACTGCCTTTCTGGCCTTTGGTGTAAGGTCTAAATGGGGCAGAAAAATGGACTCCAACGGCAGACAAGGTTTTTTCCTCCTGCTTGCACCTGGTCAAAGTTTCTTTCACCTTTGGTCCAAAAAGGGAAGAACCATCAAAGGGGGCATCACTGAAGGAAGACCTGAAGTGTTCAGCAAAGTTGCAGAGACGCATCCAGGAATGCCTCCTTAGGGAAATTCCTGTCGCTGCTGCTCTGCTCGCTCTATCAGCTGCATATGAAATCAGTCTCATGGTGGAGTTGACAACTGAGTTGAGGATGGAGAGCTGTGAGGAAACTGTCTCTGATCCCTGAAGCTATAGTACCCTGAAGGGCATCTCCTAGCTCTTGGAGGAGATCCCTTTGAAGCCTCGTAAAGTGGGTCAGGTAATTCAGAGACCAGAAAGTAAAGGCCACTAAAGAAAAAGCACGCTTTCCACATCTGTCCATAGTCCATGATTCTTTATTGGGAGGATGAACAGATGAGGTTTCTGACGACTCCTTAGTGGCTGCCGCCACCACCATCACATCTACAGAGACGCCCTTGGTTAGGAACTCCTTCTCAGTAGGGGCAGTGATAAATTTATTGGGTCTCCACGGAACAGGCTCCACTGCATCAGGGGAAGTCCAGGCCTTATGAGATATAACATTAAGCAAACGGTCGTAAGGGGGAGTCACCCAGGAGGTGGAAGGGCAAGACCCAAAAGCCTCCAGGTATACCGATTCATCCTCTGAAGGGTTGGTGGACTTCCAGCCACCCCTCTGTTTCAGGATCTCAAGTCAGCCAGCAAAAGAGACATCCTCAGAGGGGAACTTTGGGAACCATTCTGAATCATCCAGATTGGTATAGGACGTGACAGACTCAGGGGAGTCTATGTGCTTCCTTTTGCACAGTCTTTTCTGAGGGAGTTCCTCAGAGGGATACTCTGGTGAAGTTTTGGAGGAGATGATGCTGCCTGCAGGAGCTTCCTGAGGCTCCGGGTCTCTACGCTTGGGAGGAGGTGATGAGACCAACACTGGCACCTGGAGATGTCTGGGGTGACAGTAGCCTCTCCATCAGTTCAAAAGCCCCCTAACAACACCTGAAGAGATCCCCGCTCCTGAGAGGCAGAGGACCAGCTCTGAGGCAAAGCAGGTGGCTCCGAAGCTGATGTAGGAGCCGAGCGCCGAGGCACCGAGGGGTAGAGTCGGATCGGACAAATTGTCCATACTGACTACCTTCCCGGGACCTGATGGGTGAGCGTTGGCTCCCAGACCTTTAGAAATCCGATGGATCCAAAAAAGTCGGAGCAGAAGCCGGAACAGACGATCCTGAAGGAGGTCCCGGTTTTGATGATTCCACTATCATCAGACCCACAATCTTTGGCTCTGAAAACCACAAGCTGGATCGGAGGAGGAATTGGAGATGGTGCTTTAGCTGGTCCCGATTCCTTTGGGGTCGGTGATAACATTTTTGCCAGTGCCGGTGTTCAAAGCAATCTCTTCACCACCCTCTCCACTTCATCATCAGATAAACTCCTGGAGGAATGGGAGGATAAGGAAGGAGATCTAGTCCTCTCCAGAATGGGTGATCTCAAAGTTGGAGTGATCAGCTCCAAGATAGGAGACCTTGTCGTAAGCGACAACTCTATTGGCTCCATGGACACAGATGGAACGAAAGAGGTTGACTTTGTTTTATCGGAAACATGAGTCCTCAGTTCCGATGCTATAATTGTTTTTGGTGGCTCCGAAGCTGGAGTCGTAATGGCAGATCTTTTGGATCCTTTTGAGTGGGAAGTAGAGGGATAGAGGGAGAAGTAGGTTTGGAGCTCTGAGAACCCTCTAATGATTCCTGGAAAGGACCTTTTAACAAGCCTCTCACCATTAATTCATTTCTTC
This sequence comes from Protopterus annectens, assembly GCF_019279795.1. Classification (NCBI taxonomy): domain Eukaryota; kingdom Metazoa; phylum Chordata; order Ceratodontiformes; family Protopteridae; genus Protopterus; species Protopterus annectens. Next base: position 704,788,687 of record NC_056749.1, on the reverse strand, counting down.
ACTCTTGAAGAACCCTGCTGCTGAAACCATGGCAAACAGTACAAGGGTCAAATGGATGGCACCAAGACAATACACACAGCTAGTATGTCCCATCTGTAAGAGACATGTTTTGTGTACACTGATCACATTTTTTAAATCCTGATCGTCTCAGTTCTTTTGGATCCTTATCTTTTTCTTTCGACTATGTTTACAATTAGGAAAAAACACCAGCAAAAAACAGCAACACTCCTAAGTTTGTAAAAGGTAGAGAAAACATTCAAAAACGGTGCTAACACAATGGAGTCTACTAACTACATCACACCACACAAGAAATTTAAACGAACACACTGCAAGGCTTTCCATAAATGTCATAGGATGAATTTAACTATTTAAAACACACTATCTAAATAAATAACACTATAAAGCTACTTTAACGACAACAATAATCCTACGAAAAACTAAGATAAGTATAGAGGGGAATCTTCTAACAAACAAATTCTCCAGGTAAGAAAAAAAAAAACAACAGGGGGAAGGGGAGCGGCCCTCTAAGTTAAACGAGCCGCCGAGAGCCTTCTAACTTAAACGGGTCTTGCACAAAAACAAGAGGGGAAAATGCATGCCAGAAATCACGAACGAGGATTGTAAATCTATCGCACACTACAGAAAAAAGTTTTATCTGAAACTATTGTAAAATATATAATAATATACTACTCAGCCAATGAGTCAGTCAGAAGACATCCTGATTCATTGAGTGGCAAACGAGATTGGGTAACTTACCCAGTGCATCATGGGATAGGGGTTAGTCTCAAGCCAGTGGAAGCTCTCAAGCTTTTGCATTAGGCTAGCAAGAATTGAAGCGAGATTGGACAACATAACATGGAAGATTTTGTTCTCAAGGAAACCCTGTCTCTGTGAAGTATGGTGGTTTACAAGATAAGGCTTGAATTTCTAAGATTCTTCTGGCATAAGTAATCGCTACAAGAAAAATAGTTTTCCAAGATAAGAATTTCAGGTCACAGTTAGCAGCAGGTTCAAATGGGGGATGCACTATCATTTGTAACACTAAGTTTAGGTCCCAAGGTGCAGACGGATCCTTAGACAGTGGTTTGAACATTAAGGTTCCTTTTAAGAATGCTTTGCAAAGTTTGTGAGAAATGAAAGAATATTTCTTGAATCCATTATAAAAATTTGAAGTAGCCGCTAGTTGAACCCTGACAGTACAGGAAGTGGCTCCTGCTTCAAAAAGCAAAGCTAAACAGTCTAAGCCTTTGTCAATAGAAGCAGAAAAGGGATCAATGTTATTATCTCGAGCGCAGAAGGAAAATCTTTCCCATTTACTGCTGTAGAGTAGAGTTTTCTGATGGAAGGCTTATGGAAAGCTAAAAGAATCCTACAAACTGGAGAAGAAAGATGATTACGCCTAGCAATCAATGGAACTGATTTAAGGAATCACACTGCCAGGCATCCAGCTTGAAGCCACTGTAACTGGACTGTATTCCCACAGTATTCTGGACAGCCTTCTCTGTAAATGTATGTTATACTATCGCACAGTTAACAGTACCTATTTTACAAAGGATAGGTTACCTGCACATCACCGAGGCATTCTATCACCCTCCCCCTCGCTATATATTCTAGCATTTCTAACTTGGAATAATATTTGGTAGCAGTCCCCCCTTTTTACCTTTCTACTCTGCCTTTCTAGTACTGCAGAACCCTTAATACATCCATCTAACATTGCATACTGTTTGACTGGTAAAGTATTTATTCTCCACACTGCTACTTGACTTATAGTTGGCTCCTACACCTTAACACTGTAAAGTAGCATTTCTCCATAACCATTATTGCCCCCCACCAGTCACCCACTAAATATTGGTAAGGTAATAAATAATGTAAGGTATGAGATACATTTTTTAAGGAAATCCCCAGAAGAAATTTACCTTTCTGATTTTTTTCTTTCACAGTCAGCAGCATGCCGTCTTTGGTCCAACCCACTCCGCTCAGACTAGCTCTGCTTCCCTATCCTTACTCCTAATCCCACCCACCCCCACTTTCCATAGGTTTATACACTCCCTCTAACACACCCACTCCTAGTTCTACCCAATTCAATTAATCTAATCAAGTTCCTACCTACCCTACCACACACATAATTAAACTATCCATTATCTCTTCTCTATTCAGTCTCAACCCTACCCACCACAAACATTCTAGTTTTCTTTAAAAATTCTGAAAAACACTACCACCCAACATGCTGTTTTTGCTCACCACACTAACAACCTTCCTTCTTTCTGCTTACATTTCTACATACTGTCACAACTTGCACATCACAGTAACTCACTCTCCAACTTATCTTGGTAATCTACACCACCAGGCTACCCCCTCTATTCAGCATTAACATATTGCCTCATCTATTTAATAGCCATCAGTCAAACTCATCTCTTTCAAAGTTTTTCACTCAAAATCCAACAACCCTACTCACAAATTCCCAAGACTTCTTGTCAAACTTGTGCACCTACAGCCCACTTTGAATAACTACATACTTCTTTGTATAGACATTCATCCCAATCCAGGCACGTCTCTCCACCTCCAGACTGCCACACTGTATCTGCACCCCTCTCAACCCATATAAATAACTTGCACCACAATACCTCAGTCCTTCTAATACTACATTTTAACCAAAGAAGTCTATTAAACAAGATCCATAAATCCCATGCAACTATTGCTCACTACTCACGACATATATCCATCCTAACTGAAACCTGGCTCATACCATATATTTTGGATCAGGAAATTCTACCCCCAAGTTACAATATCCAAAGACAAGATAGATCCCTTAAACGTGGTGGAGGTGTAAGCAATATTATATAAAGACAACCTAAAACTTGAATGTCTAGACATTAATTCCCCTATCATTTCAAACATGGAAACACTAATCACTCGTCACACCCCATAACAATACTATCATTATAGCCATCTACCTTCCCCCAGGTAAACAACCCATCTGCTATTGAAGACATACTAAGCTGGTGCTGTTCAACACTGAGAAAAGAAACTATTATAATGCATGATTTTAACCTTGACTGGGACACAGTTTCCTTTAACAACCCCTCAAACCATATTAACTTCTATAGTTTCACCCAGTTATTTCTTAACCCATCTAGGATTGACAAACATACTAATAAACAATCCATCCTAGACTGGGCCCTTACTAATACTAAACCAAACTCTTATATCTCAGATTGTCTTCCAGACAGTCTGAGTAATCACCTTCCAACCTATCTGTTAAAACATCACTCTTCTTCCCCAAAAGTAATCACATACAACATTGTCCACAACAAAATTAACTTTACTCCTGAAACCTTTACCATACTACTCCAAGTTAACTGCTCACTCCTAAAACATTTCCACCTTGATCTAGCTGTTCAATATTTCAATAACAAATTACCCACCATCTTAAATAAGCTAGCTTCCCTTAGGAAAGCACACACAAAAGCTAGATACCCTGGCTTTCTTCTGACACCAAAAGGCTCCTCAATCACAGAGGCAAAGCATATCATAATCACCAGGTCTTAAAAAACCCAACTAGCCTTGAAAACTACTGGCAACTTCGTAATTTAGCTAAAAAGCAAATCAAATATGACAAAATACAACACTACACAATACAAAATAGGCACCATAATAATCCCAAAAAATACTGGGGTGCCACAAACCAACTCCTCAAACCTGGTCAGGCCTTTACCCCAAGTCCAACTTAAACTTCCCTGACAATGTCGCTCAATTTAACAATCACTTTTTTAACTCTATACTAGCACTAGTAAAAGAAAACAATCCTCAGTTATCAATACCCATAACTTATGATACTAATATCTTGATTCCTTCCACATTCAGCCTATACAAAATAAATACATAAAAAAACTCCTATCCAAACTTAAATACTCTTCCATTGCTTCTGACCAACTACCCAATGAATACCTTAAACTTGCTATTGCTTACCTACCTCATATCCATTCTTTTTAATAGGTCCATTACTGAGCAAAATGTTCCATTGCTATGGAAAGTGTCCCATCTTATCCTCTAAAGGCGGTACCTCCACAGACTAGTCTAACTACAGACCCATTGACATCCTTTTCCCAGTAGAAAAAATACTGGAAGAATGTATTCACTCCCAACTTCTCAATCATCTCCTGAAAACAACCTTATAGCTCCCACCCAACACAGCTTCCAACCTAAACATAGTACAACCACCGAAATTAGTTTCATCAACACAGTGAACCAACATAGGATCAATGGGTTACTTGCTTCCTCTATATTTAGACTTATCAAAGGTCCTCGATACAGTTTTGCACCAAAAATTTAATAAGCTAGCTTCCCTTAACCTGTCACATTCATCTCCTACCTGGTTCATTAGTTACATAATCAACCGTCAACAAGCAGTTAAATGGCAAAATGAACCATCACCTTCCCAACCCATATCTGTCGGTGTACACCAAGGGTCTATACTTGGTCCCCTCCTTTTCACATTCTTTACAAATAAACTGTGCACAGCTACCCAACATTCTACATTGGTTCAATATGCAGATGACTCCTCCCTCATATACTCTGCTCCAACCCCACTTGCCTTATTCAACAAAACCCAACAATCTTTTCTGGACATAGAAAAATACTTTTACAATTCACAACTGATACTTAACACTTCTAAAACAAAACTAATGCTTTGCTCCAGTAGCAAGAAAATCTATGGCTCCTACTAATTTTGCCATTTACTCATCCAGCAACACCTTTATTGAACCAATTGATTATACAAAGCTACAAGGAGTCACCACTGACTAGGATGTCAGACTTAAACATTTAGCTCTAGTCATTAAGAAAGAGCATTTCAAACAAACTAGGCTCCCTGTACAGAATAAAGCCATTTCTGATTCCATAAGTAGAACTCACCTTCTATCAAACCCTTTTATATGCCTCACCTATTTTCACTAACTTAAAAAAAATATGGCAGTAGAGAATCCTGCTATTTTAAAGTTGACAGATTTGCTTCCAACCAACATGCAAGAACTCACCACTGCAGGGTACTACACCAACTCAACTGGTTGGAACTTCCCAAAGATTTTAACCTATAACAAGCTAGATTTAACTCATTCTACCGTGCATCATCCTGACAACTGCCCATCTATTAGTTGCCTAGTTCAGCCCTATTCCAGTAGGGTCTATATCAGATGACTGAACTTTCAAAAGATCGACTGTCATATGATCGAATTTTTGAAAGTTCGAATGTCTTGACGGAGACCTCCGTACAGCGTGGAATGGGAAGATTTCCCTATTCTGCACTGTAGTGCTACCTCGAGTTGGTATATTTAAAGAGCGGCATGTGTGAGGGATGCAGCTCCCCACGTGGGGGGTTGCAGGGGGGGCTTGCCCCCCTGCTTAAAACGTTTACGTAGGTTATTTGTGTAGTTTATTTTTTTTATTAGATTTTCGAACTTTTAAAAGTTTGATCATATGGTGTCGACCATATGACAGTCGAACTTTTGAAAGTTCGATTATCTAATACAGACCCTTCCAGTAGTAGAACATTAAGGTCTAATAAGTTGCTTTTGAAGGTCATTAAGTCAAATAATAGATATAGGGATTCCCTATATTCATACAAACTAGCCAAAGCTTGGAATGATGTACCTCAAGATATACTCAACAATAACAATTCAACCAAATTCAAGCTACTAAGGGAACATCTTAATAACAATTGGCTTTGCTCCTGTACTAAACCTGGTTACTGGCTCTAAATAACCAAATTTCTCCTACCTTCCTGCTCTCTCTCCCCATACTCCTCTCCTTTTCTCCTTCCCTATACTCCTCCTCGGTTACCGGTTTCTGTTTCTTTATCTGCTTGTCTAATGCTTCTTCAACCCTTGAGTTTCTTTTCCTTTTTTCAATCCAGTTTGTCCCAAAAGTTTATTTTATGTTCTTACTATTTAAACTAATGTTCATATATTTTTTATAGCCATGTCACTTTATATTAATTTTTATACACAGATCCTACATGTATTCTGCATACTTCAGTGTATTCAAAATTATTATTGTACTATGCTAACATTGCAATTGTGGAGCTTTTCTCCCCTTGCCTCTGCTGAAAACAGGCCATCTTAACCCCAGTTGGACTCTCACGGTAAACAAATGGAAACAAACTGGAGAAGCCAAGCTGTGAGACTGAGGTTTGGAAGGGTTGGGTGAACTAATCCCTCTCGATGGGATAGGAGATCTGGATCTGGTTCCAGAGTCCACAGTTGTTGAATCAGATACGGCCAAAGAAAGGGGAACCAAATTTGTCAAGGCCAGAAGAGGGCAATGAAGATTACCTTGCTATTCAACATGATCGCTTTCTTTAGAAACTAAGGAATTAAAGGGACTGGGGGGAAGGCGTACAGGAGTCCGGAGGGCCAATTGTGCAGGACAGCATCCCTTGGGGAGAAATAGCTGCTGCACTTGTTTTTCAGAGTAATGCAAACAGGTCGCAGCAAGGCTGGCCCCAACAACGAAAATCTTTTGTGCCAATTTGAAACTGAGAAACCACTCGTGAGACAGAAGAATACATCTGCTCAGTTTGTCTGCTATCACACGAATTCCCTGAAATATGTGTTGCAATTAGAAAGTGGTTGGAAGAGATTGCCCACTGCCAAACTCTGAGAGCTTCTCAGCAAATGGGGAAGGACTTCATTCTAACCTGCTTGTTGATGTACCAAACTACTGACTTACTGTCTGTCTGAATTGCAATCGTTCCCAAGGGGAGAGAGGTCTGAAAGGCCCGCAACATTAAAAGCACTGCCCTTAGCTGTAGCTCTAAAACAGTGATATGCAATTTGGCCTCCATGGGGGACCAAATGCTTGGACAGTCTTCCCAGATAATGCCCCCCCACTCCATTTAGGAAACATCAGTGGTCACTATGACCTGGAGTTAATTCGGGACAAAGGGGAGACCCAAGAGAATTTCCCCCGAGTGAATCCACCAAGCTAGGTCTTTCTTGCAATGGTTGGTAATCAAAATCTGATCTGATGTTGGCTGATACATTATAGACCACTAAGAGAAAACAGACAGAATAAAAGTTGTAAACACTTTTTTTTTTTTTTTTTTTTTTTTTAAGGGTAAGAAAGGAAACAAAGATAGGCTACCAACTATGGTAGTAGAGAATACCTGGAGGTGCAGAGGAGAAATACTATCAATGATGGTAGAGAAGGATACCCTAAAGTACAGAAAGGAAACTACCAACAATGGTAGTTGAAAGGAAAACATGAAGTGTTAAGATAAGGAGTTATCAGAAAAACGGGTACGCTATAAGAGAAAACAGAAAATATTAATAGAAAGAGAAAATATATTTAAACACAAAAATATATAAGAAAAAAGATCACTTAACTCGAGTTATTGGTGACGACTTTGTCACAGGAAGCAGCAAACGAGATCTGAGGTAATCTGGAAAGGAGCATTCTGGATAGGACTTAAGCTCAAGGGTTTTTGGTTCTTGCAGGCTGTAGTAACAGCTGAGTCAGTTCCAATATTGAAACCAAATCCATTTGTCAAGGAATAAATGAATATTGACATCAGATACAATATTTTCTTGTCAGAACTTCAAAATGAAACAGATGAACAGAAGCAGACCTCTTAACCTACATGCAAGAGGCAGTCTCTAGTGTTCAACTGATACCACAGCAATTTAGTTTTCAAGTACAAGTCATAAAACACTTTAGAAAAAAAGCCCCATAACTGCATAAAAGCAGTATTAAGTGTACAAATAAAATTGATGTCCTACTGTGGAGTAAGCACACAGATCTCAAGCAGCTCTTCCTTAAGCACAGACTAACAAGATCTTCCAGCAGTCCAGTGCCTTCATTACCAGATGCAGCTGGTACCCCAAGACACGAGATGAGCTTATGTGACAGAGACATACATCCTTCTGCTACAATTCTCCAAAGCTCTGGAATCCTTATCCATTGGAAAATTGTCAAACTACTGCAGTCTTCGAGACCAAGTAATTCATGTATAAACAATGGGATACACTACACTGAACTGCCCATCCTGGTAGAGTCTTATAAGGGAATCAGTTTTTCTTTGGACTGACAGGGCAAATCAGGGATCCTCCAGTTGCACAGCAGGATGACCAAGGGGTTCTTTACCAGAAATTCCACTAGCTTCTTCTTGGGGGGGGACAGCTCAAGTAGTTATTCACCAGTCAGAGTATTTCTAGAAGGGAGGTGGCCTCATTATTCCTGTCCATCTCAGAATCAATAGCCAAAATCCTGAGAGTTCTCGATGCACAGGAAAATCATTACCCTTATTGTTCATAGGTATGAGCTTCACACAAGGATGTGCATATAACATAGTTATGCTGGGTGACAGGAGATTGAGAAGTGGTGCTGATTACTCAATAGCAAAAAGCAGCTCCAGGTGGGGAGATGGTGGGGGCTAGTATGGGTTTCAGACTGAATTCCTTAATGGCACAGTCCTACAAGAACACTTCAACTTCCCACCAGGTAGCAACTGCTTGATGTATACTCTGATGTGAATGTCCCTGTAAATGGATGATCAGGTGGATATTCCATACGTGGGCCTGATGACTGGACCCAGGAGCAGAAGACCTGATTCTAAGTAATCCAAACTGAGGGCCACAAGATTCAGGGGACTGATCTCCCAGAATCATTGTGGTTAATCAAGGGATCTTTCCAATTATTCAGAGAAGAAAGCAGAAGAATCTCAGGACGCCCTCCCCTAAGGTGGGAGCGGAGGATGCTCCACCTTTACCACCACAGATCTTGGCTGAGACTCATGACAAGCTTGGGGCACAGCTTTTGTTAGTCAGGGGTTAGCCTGACATCTGAAGGGCTCAAGGAACTGGTTGAACACCAAACTTGCCTTAAGGAGATTCAGGACAGGCCCATCCCTCAAGCTTTTTGTTTATACTATGCTGTTCTTGATAAGCCTCAGACTGTGAGGAGGACTTGTTTACTCATCTCCATGTGAAGAGCCTTTTACTGCCGCCCTCTATAAGAAGCGGGCCAACAAGTTTTCCTGCTTTCACTGCCATGAAGCTGACTTCAATCTCTAGGACTTGTGGCACTTATCATGCTCTTCCCTGAAATATTACAAGCAATATGGAACATGTTCTGGGTGATGATTTGGTAGCCACATAACCATGTATTATGATGCTTGGGCATGCAAACACAGGACTTTAATCATTCTAGCAAGGGCTGAGATTTGAAATAAGGGTGGGTAGGGAAAAACGATGCCGTCTAGGGACAAGTCTGCTTATGTATCTAATGCATTACATAATGGTGAGCACTGGCCATGTGTCTTTAGACATCCCCAAAAGCAGGATTTTCTGGCAAAAATGAAAAACTCCAAAGGGTTAAGAAGTATTATTTAATGTAACACTCAGCAAGGATGGTTAAATATTTAGAACTGCTCATTATATACCAACGTTTGAGAAATGAGCAACACTGGTTATGCTGTTTCCAACATGAAGACTACTGTAAAAATTTGAGTGTGAGAAACTAGCATGACAGAGGCACAAGCTGTACAGACAAGATCTGCTGTTACACTCACCATAATGTGATGTGCTATAATGTCTCTAGGGCAAGGTGACCAACCATCCCAGACTCCAGAACATTGTCTTAGGGATGCAGAAATGTCCAGGTTTAGTCTGAATGGTCCTGATGTACAGTAAAAAAAAATTCTTGTTTTTGTTTTTAAGGACTTTCTTCTTTAAGAACAGTCCAGTTGCACACACACTTGTCATAACACGTCTGTGTATGCATGGTCGCACGGACGTCTCATTCTTCCTTTCTGCCTGCGAACAATTTTAAAGGCAAAGTATTCTGCTCTTGTGTTGCTGCCTGCATCTCTGTAGAGGTAAGCTTACAAGCATTCATACCAATTGTACAGATTTTCACAGAATATCCAGATTTTGGCCTCATATTTTTGGTTCACTTTTCAAAAAATTGCCAAGTTTTCTGGCATACTAAAATGATATTTAGGAAAATGACTGTTGGCTTGCATAACACATGGAGAAATGGAGCTACACACAACATTTGCATTTGTTTGATTTGTAGAGGACTGACAGATTTTTTTTTCATCCCGAACTGAAGTTTCTAAATCTCACACCCACCTCCTCCTTATGAAACAAACAAAGCACCATTGTTTCTTTAAGTTATTCTCTTGAACTGTGGAGGTTTTTAACAGCAACACCCATCACCGGTCAACAAAGCCAAACACATACACATACCCCATACTTAGGGTTACATAGTGCAGTAAGATTTATATTTTGTTGACTTTAAAATAATTTCCATTCCTTAAATGGTTGTCTTTATATGCTATTCTGCAATTCAATTAGAAGAGGGACATGATGCTATACACCTTTTATTGTAAAAATAAGAAGTTATGTACTCACCATAAAGTTCTATGTTTGTTGCCCATCTCACCTTCATTCATTGCTGGTTGGGACAGCGTCCCTAGCACCTTCTTTCTTGGATGGCTCAAGGGAAAACACTCTTCAGAACACTGGATACAAAGGAAGCCCTTTTCCTGGAGGCCAAATCAACTTTGTGGTGAGTGATAATGGTATGAGGCTTTACCCATATTGCTGCTGCACAAACTGAAAGGCCGATGAGGTGGCTATTAGCTCTTGTGGAGTGACCTTTTACTTTCCCTGAAAGTTCTCTATTATGAGATTTGTACGTGAAAGTTATGCAGCCAGTAAGGCACTTGGAAAGCGTGACCTTGGATATGGGGGCACCTTTCTTTTTATCCGCAAAGAATACAAACAGCTGGTCTGATTTTCTGAACTCCTTTGTTCTGTTAAGATAGAAACATAGCTGTCTGTGTACATCTAGTTGGGATAGTCTGTACTCCGACTTGTTGCCATAGTTAGGGAAGAAAACAGGTAAGTCAATGGATTGATTTAGATTATTTTCTGAACATACTTTTGGAAGAAATGAAAGATTAGTTCGCAGGTAAACTCTATCCTTGTGAAAAGTAATGTAAAGGGGACGTATTGATAATGCTTGAAGCTCTGACACCTGTCTAGCAGACATGATGGCTACCAAAAGTGTTGTCTTCCATGTTAAAAATTTAGGTCACAAGATGACGCAAGTTCAAAGGGAGGAAGGATCAAAGCAGATAAAACAAATTTTAGGTCCCATGGCACTGGAGGCTTTTTTACTGGAGGCCTCCGTAAGAATGTACCTTTCAAGAAAGCTTTACAAAGTTTGTGGTACATGATTTTTTGTCCCATTTCTCCGCTACAACAGTTCGAGATAGCAGCTAATTGGATTTGGACAGTAGTCAGAGCTGCACCTTCATCAAAAGGCTTAGCAAGAAAATCTAATACAGTTGTTATAGGTGCAGTAAAAGGGTCAAAGTGGTTGTTGAAAGTCCAACGTGAAAATCTTTTTCCATTTGCTAGACTACAACTTTCTGGTTGAGTTCTTATGAGATGAAATCAAAATATGTTTATTGTACCAATACTACATTTATATGTTTGTTTATTGTACTGATACATTTATACGTTTGTTTATTGTACCGAACCTTACTCCAGTCCTGTACATTTCTTTTATTGAAATATCTGGAAGCCACGCTGTGTGGAATTGGAGCAGCCAAGCTGTCAAAGTGAGGGTTTGAATTGATGGATGAAGCATCCCTGACAGATGAGTCAGGAGGTCTGGAACTGGGTCCAGAATCCATGGCTTCTCCTGGAGATGAGGCCATAGGAAGGGGGAACTAAATCTAACAAGGCCAGTATGGGGCAATGAGTATCAAGCTGCTTCTCAACATGCTGGCTTTCTGAAGGACTTTGGGGATCAAAGGGAATGGGAAAAGGCATAGAGGAGACCCGGGGGCCAATCGTGTACAAGTGCATACCTTGGTGACTCCCCGGGAGGGGGGGATCAGGGCAAAGTAACTGCTGCATTTGGCATTCATGGATGTGGCAAAGAGGTCACAGCAAGGCTGGCCCCACTTGCAGAAAATCTTTTCCGTGACTTTTTGTTTTAGGGACCACTCATGAGGCATCAGAATAGCTCTGCTGAGTTTGTCCGCTATCATGTTGGATTTCCTCAGGATGTGTGTTGCTATCAGAAAAAGTTGGGAAGAGACTGCCCATTGCCATACTCTGTGGGCCTCACAACATAGGGAGTAGAATTTGGTTCCTTCTTGTTTGTTTATATACCACATCACCGACATGTTGTCTGAATGAATTGCAAATGTTCCTAGTGGAAGGGAGTTTTGAAATGCTTGCAATGCCAACAGCACCGCTCTCATCTCTAGGACGTTGATATGCAAGTGGTACTTGTTTTCCTGCCAAACACCCTGGACTGTCTTTCCCCAGATAATATCTCCCCACCCTATCTGGGAAGCATCCATGGTCACTGTGGCTACTGTTTGCAGAAAGACAAACGGTCGACCTAAGGTCACGTGAGTGGAGTGAAGCCACCAAGGCAGGTCTTTCTTCCAGGATTCTGTTATGATAGTTTTGTGGGACAAGGGCAGTTCTTGCATGGACCACTGGGAGAATAACAGCCACTGAAGAATCCTCATGTGTAGGTGAGCTAAAAATATCAAAGTAATTGGTGCCGCCATGGTACCCAGAACTTTCAAAACAACCTTTGCCTGTACTTTTATCTTGGTTAAGAGGTTCTTGACTTAATAACATACGGTTTGAATACTCTTGGGGGGGACGTTTGGCCAACATTTGTCTTGTATCGAAGTCTGCCCCTATAAATACGATATGCTGTGATGGCAACAAGGCAGATTTTTCGAAGTTTATCGTGATGCCTAGGTGGGAGCAAAGGTGAATGGTGGTGTCTCTCGCTCTTGTTAGTAGATGCTTGGTGGTGGCAGTCAAAAGCCAGTCATCTAAGTACAGAAACACCCGGAATCCTAGATGCCTCAAGTGAGCCGTAACTACTGCCATGCATTTGGTGAACACACTGGGGGGGGGGGTTGTAGTGAGACCAAAGGGAAGAGCTCGAAACTGGTAGTGATTGGCTCCCAACGAAAGCACAAATTTCTCCTGGACTGCCTGTCCATTTTTATGTAGTAGTACGCATCCTGGAGATCTATCGAGCACATCCAATCATCTTTCCCCAGAACGGAACTTTGCTTTCCTGACAGATTTGTTTAGTCTGCTGAGATCCAGACTGGGCCTCCAGTCCTCTGTCTTTTTTGGAACTAAAAAGAACCTTGAGTAAGTTCCGGATCCAACTTGGTCTGCGGGGACATTTTGGATGACGTTTTTTCTAGCAACTTTTGTACCACTAGAGTTGCATGATCCCTTTGACTGGGTGGAACATCTGGGACTGATTTTCTTTCTAATGGGGGAGAGGAAAAGGGTATGTAATAACCTCTGGATATGATCGTTTGTACCCATTTGTCTCTTGTGATTTCTAGTCAGGCGTTTGGGTACAATGACAAGCAACCCCCAACTGCCTCCAGAGATGGACAGACGGGCATCCTCTCAAGCGTGCTGAAAGGGTTTACCAAGGAATGAATCCCTGTCACCCTGGTTTTGCAGACCCCCCTCTGCCACATGGTTGGCATCTTCCATTGTTACTTCCCTCGCTGCCCCTGGGGAAGAATCACCACGTGCTTCTGGGAAAGCTCTTTGGGACTTATGAAACCACATTTTCCACCCTTCTGACCTTTGGGATAAGGTCTGGTAGGGAGGGAGAAACGGATGTCAATGGCAAAAAGTCTTTCCCTCCTGTTCGCACTTGGTTAGGGTCTCTAACTTCAGGCCCGAACAAGGACGAACCGTCAAATGGGGCGTTAATAAAGAAAGACATGAAGGGTTCTGCAAAATTGCATAAGTGCATCCAAGAATGCCTCCTTAAGGAAATTCCTGTACCTGCTGCCCTACTTGTTTCATCTGCTGCATAGGAAATAGGTCGCATAGAGGAGTTTACCACAGAATTTAAGGTGGAGAGCTGAGAGGCAACTTTGACAACCCACAGCTACAGAACCTTGGAGGGTATCTCCTAGCACCTTCAGGAGATCCTTTTGAAGCCTAGTGAAATGGGACAGGTAGTTCAGTGACCAAAGAGAAAAGAACGCTGAAGAAAACATATGCTTTCCGTATCTGTCCATCGTTTGAGACTCTCTATTCGGTGGATGGACAGATGAGGAGTCTCAGACAATTCCTTCTTGGTTGCCGCCGGCACCACCACAGCATCTACAGGGACACCTTTATTGAGAAATTCCCTATCTGAAGGCGCAGTGATGAATCTATTTGGCCTCCTTGGAACAGGTTCCACTGAGTCCGGAGAGCCCCACGCCTTCCCGACTGACTACGTTCATGAGTTGGTCGAAAGGCGGAGACACTCAAGAGGTGGAAGGGTGAGACCCGAAAGTCTCCAGGTACACAGACTCATCCTCAGAAGGATTGATGAGCTTCCAGCACTTCTCTGCTTAAGGATCTCTAGGATGTCTGCAAAAGAGACATCTTCAGAGGGTGACCATGGGGACGCTTCTGACTCGAGGTCAGTGTCTGAACTGTTTGACTCCTCAGGGGAGTCCTAAATGCTTCCTCTTGCATAATCTCTTCCAAGGGACCTCCTCAGAGGGCTACTCAGGAGAAGTTTCGGAAGAGATTGCTTCGCCCAGTGGGGCATCCTGGGGCTTTGGGTCTCCAAGCCTGGGTGGGAGCAATGGCAAAGAGACTGACACTGGCACTCTTGTGGTAAGAGTACTTGGTCCTGAGTGCAGAGCAGTCTGAGGTGACAGCATGCTCATCACCTTGAAAGCCTCCTGGCCCTACTCAGAGGAGGTTCCCAGCTCTGAGGAATCAGAAGAACCCCCCAAACCAAGGTGGTGGGGCTCCAAGGCCGATGTAGGCTGAAGCCCAGAAAGGTAAGATTCGAGTTGGACAACTCTCCAACTTGACTCTCCTCCCCAGACCTGACGGGGGAGCGTCGGCTCCTAGACGCCTCGAAATCCGATGGAACTAAGGAGGTCGGAGCAGTAGTCAGGCCTGAAGATCCCAGAGCAGGTCTCGGCACAGATTCTGCTTCAATTGGATCTAGGCACTCTGGCTCCAAAGCTTCGGAATGGGTCAAAGAGGACTCGACGAAGGGGAAGAGATGATGGCTGGTCCCGAATCCTTCTGGCTCAGAGTCAACACCATCTTGGCCAGTGTCGGTGTCTGCAAAAGTCTCTTGACCACCTGGATCCAAATCATCACCAATAGGCTCCTAGAAGATCGAGAGGATGGATTTGGAGACCTCACAGGCTGCAATAAGGGAGATCTCAGAACTGGGGAGACCTGTCAGCCCCAAAATGACAATGGGAGCCGAAGAGGGAGACTTGTCAGGCCAGAAAGCCTACAGGTCCAAAGATGATCCTTTAGCAATCTTTTTAATCAGCTCGAAAAGCGGAGCAGCAGCAGACCATCTCTTAGTCGAATTTTCAGACTTGGAAGATGGGGATTGTTGAGTCGTTTTGGAAGAACTCTGATTCCCTTCTACAGCCTCAGAAAAAGGTGTTTTTAGCAAGTCTCTCACTATTAATTTGCTCCTTCTTTCTATTAGCACCCTGGAACTAAACGCATGGCAGAAGGAATATGATTCTTGAAGGTGAACAGTACCCAAACAATCCACACAGCTGGTGTGTCTGTCAGTCAGTGACATTTATTGATTACATCACATTTTTTAAAACCCGAAGGTTTTTATTCCTTAGTATCCCCCCTTTGACATCTTACTAGCCCACACAGAACCAAATAAGTAAGTAACTAGAAGAAACCAACAAACTATATAAGGTTAACCAGCAAACTATAAAATTAGACTAAAAAAACAGGAGTAGTAGTCTCTAACTAAAACAACTAACTCCTGCAAATAATAGGAGAAAGAAAAGAGAGGGAAAGCCCTCCAAGTTAAATGGGCTGAAGGGAGCCCTCTAACTTAAACAGACTACCCAACAAGGAGGGGAATGGACGGTATTAATCCAAAACTCTCTAATTTAAATGAGTTAGGAGGCTGGGAAAGGGATAAAGACAAACAGGCCTAGTGTAAGAATGACGGCCACTAGAAAAAAAAAACAGCAGCAAAGTTCATAGGTAGGTACTAGGCTATCTGCCCGAAGGCATTTATAAGCCTAGCCAGACTGTGTTAGCTTTCGCTGCCCCCTTAGATTAGTTCCCTGTGCCTCTGTCCAGCAGAGCCATTGAAGTGATCCCCGGGGTAAACTTTCTGTTTCCCAGCCACTCGTCAAGATTTTTCTTGAAGAGTGTTAGCGAGGAGCTCTGCCTAATGTAGATTGGTATCTTGTTCCAAAGCATGGGAAGTCTGTGTGACAGGAATCTATCCCTCCAGCACGTCCTATTTATTGTTGTGGTGAGGTTTAGATCCCTAGAGAGTGTGGCTCGAGGGGATTAGCTTTTCTTTAGGTAGAGTATGTCCATCAGTTCTGGGTTGGACATGGCCTTGTATGTCAGGCAGAGATCACCTCTGAGTAGGCGGTACGCAACCGAGTACAGCTAGAGTTTCTTCAGTCGAGCTGCACAGGGCATCTGTTTGAGGCCAGTGATCCTCTTGGTGAGGTACTTCTGTGGTCTTTCCAGCTGTTACAGGTGTCTTGAAAGATGCATCCCAAATGGGGCGTTGTACTCTATGATGGGTCAGATGAGCGATGAATAGAGGGGCACAATGATCTCTTTTGACCTGGATGCAAACCCTTTTGTGATGAGGTGGGCCACGTAGAAGGATTTTCTAACCACTTTGGCAATGTGATTATCAAAGGAGAGTTTACTATCTACTTGGGTCCCCAGATCCCTTATTACTTCTTCCGTATTTAGGGGACTACCACCTATCTGGTAGTTTGTGGGTACTTTGTTTTTTTCCAAAGGGGATGACTATGCACTTTTTGGCATTTAGCCTGAGGCCATGATTTTGACACCAGGTTTCCGTCTCAGTGAGACCCTTTTGGAGGATGTCTGTGTCAGCTGGAGGAGTCAATTAGAGCCCCTAGTTTGCAGCCTGTGACCTTGGTCAGCCATAGTCCTCCTGTGCTTGCCTGTACCTCTGAGAAGTATATGCCGAACAGGAGGGGTCCTAGGACTGAGCCTTGGGGAACGCCACTTGTAACCGGTTTTGAGTCTGACCTAGCTCCCGCAACTCTTACCATGTGGGTTCTGTCCATGAGCCAGTTGGCAATCCATCTTGTGATATAGGGGTTTATGTTCAGGCTGGTGAGCTTGTCTATGATACCAGAACGGGGAATGGTGTCAAAGGCCTTTGCGAGGTATAAGTAGGCTGTGTGTACCACCTTTCCCTCATCTATAGCCTTGGTAACTGTCTCAAAGAAGTCCACCAGGTTTAGGAGGCATGATCTGCCCTTAACAAAGCCAAAATGGATAGGGTCCAGTGTTTGTAGGTTCCCAATGTCTCTGCTAATGAGTTACATGATGCGCTCCATAGCCTTGCAGACCAAGCTAGTAAGGCTTATAGGGCGATAGTTCCTGGGGTCTGTTTTGGCTCCACCTTTGTGGAGCGGAATAACCGTTGCTGTGCGCCACTCTATGGGTACGTAACCTGTGGAGAGGCTGAGTTTGAACAGTGTGTTTAGGTGAGGGGTTAGTTCGTCTTTGAGCTAGTGTAGGACGCAGCCTGGGACACCGGTTCCATTGATGCTGTGTTTTTGGCTATGGAGAGGGCTGTTTTAACCTGAATGTCTGTGATTTCAGGAGCTCTACAGTCTTCTGGTATGGTTATGGGCCCTTTTGGGGGTGAGAGGGGGATGAAGTTTGCGCTGAACCTGTCTGCCAGGATGTTGGCAATATTGGTCGGTTCAGTGTATTTTGTACCATTCTGCACAAACTCTGAGCAGATCTGAGCATTGCCACTTAGATTCTTGTCATAGCTAAAGAATGCCTTGTGGTTATCTTTGGAGTCCTTAGCAATTTTTCTTTCGAAACTCGCCTTGGATGATTTTATGAGGGATCGTAGTTTCTTGCTGATACTGATCAGGGATGTCTTCCCTTCTTGGGATTTTACTCTTTTCTGTACTAGTTTCTTCCTTCTATTGTATAGCTTGTTTATGGCAGGAGTCCACCAGACTGGTTTCCTTTTCTTGGAGTGAGTCTTGGTTTTCCTTGGGATAGCACGATCCATGCATTCTTGCAAGTGCCCGCAGAATGCATTAGTAAAGGATTTTGCAGCTTGGACAATGTTATCCTTTAACATGGGGGCTTTGAAATTTTCCACCTCTGTCCTAAGTAATGTCAACTTTGCTTTTGAAAAGTTTTTCACAATGGTTTCCTTGTCCAGGGGTGGGGGAGGAATGTGGCTATCCAAAGTGATTTGTTTATGGTCAGATCTAACCAGCGAGGGGTTGACTTCTGGTGTGGAGCACCGGTCGCCCATGTTGGTGATGACCAGGTCCAATATATTGTCACCTCTGGTGGGAGTGTTGACCAGTTGATCCAGGGCGTTTGAGTTTATAAATTCTAGGAAATGTTGGGCAAGGGAGTTAGTACTTGAGAAGTTCTCCCAATTAATGTTTGAGTAATTGAAATCACCCAATATTAGGGTGTTTGGTAGGGCCTTTATATTTCCCAGTGTTTCCAGAAATGCGGAATGGGGGTCCTGGGACATGGTGGGTGATCTGTAGCAAACTACAATTCGAATTGCAGTTTTGCCCGCTGTAAAAGTAGTAAAACTAGTCTAAATATACAATTCACACAATATAGAAGATTTTTAGGTCATATCAATAACAAATCAAGAAAAATTCAACTTAGTCTAGAGCCTGCATGGAAGCATCTGATCTTGTTTAGCGGCAAAACAGATCTGGGTATACTTCCCAGTGCATGATGGGATAGGGTGCAGCCATGAGTCGGTGGAAGCTCTCGAGCTTTTGTATAGGAAGAGGTGGAACCAATTCTCTGTTCCGAACCCAACCAGCAATGAATGAAGGCGAGATACGACAACATATATGCTTTAGCGACCCTCTCAGGTTTTCAGAGACTACTGCAATATTACCAGTTTATCGTTTTTTAATGTAACATATGCAATTTATTTTTCAAGGGCAACGGGCACTTTATTTGTAGATGAAACAATGAAATATAAAGTCGTTTGCTAGCAGCAACCTCTTCATTAGTTACAGATCTCTTTAATGTGGAATTATTTAGATGCCTTTTACTTCTGCAGAGATTGTGCATATTTACTGATATTTGTGGACTGTAATGACAGAACTTTGAGTAGACTTTTATGATGGAAATGTTCTGTATTGGGTAGTTTTGTCATTATTGGTTCATACATTTTGCATCATTGCTTACTGAGAAAATGTTCAACACAATAAATTTAAAACATGCTCATCGGATAAACCACAATTGCTGCTCAGCATGCGACCTCTGACAGATTTGCATTTGGGCATATACAGCAAAAAATAACTCTGCTCAAGTTTGCATTATATGTTACTGCGTCAGTAGTAAAATCCTTTTCTTTGTAAGGAGTCACTTAATGAGTCTTTTAAGAAGTTCACTTTTTGCTACATAGAAAGGTTTATTTTACTTAACTTTTTTTTTTTTTAAACAAGACCCAGTGTGGAACAGGAAGGTTAAGACTAGTTCCTGGTTGACACGTGAGAGGTTCAGCCAGGGATTCATATAGTAACAATCAGACCTACACTTATTAGACTATGTGATATTAAAACACTTTGGATTCTCTGGAACTTAAATTGCTGTTCTATTAACTTTCAGAGATAATTAGACCAATATCTGACATGAGAAATACAAGTTAAATAACTACCATGTGAATTTAGTGTTGCAAGGCATGTTCCACACATAGGACACAGCAATTAGTGTATGGCTGTAGGCCTATAAATAGGCTACAGTTTAAGTGTGCCGGTTTAGGTCCTGTAACAAAATAGCCACCTTGCTCTAGGGTTAACTATAAACTCACCATGAAGCAGTAATAATACAATTCAAGAATTTTACTATAAATCAGAAATGAGGACAAACCAAAAAATCTATTTACTCTCGCTTACAAGGTTTATTTAACATTACAGCTACATACTCTGAAGTACAGTCATAGACGAGACATTCAACACAAAACATCTACACAGCAACACAAAATAAAAACAAATATAAAACTGACAACTTTATTAATGACCTGCTTGTTAGAATGATTGTCATTGGCAGAATGAGACACATACCATACGAAAATGTATTAAGGCACTGCTCTAGTTTCAACCAATTTTAACAATACTGACACTGACACTTCAAAGTGCTGTCTCAGAGGGAACATTTTGTATGAAACAGTTAGGAATGAACTAATCTACTACTGCTCACAAAATACTGCAAGCAAAAATACCAGAAACAAAACCATAACCATATATTCTTACTGCTACATTAACCAAACAAATTATTACAGGTAGTGCAGCACTGATACAGGAATCTTACTTTAGCCTGGACACACGTACAATCTGATAAATAACATTAACAGATTTTGCAAGCTGAAATAACCAAATATTAATCACATCAAGTCATCTGTTACTTCATCAAAGATATGCACTTTTAAATGATAATTTCATTTCTTCCCAACCACAAATAGCAGGGTCCTTTACAATGCTGGTCCAGTAACTACTATTCCCTGGTCTAACATCCTTTCCTCTGGCAGTTTTCATGGACTGCCATTAAAGTAAAGGATGCCCATCGGCATCAAGGCCCTCCGTCTTACACACACACAGTGCTTAGGTGCCCTACTGCTTACAAAGTCAGGTTCTACCAGGCTGAAGACTGAGCCTTCCTCAGCTCCATTATTTCCAAATGGATGTGAACACTGAATCAAAGAAACAAAGGGCTCTTCTCCCTCCCTTACACTATGCCTGCAGGATTAAGAGGACCACCATATTGCATGTATGTAATAAATTAAGGTTCTTCTCGCATCCCTAGAGTACCACAAAGACAATTCCCTTTCCATCACCTGGACTCTGATCCAAACCTAAGTCAGTGTTGCAAGACAGAATAACTGTGGCACTGGTAAATGGGATTTATTTATTCCATTAATACCTCCCCGAAATGGCACACACATTATAATGGCCAACAAATGTTTGCAAGGGAGTATTTCTGCAAAATTAGTGCATTCTAATGTCAATTGCCACTAGAAATATGCAGGTAACAGAACACAACTATCAAAGGTATACCAACACAGAAAATACACAATGAGAATGCATTAGAAATGTTTTCAGCAGTCCTCTTTTTTGTACAAAAATATATCAGGGTGAACTATTTTGGAGAAAAATATTAACAGCAGCAAAATGGGTTTTGTAGCTCTGTTTCATACTCCTATATTCCCAAGGGTACAAAAATTGTGGACTTGGACAAAAGCAGTACTATTAATAAACATTACAGGAAAGACAATTTTATCAAGTTGTGCCTTTCAGGTTTAATACTGCATTTTATACATACATATATATATGTATGTACACGCACACAATAAAATAATACATTTAAATGTGTAAATATACTTAAATATTTAACAACAAAACAGACAAACAAATTTTTAACCAGACAAATATTTGCTAGTGCCTGGTTTATTTCTGTGACTGGTTACAGTAAGAAATAACCAATTTGCAATATAAACAACACAATGATATACACATACAAGGGTTTTACAAACATTAAATTAATATAAAAATGAGTAAATGTAATCAGACTTAATCTAAATGTTCATGTTACGTTCAGTCTAACCTCCTACAGTCAACAAGAATTACTTATTTTCTAGTGATGCCTTCTTGAAAAAAGGAAATGTATAAGCAGAACATAATGATATTTGTCCATTTACAGCTGTTCTAAGAACCTTAGTCAAAACTGCAATACAGGCTTGTGAATAAGCACAAACATTGTAAAAATAAAACTCCTGCAGCACAACATTCACTGGCTATCAAAAACTCTGAAAACCATACAAGGTTCAGTCAACTGCACACATAAGAAATTATCTGTATTTTGAAAAGAGACATTAAGTTAAAAGGGGAATGAAACTTCCTTCAAAGTAAGAAATCCTGCAAAATTATCTACTAACGGCAAGTAGTAAATAAAATCAGGAAAGGAATTTTCCCTGAAAATTTTCACGGTGCAAATTCAACAAGTTCTAGAATCCCTTCCACATGACTCCTGCTGTTTAAGTTCCGTTATATCTTCCGTACAAAGATGAAGGGTTTTTCAAGCAGCTTCCAAAAGGCATTCTTCTGGACATGGAGAAAACACTGGTAACTTGGGAGTTTAAATGCAGAGCACTTAGTGGACATAGTGTTCAAAACTCTGGAGAAAAATGGAAATCATATAAAACAGTTTTTTTTTTTGTGCACACAAGAAAATATTTACTGTTTTCTTCTTACAGTTCTTTGGGAAGTATTAAAAATGCAGTTATTTATTTAGCCTAACAGCAAATCTTTTGAGAACATCTTGCATTTTGTAAAACAGGTAGGGCTAACAAAGAGAATATGAGCATTTCACTTCATTCTAAACGTTTATGAATATTAATCATTACGTTACAAGAGTGGTGGGACTGATAGAAAGTTTCCTGTTATATTCAATGTTTTGAATCTCCTTCTACACGTTTGTACTATGTATTACGTTTTAGGTGTTAGTAAAATACATACACACACAAAAACAAATCTTAACATATTGCAAACTGGGAGCAGTCACTCAATCCGCCCAAGATGAGAAGACCCTTCAGAAAGGTCTAATACAGAAATGCGTGGTGCCAAAGCCATGGCTTAAAAGGCAATGTCAAGAAATGCATTATAGCACCTTTTGGGAAGTCGGCCAACCTGGTTAACTAAGTCATCAATTAAACACTCCTAAAAGTTGATTCACTAGTCAGGGATCAGAGAACTTATGTAGATAGTAACGCAACCTTTGATCAATGTGTGTCCAAGGTAAGGGCAATGCATCTAGGTCCAGAGAGGTCCTTGTACCACTGGAATCATCCAGAATATTGCCCTCTTTGGTATGCACCTGATAAGACACATGTAGCAAATGTAACGTCAACAAGAGCTCCTTACAAAAAGGATACTGGGAGTAAACACAATGTCCTATGCTGACTGCCGTAAAGCCCTGTTTCTTTTGGTATCCTACAGACTTCTGAGAGGTGATCTTTGCAGGGAGTACAAGCCATCCCCTAACCCTGTTTTAATGAACTTTTTTCATATCTGTGAAATAAACAGCATCAGAACTACTAGATCAAGAGTCATAAACAGGACATGGAAGAGACTGATATGATTCTCAGAATTGCCATTCTCCGGAACAGGGTCTCCCATCCATGTGAAACATAGCTCCTCCCTAACTCTATTTAAAGGACAACAAATGGATTCAACTATGAAATGCTCAACATCTCTGCCAAGTTTCTCCCTATTTATTTTCCCTGTTATGAATAAACAGCAACACAGCATTTAAAATATTTTAAATTGACTGTTTCTCTCCACTCTATCTTAACAAACTATGGTGGTTTCACTTTCAAAAAAAACTGTTATCTGCTCTGGAAAAGTCTCCAATTCACTGATGTTATCAAAGCCACTGAAGACAGGTAGTTTTCTGGCCAATTCCCTCTCCACTGACATCACCATGACAGTCCTAAAAAAAACATCCATGCTGTGATGTCACAGCTCCTTGGTCCTTCCCCCACCCATACAGAAAGTAAATGCTAGAACAAGGAAACAGTACATAAAGTCTCCTGCTGTGAGCTTTCAATCACAGCAGGTAACAGCTCAAATTACCCCTAGCACTTTGACAGCTAAGGAAGTTAGGTGTGAAGGGGATGGGAGATGAGTCAAAGGAGTACAACTCAGGCTTCTCAAAAAAACAAAACAAAAAAACTGCAGTTTAGCCATTCTAAAAAGAAGCAGCAGTAAAAAGCACTTTGAAAGTCTGGTCTGTGGCATTTGCACTCTGTGTTTTTAGTCATTGAACAGCAAGAAATGTTACTTAAAACTGATGGAAAGACAGCAGTGTATGTATGTAAAATCAATGCAGGGACAGGAGCTTTAGGAAGAAAGAGGTCTGCATGATGTAACTTTTTGCAGACAAACACTGCATTGTGGGATACCTAGAGGCAGACTAAACAATCAGAAATACTTCAAGATGCCAGACTCCATGTGGTCAGACCCAGAAATTACATTTAAAAATATTTAAAAACCTGTAAATAGTCCCATACTGGTGCTAAAATGTAGGAAACACCAAAACATGATGAAATAAATAAGAAGTTATGTACTCACCATAACGTTCCATCTGATTAGGTATCTTCATTTGTCTGCAACCTGTGGGATATGGATCCGATCTCGGATCCGAGCCGGCAACTTCTAGCATAGCATAGATCCGAGCTCCTAGCTCCTCCCCCTTACCCATAATCCCCTGCCTGCCCTAACTGACCTCAGATCAAGTTTGCCCCATGGCACAGCAGATAAAAAGTGTCCCAATGGGAACATATGCTAATAACACAAGAACGATCATATCGGTCAGGGGGAAGGAGGGGGGGGGGGTGGTTGCAGACAAATGAAGATACCTACTCAGATGAAACGTTATGGTGAGTACATAACTTCTTAATCTGAAGTAGGAACTTCATTTGTCAGCAACCTGTGGGACAGAGTCCCCAGCTACCTAAATCTTGGGTGGCCTTCATGGAAGGATATTCCGGAACACCGCAGAGCCAAAGGACGCTCTACCTCGGGAAAAGTACAGTTTTGTACCTACCATAAATGTAGATGTCCGATAGACATGCAACTGCAGTCATAACATGTGGGTTGTCCTGCCTCAGGCAGCCCTCGGTCGGCCGGATTCCAAAGTCTGGGTCCGACGTCGGCTGATGTCGCATTTCTCTCCGACGTCAGAGCGGCTGGAGTATATAAACATCAGCCGACGCCATTTTCTTCAGTGTTTCTTGCCCCAGATGCCAGGTGCCCTCCAAGGAAGGCTGTAATCAAATTGGAAGACAAAAACAGGATTCCAAACAAATACATGAGCAATAAAACAAATACACCATAACAGATATCCCCAGCTAAGAGTAAGGGGGATAGGAGTGGATCCTAAGCATAGAGGGGTATGGAGGGAGGGAAAACCCGACTGCAGTTGCATGTCTATTGGACATCTACATTTATGGTAGGTACAAAACTGTACTATGTCCTTCAAGAATGCAACTGCAGTCATAACATGTGGGTAGAATACCATAGCTTAGCTGGGGGAGGAGGTATGCTCTAGGAAAGAGATGGTGTGGCAATCAAACCCTGCAGAACTGCCGAAGCAAAGCCTGCTCTGGATCTGGAATATAGAGGGAGATTGTAGTGTTTGGAGAATGTATGCACGGAGCTCCATGCAGCAGCTTCTAGAATGTCCTTTGTAGGCACCCCTCTTAAAAATGCTGTAGAGGTGGCAGTAGCTCTGGTGGAATGTGGTCTGACATAGGCTGGAACAGTCTTTCCAACAGAATCTGATGCAATGTCCAATCCATTTAGAAATAGTCTGTTTTGAAATTGCTTTTCCTTGGACTGCAGGGGCGTAAGCTACAAAAAGCTGTTCAGACTTCCTACTGGCCTTGGTTCTGTCCAGGTAGTATCGAAGTTGTCTATGACCAAGGTATGCAAAAGTCTTTCCACCTTATTCTCAGGATTGGGGAAGAAAGCAGGCAGATGAATGGCTTGATTTAGAGAAACCCTAGATACCACCTTTGGCATAAAGGTAGGGTTGGTCCTTAATGAAACCCTGTCTCTGTGGAAAATAATAAAGGGTGGTATTGCCATTAGGGCCTGTAGCTCCAAAACCCTTCTTGCTGAGGTAATTGCCAACAGGAAAGCTGTTTTCCATGAGAGAAATTGCAAGTCAACTGAAGCTGCTGGCTCAAAAGGAGGTAGAGTCAGTTTTTCTAAGACAAAATTGAGGTCCCAGGCTGGCACTGGGGCCTTTCTTGGTGGCTTAATGTTCTTGATTCCCCTGAGGAATTGTCTTAGTAAGGGGTGAGAGAAAACAGGAGGATCAGTGTTGTATCTAGCTGAAATAGCAGATGCATGTATCTTTATTGAAGAATATGAGAGGCCGCTCTGTAACATATCTGCCAAATATTCCAAGATAAGTGGGATGTTCAGTAAAGATGCATCATGTCCTTTGCTTGTATTCCAATTGCTGAATCTTTTCCACTTTGCTAAGTAGACCTTTCTGGTGGATGGTCTTCGAGCCTCTGTTAGTATCCGCTGAACTTCCTTGGAGAGAGATAAGCTGAAGTTATTTATGGGATCTCCCAGGCTGTTAGCTGCAGTGTCTGAAGGTTTGGATGCAGTGTTTCGAAATTGTGTTGAGTCAAAAGTAGAGGCCACTGAGGGAGGGCCCACCTCCTGGTGTGACATATGCTCCGTAGTAGTGGGTACCAGTGTTGTCTTGGCCAATCCGGAGCTATTATGATTCCCTTGGGCTTCTCTGCTTTGATCTTTAGTAATACTGAGGTCATCAGTGGCAGAGATGGGAATGCATAGATTGCTAGGGAGTTCCAGTTGAATGAAAGGGCATCTATTTTCCAAGCCTTTGGATGGTATGTCCTTGTGCAAAATTTTGGTAGAAGATGATTGAGGTGAGAGGCAAATAGGTCCACTTCTGGCTTGCCCCATGTCGAAGTGAGTTGTCTGAAAGCCTTCGGATGTAACCTCCACTCGTGTGGATCTGTGAAATTCCTGCTTAGGCTGTCCGCCAACACATTGCCTTTTCCTGGAACAAACTGGGATTGTAACTGGATGTTTAGACTCAGTGATTTCTCCCAAAGCTGCATTGTCAGTCTGCAAAGGGGGTAAGAGTGGGTGCCCCCCTGCTTGTTTATGTACCACATCACAGTGGTGTTGTCTGTCCGTATCATTAAGTGGCCTTGCTGGAGTTGGTTTTGAAAAGCCTCGATAGCATGCATTACTGCCAGCATTTCCTTTTGGTTTATATGCAGATGTGTTTCCTTTGGAGACCATTGTCCTTGTATACACCTGCCTTCCATGTGAGCCCCCCATCCAAGGTCTGAGGCGTCTGTTGTCATGGTCTGTGTTATCTATGGTTTTCTGAATGACATACCTGTGTTTTCCTGGCTCACCGAGGCCCACCATAGGAATTCCTTTTGTAGGCATGGAATGAGTGGTATGATTTTCTCCAAGTTGTTGCTGTGTTGAGACCAAATGCTTTTTAGGTACCATTGAAGCTTTCTCATGTGTAGTCTTGCTAATGGAACCAGTAGAATGCAGGATGCCATGTAACCCAGGGCCTGTAGGAATCTCCTTGCAGTCATCTGGGTGAGTTTTGCTAAACCTTTGAAGTATTGAGTTAACTTCTCTTGCTTGTCTTCTGTCAGGTAAGCCATCCGAGAGGCTGTGTCTAGTTTGGCTCCTAAGAAGATTATTTGCTGGAATGGCTGCAGTCTTGACTTTTGGAAGTTGACTGTGTATCCCAGAGCTTGAAGTAATCGTATGATATAATCCAGGTTTTTTGTCAACATCAATTTGTCGTCCGCTTGTATGAGGCAGTCGTCCAGGTACGGGTAAATTTGTATACCCTGGAGCCTGCAATGAGCAATTACTGAAGCCAGGCATTTTGTAAACACTCTGGGCGCAGTAGATAAGCCAAATGGCAATGCTGAGAATTGATAATGCTATGGCCCTGCAAGAAATCTGAGGTATCTTCTGCAGCTGTGTCTGATAAGGACATGCAGGTATGCCTCCTTGAGGTCCAGAGTAATCAGCCACGACTCCTTGCCCAGCATGGGAAGGAGTTGCTGTAGAGTCAGCATTTTGAACTTTGGTACTATGAGAAAGGTGTTTAATGCGGACAAGTCCAGTATTGGTCTCCATTGAGATTCTTTTCTTGGAACAAGGAACAGTCTTGAGTAAAACCCGTTCTTGTTCTTGTTGTGGAACTCTTTCTATTGCTTTCATTCGAGTCAGCAGAGTGATTTGCTTGATAGCCTCTGCCCTTTGATGTTGTGGTAGATTTGGCATGCCTTGTTTTCTTGGTAAGGTATGGAAATGAAACCTGTACCCTCGGTCTATAATGTCCAAAATCCATTTGTCCTTTGTCAGTCTGTGCCAGTTTTTTGCAAACAGAGATAATTTTCTGCCCAAGGGAGCTTCTAGTTGTTCCCTGGTAGGCGGTAGTAGAGGAAAGTCATTGAGTTTGTGGTTGTTGGGCAGGTGAAACCCCTGCGTCACTTCTTTGGTTTCCTGGCTGCCATTGTCGTCCCCTGTAAGGGCCTCTGTATTGGCCTCTTCCTCGGCCACGTCTGTTCTTACCCCTTTGAAACTTTTCTGGATTAGGAAAGGACCAGTTTTTTGAAGGCCAATTCCTACTGAATCTGGGGGGTTGAACCTGGAGGAAATCCTTCACAGTTTGAACTGATTTTGCTTTTTCTTTGATGGTCTTTAACACTTCCTTAGCATTTGCACCAAAAAGCTTGTTCTTTTCCAAAGGTGCATCCAGAAGTTTTGCTGTTACATGATCTGGTAGAGGTTGATCTTTTAACCAAGCATGTCTACGCATCACTGCCCCTGTCATAGCTGCCCTACATGAAGCTTCCAGTGCATCATATCCACACTGCAGGAAGTGATTGCTTACTTGCTGAGTGTTATGTACAGCTTCCTGCAAAGTCTTCCTGTCTAAAGGATCAGGAGAAGCTAATGTTTTTTGTAAATCTTCTAAGAGATAATCCTGATATTGGAACATATGAACAAGGCAATTTAAAGCTCTCATAGATAAGGTAGTGGATGTGTAAACCTTTACCCCATCTCTCTAATGACCTTGCTTCCCTGTTGGAGGGCAAAGGATTTTTGAGGTGGAGGCTGAAACTCCTTTAGGCCCCTGTGAGATAGTTTCCAAATCAGCAGTATGGGCCCTGAATAAATGGGAATGAGTTTCTGGGACCCTGTAATACCTGTCTGGCTTGGCTGGAGCAGGAGGAAGAGAATAAGGGGTAGCACTAGAATCAGAATACAAATCATCCAGAACATCAAGTACAGGAGGAATAGCTAAGAGCCTGTGCTGAGGCTTCTTAAGGAAAGTCCTAAGGCGTTTCCTAGAATCAGAATATTCCTGACCCTGCCACTTGAAATGTTCCCTCATGGTGTGCAGAACTTCCCCAAAAGAAATATCCTCAGGAGGGGAGGCCGAAGGTATGGAATCTTCTGCATCCGAGTCCTCATAGGTCTGGAAGAGCTCTTCCTGGCTATCAGAGTGGACAGAGCCCTCAGAGTCTTCATCTGAAGAAGAAGGGTCAGAGGGTTCAACCCGGGGCCTTTTATCAGGAGGAGGATGGGATGCTCTCTCAGGATGGGCCTGTGAACCTCTAATCATGGAAATTAAATCAGCCGCCATGGACATAATTTGTGTCTCCGGAGTCGGCTGAGGCAAGGATTTGAAGTAATATGCTTAGTTTTGCTGGCTGCCTTAGCCCTAGTGTAGGCCTTAATAGACATGGCCATAGGAGGCCTGGCAGCTCCACGTGGAGTGACCTTGTCTACAGCAATGGTTTCGGGCATTTCCTCGGTTTCGGTATCCGGAGGAAAGTCTATAACTGGCGGAGTAATGTCTGGAATCAGAGTCGTCGGTAATGCGGTGTCTTCGGTTCGGAGCGGTGGAGAGACCGTCTCAGAGGGAACCGGAGCACTCACGCTAGGTTTTGGCGTGGAGTCGGTGGTAGACGCGGGCCGAGGATGTCGGTCCCGGTCTTTTCGCTTTTTGGGAGTTTGCGATGTCAGAAGATCCGACGGCATGGTGTAAGCAAATTTATCGCCGAAAAAATATTCAGCGAACTCCGCCCGGCGCCTGAGTGTGCTTGTTGAAGCGAGCACAGGCTACACAGGCCGAGACGTCGTGGTCTGGGCCTAGGCAAGGGAGGCAGTAAGAGTGGAAATCCTTATGAGGTATTTGTTTACCACAAAAAAGACAATTGTTAACTTTTTCAGTAATTTCTGACATTGGCTGAGGCAAGAAAAGGTCCCCAACGGGGTACTTGGCTTTTTTGATGACTTCGGTATCCTAGAATACAGGAGCTGACCGACCGGCACTTGCGAACTGCTTCTGCTTCGGGCACGGCACTTGCGAACTGCTTCTGCTTCGGGCACCGCGTGGCAAGAAAGACTGAAGAAAATGGCGTCGGCTGATGCTTATATACTCCAGCCGCTCTGACGTCAGAGAGAAATGCGACATCAGCCGACGTCGGACCCAGACTTTGGAATCCGGCCGACCGAGGGCTGCCTGAGCCAGGACAACCCACATGTTATGACTGCAGTTGCATTCTTGAAGGACATCAACATCTTATTATAATGGCTGATAAAGGTGTGAGATGAAGCCCAAGTGGCTGCGGAACAAATGTCATCCAGTGGAACCCTAGCTTGAAAGGCCGCAGAAGTGGCAACGGCCCTAGTAGAATGAGCATGGACTCCTTGAGGTGCAGGCCTCCCCGAGCTTTGATATGCTAAAAGAATACAACTCGAGATCCATAGAGAGAGAGAGAAACTGACTTTCCGAAATTACTTTTGGCAAAGGAGATAAACAACTGATCGGATTGCCTATGATCAGCAGTTCTATGGATATAAAAACGTAGTTGTCTGTGTACGTCTAAGGAATGTAGCTTGTACTCTCCTTTGTTATGAAAGTTGGGGAAAAACACTGGGAGATTGATGGATTGATTGATGTTCGCTTCTGAAGATACCTTAGGTAGAAAGGACGGACTGATCCTGAGGTAAACCCTATCCGGGTGAAAAACCAGATATGGTGGTTTGACACAAAGAGCTTGCAATTCCAGTACTCTTTTGGCTGAAGTTATGGCCACCAAAAAGGCTGTCTTGCAAGAGAGAAATTTGAGATCAACCGTGGCCGCCGGTTCAAATGGGGGACCAGTCAAGGCCTGCAAGACTAAGGATAAATCCCATGGAGGTACCACCTCTTTAACTGGGGGCCTAAGGAGGAAGGTACCCTTGAGGAAGGTCTTACACAGTTTGGAAGTGATAAGAGGGCCAGACTCTTGCCCCACATGGTAGTATGAGATTGCTGCCAGTTGTACCTTGACTGTGGAAGAACTAGCCCCCTGGTGAAAGAGAGAGGTTAGAAAATCTAGAATCGACGATATCGGGGCTGTAAAAGGGTCTAAACGACGGTGTTCTGCCCAAATGGGGAAGCATTTCCACTTACTCTGATAAACCTTCCTGGTGAAAGGCTTGTGAGCTGCTACAAGAATGGCTTTGACTGGTGATGAGATCCCGGGAGTCCTTATGAGGAGTGGAACTGGAGCAACCAAGCCGTCAGCTTGAGGTTGACCAGGTTCGGAGTCGGAAGACCGAAAGGATGAGAGATGAGATCCAGAATGGGATCCAGAATCCATGGTGGATACACTAGGTGAGACCATAGGTAAGGGAACCACGTCTGACGAGGTCAGAATGGGGCAATGAGGATCATTTTGCTCCCCAGCTGCCTGGCTTTCTGTAATAATTTCAACATCCAGGGGAAGAGGAGGGTAAGCATAAAGCAGACCGGGAGGCCAAGCATGAACTAGAGAGTCTCTCGGGGACTCCCCCAGAGGGGGGATCAGAGTGAAGTAATCATTGCATTTCGTGTTTTAACAAGAGGCAAAAAAGGTTGCCCCCATCGGGCAAATACTTGCTCTGCGACTTGGTGGTTGAGAGACCACTCGTAAGGAGTCAGGATAGTACGACTGAGCCTGTCTGCTAGAATGTTGGACCGTCCCAGAATGTGCGTTGCTATGAGAAAGTGGTTGGTGGAAATCGCCCATTCCCACACTCTCATGGCCTCGCGTTAAAGGGGGTAAGACCTGGTTCCCCCCTGTTTGTTGATGTACCAGACTACCGACATGTTGTCTGTCTGTACCGCAATTGTCCCTACCGAAGAGAGTTGTGTAGTGCCTGCAACGTCAAAAGAACCGCCCTCATCTCTAGGACGTTGATATGAAAAGAGGTCTCTACGTCGTTCCATGTGCCTTGGACTGTCTTGCCTGAAAAATGCCCCCCCCCCACCCCACCCCAGGCGAGAAGCGTCCGTGGTCACTGTGTCGACTGGTGGAGGTAGTGAGAAGGGACGTCCCGTGTGGAGGTTAGGAGATTGGAGCCACCACAGGAGCGATTTTTTGCAAACCTTGCTTAAGGAAATGGGGTGAGACAGGGGTTTGCGAGACAGGGACCATTGTACCTGGAGGGTCTACTGCAGAACCCTCATGTTCAACCGGGCCAATGGCAGCAGAGGGATTGCAGCCGCCATAGATCTTAGGGCCCTCAGGATCAATTCCGCCGAAGGAGTTTGCAGTTGAAGGATGGCCTGCACATGCAACATCAGGTTCCGAAGCCGATCTGGAGTCAAGAACGCAAGCATCTGTCTGGAATCCAGTCTTGCCCCTATAAAATCCAGCATCTGTGTAGGGATGAGAGGAGCCAGACCGAGAAAATAGTCCCTGCATGAACAAAGTAGATGCCTTGTTGGGGCTGTGAGGAGCCAGTCGTCCAGGTATGGAAAGACCTGAATTCCCTGGAGTCTCAGGTGGGCCGCTATTACCGCTAGGACCTTGGTGAACACCCTGGGGGCTGAGGTGAGACCGAAGGGGAGGACCCTGAATTGAAAGTGACTGGCTCCCAGCCGGAAGCAGAGGAACCTCCTGGAACGCCTGCCCTCTAGAATGTGATAGTACGCATCCTTGAGGTCTATAGAGCACATCCAGTCGTCCTCCCGCAATAAGGGGAGGACGGATTGCAACGTGACCATTCGGAACTTTTCTTTGGGTAGCGCCAGGTTTAGGAGAGAGAGGTCGAGGATGGACCTCAAGTCCCCCGTCATTTTTGGCACCAGAAAGAACCTTGAGTAAAACCCTGATCCGACTTGATCTGGGGGAACGGGCTGGATGGCTCTTTTTTGTAGAAGCTGCTGAATTTCTGCAGCAGCCGCCTTCCTCTGGGTGGGACATCGGGAAGGCTTCTGATTCTGGGGTTTACTATGAAGGGAATTTGGTAACCTCTGGATATAATACGAAGCACCCAGCGATCCATTGTTATAGACTCCCATTTTGCCAGGTGCCTCGAAAAACGCCCCCCGACTGCCTCCAGAGTGGAGCAGTCGGGAAACCCCTCGAGGGTTCTGCGTGGGCCTCTCAGAGAACGGTTCTCTGGACCCAAAATTCCTAGGACCCCCTCTGCCTCTGGGGCGGCGTCCCCCTGTCCTCCTCTGCCACGAGAGAACTGGTTGTCCTGAGCAGACTGGGATCGATGCGATTTTCGGAACCACATCTTCTTCTGACCCTTTTGGTTCTTGAAAAGGACCTCTGGGGCGCAGAGAAGTGGACTCCAACGGCAGACAAGATCTTCCCGTCTTTCTTGCTCTGGACAAGAGTGTCGCGAACGGTTTTGCCAAACAGTGCAGAACCATCAAAAGGGGCATTCGCGAATGACGCCTTAAAGGGTTCCGAGAAGTCACAGTGACGGAGCCAGGCCTGTCTCCTCATGACAAGCCCGACTCCGCCTGCTCTAGCAGCTCCCTCTGTAGCATGAGACAACAGCCGCATAGAGGTGTTAGAGATAGGGCGGAGGGTGGCCATTCGGGAAGAGTACAGATCCTTGTCTCCCTCCGACATGGACCCTGGGGGGGAAGAAGCGTATTCCTTAATTAGATCCCGCTGCATCCGAATAACGTGTGCCATGTAGTTCAAGGCCCTCATAGAGAAGGTCGCTGAACTGAAGGCCCGCTTCCCAAGACGGTCCATCGCGCGAGACTCCTTGCTCGGAGGATGAACCGTGGGGCTCTCCTGAGCCAACTCTTTCTTGGTGGCTGCAGCCACCAACATGGCATCCACCGGGGGACCTCTGCTCCAATGTGATCTCTCTGCAGGGGGGGCTCAAAATTTTGTCTGGACGCTTGGGGATCGGCTCTACGGTGTCCGGTTCCTTCCAAGCCCTAGAGGATATTAGATCCACCAGGGGGTCGGGTGGAGGGGACACCCAAGAGGTAGATGGTCCTGCCTCAAGGAATATGGACTCGTCAGAGGAAGCTTGGGGGCAGACCACCCACCCCAGATTCTGAGCATTTCCATGACGTCTCCAAAGGAGTCATCCTCGGGGGGTGACCTAGGGGAGCCTTCCCTTTCATCCAAGTCCGTATCTTCGGTGAGACTCTCAGGGGAGTCCATGTGCCTCCTTTTGCACTTTGCCTTGTGAGGAATCTCCTTGGGGGGGCTGTCCGAGGAGTCCTCACGGGCTGTATCCTGTTCCACTGGAACTCCTAAAGGCGCTGAGGCAGGTTGCCCCGAGGGCCGGATGAGGGGAGCCAGGACCAGATAAGGAGGAGTGCGGGAGGGAGCCGAAGCCAGGACCGGAGGCCTGGAAGCACTCAACAGTGCCCTCTCCACCGCAGCGAAAGCCAAGGGGGAGCCGCTCTCTGACGGATCCGAGATCCGACTCCCACTCGGATCCGAAGCGGGGATCGGACCCGGCGCCGAGAACGTCGGATCCGAAGGACCAGTGTGCTCAGACTGGGATGGAGCCGAAAGCACACCGAATCCCAACGGATCGGAAGCTCGGCCCACGACTCAGAGGTCGAATCCGACAAACTCGAGGGAGCAGTCGGAGCCGACGTGCCCAGCACGGTCGGCTCCGACCTACCCTCGGATCCAACGTGGCTCGGCTCCGAGCCCGGAATGTGGGTCGGAGAAGGAGCTATAGGAGCGAAAAAGGGGTTGTTCTCCCCCTCGGAGGGGGGGGGGGGGAGACAAGAGCACTCCCATCTGCATCTGGGCCTGGATGAATCTCCTCATCATCCGGTCCATGTCCGCATCAGACATGCTAAAAGTGGACGTCAACGAGGCCACCGAGGCAGACCTGGAGTGTCGCCTCGATGACCTTGACGGGGACCGGATCACCTCCTCTTCGGGTCCCGGGGAGAAACAAGGGGATCGGATCCGAGGAGGAGGAGATCGAGAAGACTTGGACGGAGAAGCCCTCTTGGCGGGCGGGGCCGATGAGGAGTCCTCGGCCCGCCGCTTAAGGTGCTTCTCCCGCCGCTTCTCTTTTCTGGCCTCCCTATCCTCCAGAGCCGAAGCGGGAGGTTGAGTCCCGGTCGGAGGAAGGGAGGCAAGAGTGACCGCTACGGGGGTAGCGGGCACGAGTACGGAGGCAAGCAGAGTCTGGGGGTAGAAGGCCCACCAGAACTAGCTTCGACCTTCGATCCTTGAGTGCCCTGGGGTTGAACGCCGTGCAAATCGCGCAACCCGAAGAGAGGTGCTCAACCCCAAGGCACCTAACGCACCGAGTGTGGCCATCAGCTGGTGAAAGCTTGTAACCACACTCGGTGCATTTCGAAAAAATGGCTTTAGGGGCCTCCGACATTACTGTAGTAAAGCACACTCACTAGGCCCCTAACACTCAGTCACACACACGCTACGACCAGCGGGGGAGGGAGAAATATTTTAAATTAAATTAAAAATATAAGATATAAGATAGTGTTAGGGTAAACCTACCACACACACAATCAGTCACTCAGAAAGAAGAAATAAAAAACTTTTTCTCTCACAAAAACGCTAAGAGCTCTGAACCTAGCTGTTGCTTGAAGAGCGGCAAACTAGATCTGAGGTCAGTTGGGCGGGCAGGGGATTATGGGTAAGGGGGAGGAGCTAGGAGATCGGATCTATGCTATGCTAGAAGTTGCCGGCTCGGATCCGAGATCGGATCCATATCCCACAGGTTGCTGACAAATGAAGTTCCTACTTCAGATCATGTTTTTTTGAGTCTGCAGGTGCGGTTCTCCTCTAAGCCCCACTTGGATCAATGGATGGGTAATCGGAAATTTACCTCTGGTCTGGCACATATATCTCTGATTGATACAAGCAGTCTGCAAATCAATCCTTGTATAAATGAAATTTATGAGTTGCAACTGGGTTACACAGTTAGGCTTATAAGGGCCCTAGAGGTTATTAGCATAGTATACATCTATGAACCTATATATACATACACACATTGCAGAAGTAGCTGCTAATCGAGTGGAATGTGCCTAAAAGGGGCTCTGAAGTGTACTAATAGCAACAAAAGGCAATATAATGAGCTAGTCACTTTGAAGAGGCTTGTTCAATAAGTGAAAGACCGTGTGATCCCTTCTCAAATTTTACAAGAGTTGGTCAGCTTCTGGTGTAGTACCTCAGCTGTCTACAGAAATTTAGGGTGTGTGGCAGTTGCTCTTTAATATTCTGCTTCTTTGGGAAAGTTCCAGTAATTTCATTGGTGGACTAAGCTACATATCTGACAGCACTTTAGCCATACTAGAAAGGCTAGTCTCTAAGGAGACCCTTTCATTACGAAACAGAATATAAGCAGTTTTACACATCTGTGTCTCTAGTTAGATGATCCTCCTCCCACACCTGCCACCAAAAGAAGATTTTGCATGAAAAATACTTGGGCTGGGGGAAGCAAGGTCAATCTAACAAAATTTACATAACTGGAGATACTACTGCTCTTTTTAGATGAATTAAATGAATAATGCCTTTTAAAGAGGTTTTAATACATTCGAGCAGCAATTTGAGTATTACTTGATAGCAGACAGGCTGAGACAGCAGATACATGCACCTTGACTATTCAGTGAGGTAAACAGTGTTAATGACGGATGTTAGTCAAGTAGCCTGGGATGTAGGCAACCTTGCTGGATCCAAACATTTCTAGTGTATTCTGTGACAAAACTCTTCTGCTTCTGAATGTATGCTTCTCTTGCAACAGGCCTCCTGCCCTTATTGAGAGTTCACAGAAATTATGATGAAAAGGCTGCAGCCTTGGCAATTAAAAATCCTATTATCCAGCCTATGTGGTTGTGAGACCTCAAATGTGGATTGTGACATTTTTATCTTTGTAATGCAACCGATCTTTAAGATTAGGGATGCAAAAGCTATTAAGAGATGTGGTGAAGAAATAAGTTCACCATGGCTAACTGAACAAAGCTGGTACCACTATAATTTGTTTGGACCAGTCTACCATTGCTTGTAGAGTACTTTCTGAGATATGGAGAAAGAAGCACATCAGTTCAAGAAAGAAAGAAGAAATCATCCAGTTTCAGTGGTTTTGAGAAATGAAGGGACCAGGAAAAAAAACTCTGGACTTCAGCACATAACAGTGGCACAGACAGACCTCGTTCAAGTGTATTCTGAAAGGAATAAAGGAAATAAAGGACAAAAGTCCATTGAGCAACACTGTGTTCCTCAGCTGTCATTTGTGCATAAAGTACAAATACCTGCTGATAGTCTGCCAGTGAATTTTGTTGGTCTGGAAAGTAAGCAGTCATCAGAGATCGGTTGTACTAGGCTTCCTACTGCCAACATCAGCACTGCTTCTTTGCACAGGCAATATGCATTTGTAGTCCCTTGCTCATTACTCTATCACATCATTGTTGAACTGTCTGTCGTCCCAGGGTAAATTATGTCTGAAATGTTAAATTAGTTTCTAAAACTGCAACAAGTTCTTTAAAACTGAGGCAAAATGCCTTTTCCAGAGATAAAAGCAAATTCTGCATTGACAGTTTCTCGAAATGTTCTCCTCATGAGCAGTGGTGGCTGCAGGAGACAGCTGAATGGGTGTGGTTGGCTAGAAAGGGGTGTGGCCAACTAGAAAGGGATGAAGCTATGTTACAGAAATACTCATTAACTCACTAATTATTTTACATTTATCTTAAAATACAGACAAAAAGTTATTACAGCTTTGCAAAGATATAAATTACAACAACAGTAAGCAGCAGGGCAATTTGTTTAATTCACACCCAGCCCCAATTCCCATTGCCTACCCCACCCCACAGTATCAGATTTGATCTTGTGAGGTTAAAAACAAAAACAGCAAACAAAAAAAGACAATACTTTCATTAAGGTAAGCATTCTTTTTTTTTCACATGAAACACTCAGTTCAGAGGTTATGGTTGATCTTACGTCACTCAAATGCACATTAGTCTTGCAAAGCAAGCTAGAACTGCAGTCATTCCATTTGCACATAAGCATTGCCCCATCCCAACTGCCTACCCAGAGAATCTGCTTTGAGCCTACAAGGTTTAAAATAATGAAAATAAAAGACCACGGTTACATTACTGTATTTCTCTCACATCGCATAGCCAAGAACTTGCATGTGATCTTACTTCAATTCACCCATACACACTTTACTCGTGCAAAAGAAGAGTTTGTTTCAACAACAAAACATTGAAAAGCCATCCTAATTTATCTGGACTAACCCTGGAAAAAATACTAGGTTAAAAAAAAAAAAAAAAGATGTCATCCACAAACGGCTCTCCAGAACACACAAAACACACTGCATACCTAGCATCTCTTTGACTCCTGCCAGGATGTTGTTCTTCTTTCGGCTTTTCCCGGTTAGGGGTCGCCACAGTGGAACTCCGGTCCGCTAATGATTGGCAGTAGATTTTTATGGTACCGAGGTGCCAGCCCGACACCCAACCTTCAACAAAGCCACGCCCATTCACACATGTCTTTTGAACGCCACTCGACCACGAGGAGGACATATTAAAAAAAATAAAAGTCATCAACAGCCCCCAAAGACATTGATCACTAGCATCTGGTTGACCCTGCCAGTGTATTAAGTTGAAAAAAAGAAAATCAACAGTCCCAAAAAAGTACAGTTTTGTACCTACCATAAATGTAGATGTTCGAAGATCCACATTGCTGCAGTCATAACCTGTGGGTAGTCCGCTGTCCTCGGTCGGCCCGAATACCAAAGTGTTAGGCTGGCATCGGTCATGGTCGCTTAGATCTGACGTCAGTATGCCATGGTATTAAAGCGCATGACCGACATCATATCCTCAGTCTTTCTTGCCCCAGATGTCAGAAGGCCCTAAAAAGAAAGGTCATAGCCAAAAACAGAAAAATCTCCAAAACCCATGTACTAACAATATTTACAACCCAAACCATACAACCACTCCAAACTACAGAGGGGAAGGAGGGAGGGTAAATTGGACTTCAGCAATGTGGATCTTCGAACATCTACATTTATGGTAGGTACAAAACTGTACTATGTTCTTCATCTCACATTGCTGCAGTCATAACCTGTGGGTAGAATCCCAAAGCAAAGGTAAAGGGAGGTTGGCAAAATCATAAAGCATTGGGAGCTGCTAACATGCCCTGTAAGACTGCAGTGGCAAACCCAGCCCTAGATTTGGAATAAAGAGGGAGATGGTAATGTTTAGAAAAAGTGTGCACTGAACTCCAAGTAGCTGCTTCCAAAATATCTTTAGTAGCTACACCTTAAAAAGCAGTAGAAGTGGCAGTAGCCCTAGTGGAATGAGGTCTGATTCCAGCCGGAATCTCCTTACCATGATGAGAATAACAAAAAGCAATACAATGGCCAATCCACTTAGAAATAGTTTGTTTTGAAACAGGTTTCCCCTGAGAGCCCAAAGCAAAAGAAATAAATAACTGTTGAGACTGTCTGAACCCTTTAGTCCTGCTCAAATAATAACGCAACTGCCTGTGAATATCCAAAGTGTGCAAAATTTTCTCCCCTTTATTTTGGGGATCAGCATAAAAAGTAGGCAAATGAATAGATTGGTTCAAGTCCACATTTGAAACCACTTTAGGCATAAAAGTAGGGTTAGTACGCAGAGATACCCTATCCTTATGAAAAATCAGGAAGGGTTCAACTGCCATTAGAGCCTGTAATTCAGATACCCTTCTAGCAGACGTAATGGCCAACAAAAAAGCAGTCTTCCAAG
The DNA here is from genome assembly GCF_019279795.1 of Protopterus annectens. Classification (NCBI taxonomy): domain Eukaryota; kingdom Metazoa; phylum Chordata; order Ceratodontiformes; family Protopteridae; genus Protopterus; species Protopterus annectens. The sequence goes on along the minus strand of NC_056749.1, from coordinate 704,748,995 downwards.
ACACAAACTTCAACTCAGATGTAGCTGCAGGTTCAAAAGGAGGTAAAGTAAGTTTTTCCAACACAAAATTGAGATCCCAGGAAGGAGTAGGAGCTCTACGGGGGTCTTATGTTCTTTGCCCTCTAAGGAATTGCTTAAACAAAGGATGAGAGAATAATGGTGGGTCACAGTCATAGTGAGCAGAAATGGCTGCAGCATGAACTTTTACAGAGGAGAAAGACAAACCCTTGTCTAATAATTCTGTAAGATATTGAAGTGAAACACTCAAATTAGGCCTGGAAACATCAAAGCTCTTTGCTTTGCTCCAAATAAAAAATCTCCTCCATTTATCAGCATAAACTTTCCTTGCACTAGGCCTTCTGGCCTCCAAAATGACATCCAAAACTTGTTGAGGAAGCTGCGACCCTCCAGGTTCTAGAACAGAATATGCCAGGCTGTCAGATGCAGGGACTGTATCCTGACATTGAGGAAATGATTGCCTGCCTGAGACAAAAGGTGTGGAATTGAAGGCAAAGGCCAAGGAGGCTCCCGTACTAAACTCCTCAGCAGAGGGTACCAGTGCTGCCGTGGCCAATCTGGAGCTATTAGAATCATGGAGGGCTTGTCCTGTCTGACCTTCAAGAGCACCTTGGGAAGGAGAGGCAGAGGAGGAAAGGCATAGACGTGAAGATTGCTCCAACTGAATGATAGAGCATCCACTTTCCAAGCTGTTGGATGAAACATCTTTGTGCAAAACTTTGGCAACTGGAAATTTAGTGGGGAAGCGAACAGATCTATGTCTGGAGTCCCCCATATCACTGTCAACTGTCGAAATACATGAGGATCCAACTTCCACTCGTGGGGATCCACCATCTGTCTGCTCAAAACATCTGCTAAGGAGTTCTGTGCTCCTGGCAGAAACCTTGCCTGAAGAGTGAGGTGCAAACTGAGAGCAGTCTCCCACAAAATCATAGCTTGCCTGCAAAGAGGGTACGAATGGGTTCCCCCTTGCTTATTGATGTACCACATGACAGTTGTGTTGTCTGTTTGAATCAACACTTGTCCTGGGTGAAGTAGATCCTTGAAAGCCATCAATGCAAATTGGACTGCTAACATCTCCTTCAAGTTGATATGTAAATGTTGAAGTCTGGCAGGCCACGTGTCTTGAACCCATTTTCCTTTGAGGTGTGCTCCCCAAGCCTTGTCTGAGGCATCTGTCGTTAAGATCTGACTCGCCTCTGGTCGGGTCACAGAGAGTCCCTTGTTTAGGTGACATTCCTGAGCCCACCACAAAAATTCCTTTTGAATGCAAGGTATTATCTGAATGACAGTGTCCAGATCGTGGCAGTGTTGCGTCCATACACTTTTGAGATACCATTGTAGCTTCCTCATATGCAGTTTGGCATTGGGAAGCACCAGAATACAAGATGCCATGAACCCCAAGGCTTGAAGGACTGTCCTTGCAGTCAGCCTGGACCATAGAGACAATTGTTGGAAGTAAAGTGTAAGATTTCTTTGCTTGTCCGGGGTCAAAAAAGCCATCTGGGAGGCTGTATTCAGTCTCACACCCAGAAAGCACATTTCCTGAGAGGGTACTAGACTGGACTTTGTTTCGTTCACAGAATACCCTAGGCACCTTAACACTGCCATAACATACTGTAGATGGTGAAGTAGCTTGTTTTTGTCTTGAGCAAGAATCAGGCAATCGTCCAAATAAGGATAAATTTGTATTCCTCTTAACCTTAAGAAGGCTATCACCGAGCCAGAACCTTTGTGAACACCCTGCGCAGTAGATAAGCCAAAGGGCAATGCAGAGAACTGATAATGTAAAGTCCCAGCCAGCGCAGGAATCTCCTGCAACTGGGCCTGATAGGAATATGAAGATAAGCCTCTTTGAGATCCAGAGTTACCATCCAGTGATCTTTGCCCAACAGAGGCAGAAGTTGTTGCAACATCAACATTTTGAATTTTGGAATGTCCAGGTATGTGTTGAGGATAGATAAATCCAAAATTGGCCTCCAAGTGTTTCCTTTCTTTGGTACAAGAAACAGGCGAGAATAAAATCCTAGGCCCACTTCTGACAGAGGGACCTGCTGTATAGCTCCCATTTGAAGAAGTAAAGAAATCTGTTTGTGAGCCTCCACCCTTTGCTGAGGAGGAACGTCTGGCATGCCTTTGAAAGGAGGCAATGTGTGGAAATAAAACTTGTAGCCTCGGTGTATAATGTCCAACACCCATTTGTCCTGGGTGACTAAAAGCCAGTTTTGCCTGAAGAGTGCCAACTTTCCTCACAGAGGAGCTGCCAGACAGGAAGGATCTGGCAGCTGAAGATGAAGGTCATTGGGTCTGTTTACGAAAGGACTGGCCCCTGCCCTCACCTGTAGATTGTGCAGGGGAACTCCACGTTCTAGGCCTGAAAGAACCCTGAGCTCTGCCCCTACCACGTCTAGATCTGCCCCTAGACTGTAAATCAGAAGAAGGGTAAGCCCGTCCCTTAGTAGGCCAATTTCTGCTAAACTTAGGGGGCTGCACCTGCAAAAAATCCTTAACAGTCTGCATAGACTTAGCTTTGTCTTCCATTTTCTTTAAGACTGACTCCACAGGAGAACCAAACAAAACTTCAGACTGCAGAGGAGCATCCAAAATCCGAGCTTTAACATGCTCTGACAAGTTCTGATCCTTAAGCCAGGCGTGCCTACGAATAACTGATCCAGTGGCAGCCACCCTGGAAGAAGCCTGTAAAGCATCGAAACCACACTGCAAAGAATGCTTACCCACCTGATCAGAGGCATGAACCAAATCCTGTAATTCCTTACACTCTATGCCCTCTGCCAAAGCATCTACCTTAGATTTTAACTGAGTAAGGAGAAAATTCTGGTACTTCCAACATATGAAACTGGCAATTCAAAGCCCTCATTGCTAGAGTGGAAGAGGTATACACTTTTTTACCCCACCTATCCAAAGCTCTAGAATCTTTATCCATAGGAACTGGATTCTTTACAACAGAAGCCCTGACACACTTAGGTCCCTGGCTAATAGTTTCTGGGTCAGCCCTTGGGCTCTTAATACAGATATTTATGAGCCTCTGGCACTCTGCAATACCTATCTGGTTTAACTGGCGCAGGAGGCAAAGAGTCTGGATTAAGGAAGCCTCAGAGAAAACATCCTGAACAACATCCAAAACAGGAGGTATAGCCAAGGGCCGATGTTGTGGTAAAAACAAAAATTCCCTAAGCCTCTTTCGGGAATCTGAGAAATCCTGACCTTCCCATTTAAAATGCTCCCTCATAGAATGCAGGGTTTCTGAAAAAGAAAAATCCTCTGGAGGAGAAGCAGAAGGACTGGAATCCTCTGCATCTGAATCAGAATAAGGAGGAAAATTCTGAATGTCTTCAGCCGAAGACTCTGAGTAATCTGAAGCATGTTCCAAACTTTCCACCTCTGGCTCCACCCTAGGCCTCTTATCTGGAGGGGGCATAGAACCCCTGATTAAGGAAATCAAATCTTCTGCCATTTTAAGCATGTGTTTTTTAGGTACAGAACCTGCAGAACTAGGACTGACACCAGAGGAAGACAAACCAGGCCTGACCTTGGAAGGTACCTTAGAGACAGAAGGGGAAGGCCTAACCACCTTATGCAAAGAAGGGAGTACAGCAACCTGAGAGGCCCCCTCAGCCTGACCCGACTCCTGAGAGGCCACATCTTGCAAAATTAACGGCTCCCCCTGAGACTCAGCTGAAACCTCGGCTGGATCCACAGATTCCACCGTAGTTTCTAAAGAACTGGCGTCCGGAACGGACGACTCATCCTGCTTGGACTTTAACGATTTTTCCTTGCGCTTCTTAGCGGTAGCGGGCGTCGGAGGATCCGACGGCATATTGTAATTACACCGCTTACCGAAGACAAGCCTAGCGCAATCTAACCTACGTTTAATGGTGCGCTTATTAAATCTAGCACAAAAGCGACACCCGACTACGTCGTGCTCAGGCCTCAAAGAAGGAATACAGAGAGAGTGGTAATCCCTATGCGGTATCTGTTTCCCACAAGAAATACAATTATTCACTTTTTCTGACATCCGGAATTAACAGAGGCAAGAAAAAACAAAAATATTCCCCAATGGGGTACTTAGCCCAACTTGGTTTTCGGTCTGAAACTCAGAATACGAAAATTTCAGAACGCCGAACGGCACTTGCAAACGCTGCTTCTGCTTCGGACCATGCGGCAAGAAAGACTGGGGATATGACGTCGGTCATGCGCTTTAATACCATGGCGTACTGACGTCAGATCTAAGCGACCATGACCGACGCCAGCCTAACACTTTGGTATTCGGGCCGACCGAGGACAGCGGACTACCCACAGGTTATGACTGCAGCAATGTGAGATGAAGAACATCACATTGCCTCCTTAGTATCCGCTTAACTCTGCAGGGATATTATATTAAAAAAAGAAAGAAAGTCATCAACAGCCCCCAAAACACACAAACCACTAGCATCTGGCTGGCTCTGCCAGTATATTAAGCTGAAAAAAAGAAAATCCTCAACAGTCCCAAAAACACATTGCCTCCCTAGTATCTGGTTAAGCCTGCCAGAAGATTATATTAAAAAAATAAAAAAACAGAAAGTGATCAACAGCTCCCAAAATGCATACATCACCTACTAGTATCTGGTTGACCATGCCAGAATACTGATAGAAAAACATCACAAACAGCCACTAAAACAACTCACTGCAGATTCGGTCTTCTACTGCTATCTGCTTGAACCTGCCAGACTCCAGGCCCAGGATGTCTGAAAGAATATTTAAATTCCTCTGCAATATTTAAAAAGTATCTGGTCGACCTTGCCAGGAAAATAATTAAACACAGAAATTATTTGGTAGACCCTACCAGGAAAAAAAATGCAGAAATTATCTGTTTGGCACTGCCAAAAAAAGTCACTCAGAACTTAATTACTGTTTTTTTTTTTTTTTTTTTTTTTTTTTTTTTATAAGGGGAATAACTTAAAAAAAAAATCCTTCCTTGCCAAACAATCCTTGGCTTCTCTTACCTAACAGTAATCTGATTGTTGGACAAACAAATTGCAATATCCTTTTTTTTTTTTCTCCTGCTCTCTAAATCATCTGTCTCTCTCGCAAATTAACTGTGTTAAATCGTGGGAAGACAACACGAGAGCAACAGGACTAATCAACAGCCATATCACATACTCAGATGATGTGACGTGGTTGTCGACTTAACAGTCCAGTCAGGTTCTAATTTACTCCAGTTAAAAATGCAGTGACTTCTGGACATCTTCATTAATGCCTGCAGTCCTCCCCAATCTGGACTGTTTTAGAAACAGTCTGGTGACCAGCAAAATCTTTTTTTTTTTTTTTTTTTAAAGCGGAACTTGAGCACGCATGCTTGCAGCTACAAATTCCACAAAACATCTTCAGCTTTACACACTAGTTTGCAGTTTGAACTACTACTAGTGTGTACAAATAAGAAGTTATGTACGTACCATAACGTTCCATGTTAGTTGTCTTCTCTCGCCTTCTTTCTTGCTTGATGGTTTCGGAGCCGATCCCTCGGCTCCGACTCGGCACTTGCTAAGCTCGAGAGTCACTTTTACCAGCTCGAGGCAGCCCCATATCCCATGATGCAAGGCGGTAAGTACCCAGATCTCGTTTGATGACAAAGGGCAATAGCACCAAGCATAAAACACTTCCAAAAGGAAGAAAGAAAACTTACAGGATGGAAGAAGGACCAGGTCTGAATGGTCTTCAGCATAATAATTTCTTATAACAAGGTCTGTCCAGGCCTGGGGGAAGGAGGGAGGGTCAAGAAAGAAGGCGAGAAGACAACTAACATGGACGTTATGGTAGGTACATAACTTCTTAATGTTAAGTTGTCAATCTCGCCTTCATTCTTGCTTGATGGGACCGCGTCCCTAGCACCTCTATCCTGGGTGGCTCAATGGAACAGACTCTTGAGGACTGTACAGCCAAAACTGGCTCTGTCCCTGGAGGCCAAGTCCAATTTGTAATGGGAAACAAAAGTGTGAGGAGTGGCCCAAGTGGCCGCTGCACAAATAGTGTCTAAAGGAAGTCTAGCTTGAAAGGCTGTAGAAGTAGCTAAGCTCCTAGTTGAATGTGCTTTAGGTTTTGAGCACAGCTGTTTTCCCCTGAGCAGATAAATTTCAGAGATGACCGAAGAAAGCCATCTGGACAAGGTCACTTTAGAAACAGGAAGGCCTTTCTTATTATCCGCATAGGAAACAAAAGTTGATCAGATTTTCTAAATTTTTTTGTTCTGTCCAAATAATATCTGAGTTGACGGTGGACATCAAGATAATGTAGTTTTTGTTCGGCTCTGTCTGAATAGTTTGGGAAAAATACAGGAGATCAATGGATTGATTCAAATTGGTCTTTGAAGCGACCTTAGGCAAAAAGGTCGGATTAGTTCTCAAAGATACTCTATCTTTGTGAAAAACCAAATAGGGGGGTCGAACCGATAGAGCATGAAGTTCAGACACCCTCCTGGCGATGTAATAGCCACTAGGAATAAAGTTTTCCAAGAAAGAAATTTCAGGGAACAAGAAACAGCTGGCTCGAAGGGGAAGAATCAAGGATGTCAGCACTAAATTTAGATCCCACTGAGGAGGAGGATTCCTGATTGGAGGCTTTAGTAGGAAAATTCCTTTCAAGAAGGCCCTGCAGAGCCTATGGGACATAATATTATGATCTGCGACCCGACATGAAAGTTGGAGATAGCAGCCAATTGAACTCTGACTGTGGAAGAAGAGGAGCCTGCATGAAAAATCTCTGCTAAGAAGTCCAGGACTGCCTGAACAGGGGCAGTGAAAGGATCAATATTCTTGGCCTTAGCCCAATAAGAGAAACGTTTCCATTTGCTTGTATAAATCCTCCTGGTAGAGGATTTTAAAGAAGCTACTATGATGTCTCTAACTGGGTTAGAGATCAAAGGAAGCCTGGCTAAGGAAGGAAGTGGAGCAACCATGCTGTGAGGTTGAGAGAAGGGATAGACTGGTGCAGCTGACCGGATTGGTGAATCAGAAGATCTGGCACTGGGTCCAGATGCCACGGCTGCACCAAAAGGTGACGATGGAGGAACGGGAACCAAACTTGTCGAGGCCAGTAAGGGGCAAAGAGAATCAATTTGGCTCTCAAAACGGTAGCTTTCTGGATAACTTGAGGGATCAGAGGAAATGGAGGGAAGGCATAAAGAAGTCCCTGGGGCCAATCCTGAGTCAGAGCGTCTCTGGGGAGATGGCATGGTAGAGGGAAGAGACAGAAGAAGTCTGGGCATTTTCTGTTTTGGGGAGTAGCAAAAAGATCGCAACATGGACGACCCCATTCCAGAAATATCTCTTCCGCTATAGATTGCTTGAGAGACCACTCGTGAGGCATGAGAATAGCTCTGCTCAATCTGTCCGCTACAATGTTGGTTTTCCCAGGGATATGCGTTGCTACCAGAAACCGATGAGAGGAGATCGCCCATTGCCATAGTCTGAGCGCTTCTCGACACAAGGGGTAGGACTTGGTTCCGCCCTGTTTGTTGATATACCAAACTACAGACATGTTGTCTGTGTGGACTGCAATTGTCCCTACGGGAAGAGTGTCGTTGAGGGCTTGCAACGTTAAAAGCACTGCTCTCATCTCCAGGACATTTATGTGCAGATGGTACTCGAACGGCTGCCACGTCCCATGAACCATCCTGCCCTGATAATGACCCCCCCACCCGATCAGGGAGGCATCCGTGGTGACAGTGGCTATCGGGGATGGGGGTACAAAGTTTCTGCCTTGGTGAACCTGAGGAGATGTGATCCACCAAGCAAGATGATCTTTGCAAGTCTGTGTCACCAGAATCTGGTGACGCATTGGAAGTTGTTGGTACGACCACTGTGTGAACAGCATCCACTGAAGAAGGCGCATGTAGAAGCGAGCCAGGGGAAGAAGAGTAATGGCCGCAGCCATGAGACCTAATACCTTTAGAACCATTCTGGCCTGTACTTTCTTGTTGGCTAGAATGATCCTGACATGACTCTGAATGTCTGAAACTCTTTGATCTGTAAGGGTAGCTGACATCCGAACAGTGTTTAAGTTTGCCTATGAAAGTAATAGACTGGCAGGGCGATAAGGATGACTTTTCGAAGTTGATCGAGATGCCCAAATGAGAACAAAGATTTATTGTGTAATCCCTGGCTTGAATAAGCTGATGCCTGGTGGTGGCTGACAGGAGCCAGTCGTCGAGATACGGAAACACCTGGAATCCTTGACGTCTCAGGTGAGCCGTGACCAGTGCCATGCATTTGGTGAACACTCTGGGGGCTGTAGTGAGACCAAAGGGCAGGGCTCTGAACTGGAAATGACTGGACCCCAGCCGAAAGCGGAGAAATCTCCTGGAGCGTCTGTGAATTTTGATGTGATAGTACGCATCCTGAAGATCTATTGAGCACATCCAGTTGTCCTTCTGTAAGAAGGGCAGAATTGACTGAAGAGTGACCATTCGGAATCTTGTCTTCCTCACAGACTTGTTGAGTCTGCTGAGATCCAATAGTGGTCTCCCGTCTTTTTGGGGACCAAAAAGAACCTTGAGTAGATTCCGGGCTCTGAATGGTCTGTTGTAACTGGCTGAATGGCTCTTTTTTGCAGTAGTTTTGAGACTTCTAACTCTGCAATTTCCCTTAGACCGGGTGGTACATCTGGAAGGGAATTTGAGGGGAAAGGACTTTCCTCGAAAGGAATTATGTAACCCTTGGATATGATCGACTGTACCCATTTGTCTTGAGTGAGGGAAAGCCAGGCTTCTGGGTACAGTGATAATCTTCCCCCGACTGCCTCCAAGGAGGGACAGCCGGGCAACATCTCAGGGATGCTGAAAGGGCTTGTCAGAGAGAGGCTCTCTGTTTCCCTGGTTTTTTGGACCCCCTCTGCCTCTAGAGCGGCGTCTGTTGCTGTTACCCCCTCTGCCTCTAGGGGTAAACTGACCACGTGAATCCGGCGTGACTCCTTGGGATTTGCGGAACCACATTTTGCCACCTTTCTGTCCTTTGGGGTAAGGTCTAGAAGGGGTGGAAAAACGGACTCCTACGGCAGAAAGAGTCTTGCCGTCCTGCTCACACCTGGTCAAAGTTTCCTTCACTTGAGGGCCAAACAAAGCTGACCCATCAAAGGGAGAATTTGTGAAGGACGCCTTAAAGGGATCTGCAAAGTCACATAGCCGCATCCAGGCTTGGCGTCTAAGAGCCACACCTGTACCTGCGGCCCTACTCGCTCCATCAGCAGCATATGATATTAGCCACATGGAGGAGTTTGCAATGGAATTAAGGGTTCCTAGCTGCAAAGCAATTTTTTCCTGAGCTCCTGCAGCTGTAGGATCCTGAACAACATCACCTAGCTCCTTAAGGATATCCCTTTGGAGTCTGGTGAAGTGACATAGGTAATTCAGCGAACGCATAGCAAAGGTCGCTGAGGAAAACATCCGCTTACCGTACCTATCCATGGTCCTAGAGTCCTTATTAGGAGGATGGGCGGGTACGGAAGGATCTGCAAGTTCCTTCTTGGTGGCAGCAGCCACCACCATGGCATCAGCGGGGACACCCTTAGTGAGGAATTGCTTGTCACACGGGGCAGTGATAAATTTTGAAGGCCTCCTAGGGACTGGCTCTACAGAGTCAGGAGCAGCCCACGCCTCACGGGCAATCACCTGCATAAGGGGGTCGGCGGAGACACCCAGGAGGTGGAGGGCCGAGATCCAAACGCCTCTAGGTATACTGACTCATCCTCAGAGGGATTATTGGTGGGCCAGTTTCCCTCTGTCTAAGGAGTTCTAGGATGTCTGAGAAGGAGACATCCTCAGAGGATCTTGGGGATCCCTCTGACTCATCAAAGTCAGTATCTGAAGTGATAGACTCGGGTAAGTCTACATGTTTCCTCTTACAAGTCCTCTTCCTAGGAGGATCTCCCGAAACATCAGGAGAATCCTCGGAAGAGGGGAAATTCCCAATGGGGAAACCTGAGGCGGAGGATCTCTGGGTCCTGTAGCAAGAGAAGTGGCAGAGATGTCAACAGGCACTATAGAGGGAGGAGCTAAGGGAACAGACTGCTGGCTGATACCAGTGGCCAGCACACTCTTCATCACCTCGAATGCTCCCTCCCAGGCAGGTCCGAGAGAACCCGTTCAAGAGCTAGGAACTCCAGGGACCACCGAAAGGGAAGTCTCCGAGGCAGATGTCGGAGCCGAGCTCACCAAGGCCGAGGCTCCAAGGGGAAGAGCGGGTTCGGACAAGGGTCCGATGCCACTCACTCCCTCGGAGGAGACCATGGAAGCCCGGCCACCGAATCCCTCTAAGGAAGGTCTCGAAGAGGAGATAAGAGTAGAGGCTGAAGGAACAGAAGGGGGTATCCGTCCCTCAGCCATAGCAGTAACCATTCCCGAAGACTCCAACTCCAAGCTCTGGGGTAGAGTTGAAGGAGGAACTGCAACGGGGTGTGGACCAATAGTCGTCTGTTGAGACGGACTATGTAACATTTGGGCCAGTGCCTGTGACTTAAGTAATCTACTGACCACTCTCTCTAAGTCATGGTCAGAAAGCCTGGATGACCTTGAAGATCGGCTCCGATGGCTCCGTTCCGAGAGGAGAGGTGAAGCCGAAAGTATCGGCTCCAAGGAAGGAGACCTAGACCTCTTCCTCGAAGGAGCCATCGGAACCGATGAAACTATTGAACCTGTCGGAGCCGACAACTTATCGGAGCCGACAGGTAACCTCGATGCATCGGCTCCAGCCGGAGCCGATACAGCCACAAAAGTAGCGGTGTCGGAGCCGATCGGACGCGACACCGATGCCTGAGCGACATGGTGGTCGGAACCGATCGGAGCCGACACGAAGTGGTCGATGCAGATTCGGCACCGATAGCCATCGGTGCCGAAGGCTGTTAAGCCAGAATCGGCTCCAGCGAGCCGATCTCGACTCAGAACGAGTCGGAGCCGAGGCCGCAGGCTTTGACACAGAAGCCTGGGCCTTGGAAGACTTGGCAGTCTTGGATGGAGCCGACTTAGCCGGAGAGCCCTCCGGCTTAAGAAGGCCCCTAAGTATTAATTTGTTTCTTCTTTCCTGCAGGACTCTCTGGCTGAAAGAATGACAAATAGCACAGGAGTCCTGCAGGTGAAGAGGCCCCAGGCAATACAGGCAAGAAGTGTGACCGTCTGTCAGAGACATCTTCTGACAGCACGAGTCACACTTCTTAAAGCCTGAGACCCTTTCTTTTGACATGGTGCAACACAACACACACACACCAGTCAAAGAATTTAAATTAAATATACCAAAAAGGTATAACTAGAAACACACACACACACCCTAACAGGGGGGGGATGGGATGGGTAAAGTTTGACTAAAAAAATAAGAATAGACAGGGAATTTTCTGTCAGAAAATATTTAAAACTAACTTAAAACTAATAATAAAGGGTTTTTTTGTTAAAGGGGGCTAAAATAGCAAAGTAGCAAATCACTTACCAGGAGCTGGTAAAAGGAGGACCTCATCAGCGAAGCGGCAAACGAGATCTGGGTACTTACCGTCTTGCATCATGGGATATGGGGCTGCCTCGAGCTGGTAAAAGTGACTCTCGAGCTTAGCAAGTGCCGAGTCGGAGCCGAGGGATCGGCTCCGAACCCATCAAGCAAGAATGAAGGCGAGATTGACAACTTAACATTCACTATTTAAATAAAGTCCTGCTCCATTCTGCCATCATATACTGTCATGAAATTTTATTTAGAACTGACTGCCTTATTCTGAATTTGAAAAGCAAAGATTATATGTGCTTTGTAAAGAAGCATGTCTGCAGAGTATGGTTCGCAAAACAGAGAGAGTAATTAGTATATCTTGACCAATTCAGATCATATGCATGTGCAACAGGCTTTAAATCAGATTACATAATGTAAAAAATAAGAAGTTGTACACATTGAGGTTGACTATGTACCTTTGGCTGTGGGTTCACATTCTGAGATACACAGTAATGTGGCAAAAGTGACACACTAGAACTTGAGCAACCATTGCAATGTGTACATAAATAAATAAGAAGCACTGGAAACCTGAAGTTCCAACAAATACTTAAAAATAAAAACATTCGTGTGGAATCACCTAATGCTAACTACTACTAACAAAAAAAAAAAAAAAAAAAAGAAAGAACCACTTGTCTCAGAACTACATACCAAAGTTAAAACAAAGTTAATATATAATCTCACCAATGGACTGTTAGCATGCAGTTATAATACTGAAAATGCTTAAACATATGACAACAGCCTCTCTATTATTGAATAGGATGATTACAGCACAGAAGTTTTCATTTGTAGAATGATAAGTTGGTTAGTTACTTACTCCATCCAGTAACCCTTCCAATGTTATTGTTAATATTATTAATTAGAAATGTATACCACGAGACATAAAACTATAAAATATTGAGACATAATTATAACCGTAAGTTATGTAGAAGCGGAAGATTAAAATAGTTTAGTAATTCTATGAAGAAGTGGGATAATAAAAATAATTTCCAAGCATATTTAAACATGGTGCCAAAAATACAGGCAAGACCATGTAGACTAAAGATGCAGGTGACCTAAACATGTTGTAGTTGTGGACAAGAGCACTGCTGGCAAACATCAAAAACACAACGGTTCTGATATGATAAACTTTAAATATGCCCGGACTTTGGAGTGTGCTCCATTTTTGCCATGGCATTATATGTTTTGAAAAGCAATCACAGTGAAGTGAACATAATGAAGTATTATGAAAAATAAAAGTATTAATAAAATAACAGTACTCTGGAGATCTAGGAAATGTAAACAGCAATGCATTTTACAAAGAAGCTATGCAAATGCACTTGAGAATGCAATTTATAGACAATATTGTAATACTTGATCAAAAGGAAATAATGAAAAACAAACAGCAAATAAAGTAGAAGTCGTCTTCTTTGTCAGTCCCTACAATCCAACAACTTAATGTGTTACTGTGGAAAAGACCAAATAATTTACAAAGACCGATACGATCTTGCCCTGCATTAGAATAGTGAAATACGAAGAAGCTCAGACCTCTTAATTCTTTCTGGCTTCCAGTGCCCCCAACATCTTTGGCTATTGTCTGCACAATCCTGCTAATTGTATATAGACACACTGATGTACATTTAACTTAGAGAGGGGGACACACTAAAGCTTCATTGCCTCAGTCAATACATACCCCAATAGCAGCACTTTTGGTCTTTCTCTTCTGAGGATCATTTTTGCAGTCATCAGAATCTCAACATGAACCTGATGTCAAAAACTGCCATAATAAAAGAAACATCTAAATTACTAACTTTTTTTTGTATCCTCCACCTCACCACCCTACTGCTATAATTTCCTCCTTCCTTTACAGATGAAGCGCTCGCCTCTTTCCGTTTTCTAGTAATCCAACATCACAGCCAGGTCAAACAAGGTGCATTGCTCTGCTGTCAGGCTCAGTCACTGTCCAATCGAACAAACACGTCTCCGTCCAAACCCAAGTACTGCTGCTGAATGTTGACCATTTCTCACTCTCTTTTTCCCAGCACACAAAGTGCGGGAAGAGTGCAAGAACCAGTAGCCATCCACATCACGTAAGTGACTGCGGATGTGGCAGTCCGATCCCATTCCACTTTACTGCGGTTACAAACTGCACAGACTTCTGGGTATCTGTACATGGATGCCTTCTCTTCTTAATCTGTACTGCTTTTACAACAGTCCGGACTTACAGAAACTATTTTTTTTTAAAACCCGGAACTCACCGAGCATCCGCAGTTTGAGTTCTGGGATGAGTCAGTCAGACTCGCAGCTAAGCAGCCAGTATACTGAATAGTATACTAAATTAAATATTTTATTTTTTAAAATGTTTTCTTTTTATTTCTTTTCACAGCTGGGGGGGCTGCAGCCCTGTAGTCCGATGGCATGAGCCACCACTGCTCATGAGTGCTCTGAAGAGTCTGCTGCTATGTTTTGGTCTACATTTGGTAGATGGACATACATTCAGGTCGTAAGAATCTAACCACCAATGGAATTTATTCTTTACTGACTGGAGAAATGGGAGTGAAGCTTTCAGAGGATGCAATGCCTCATTACAATTTTTTAATAACCCCAGAGTATTGTACAAGAAAGCATAAAGACTTGTGTGACATCGATAAAAATGTCTCATACTGATGCAGATAAAGGGATAAAGGATAAACTGATGCTGATAATACAGACACGCCAAAACACCAACAATGAAATAACCGACACGACAAAACCGAAAGTTCAAAAACTTCACATGCCCAACAAACCACAATCCCGACAATCAACAAAACAAATACCTTTCCCGAAAAACACACACACAGCACAAGCACACCAAAAACTTTACAAACCTACACTAAACCTTACATACACATCTATGCACTAACCTTAACCCAAACCCTAACCATAAGATCCATCACTATCGCACACTTACCTTACTCGCACCCTAACCCTAACTCACTTAACCCGCCCCTAAACCTAAAGTCCATCACTATCGCACACTTACCTGACCCACACCCTACCCTAATGTCAGTCACTATCACACACTTACCTTACCTACACCCGCACGTCCGTCCCTATCACACACTTACCTTAACATGTCGGTGTTCTCAACGTCGGGATTCTCAACTTTCGGTCTTCTCCGTTGTCGATCTTCCGGTGTCGGTATTCTCGTTGTTGGCATTGTGGACTTTCGGCGTTTTCAGGTAGACCCAGATAAAGATGTCTGAATCATGAAGCTGGACAATTAAAGATTTGCATCTTTTTTTATTATCTTGATTGAATTATCACTGGAGACATAGGTAAGCACGTTTATATAAAAGAAAACTAACCATGTCAACAGATTCACAGTTACAAACTTTGTACACCACTTACATTCTTTAATATAATCATCTTTCCAAAATTAAATAAATTGCTCAACTCTTGCTTTCCTTTAAACAGTAATCCTCCTCAAAACCATTATTCTGCATTTGTTTCCAGTTTTCTAAGTAATTTGCTCCTACCTTTTCTAAAGTTCCCACTTCCAGTTCTTTTATCTATGTTACAATATTCACTACTTCAAATACAGTTGATTTAGGCTGTGATTTCCGCTTTCTAGTAACTGCACTTTTTGGCAGCCACTACAATTAAACTTAAGGCTTTACTATGGCTAGGTAAATCAGATCCCGTATCACAGCTAAAATCAATCATTTCCTTAGTTACAACAATTTGCTCACCAAATACTTCTGACAGTGCACTCAATATGGATTTTTTTTAAATCTGCCAATTCTTTACACACTCAAAACATATGCTCCCAGTTGTCTGTCTCTTTCCTGTCATACATTCAACATTTGCTATCTACATGAAGAAAAATTATTGGGAGTCTGCTTGAGGTACACAAATACCTATGTAAACACTTTGAAATATGCAACAAAGTCTAGAAAATTTAGGGCATTTGCTTGTGAGACGTATACATGTCCTTCCATTCTTTCCTTGTGAAATGCTTATTCAATCTCTTGCAAATCTTTTTCAACCTCCTCTGATTTAGTTATCATGCAACACTTTATATACCCTACTAATTATTCCTTTTTTAACAGCAGCTTCTGTTCTAGATTAAACTAAAAACTCTAACAGAGCAGGTCTATCGCATAGGATTCCCTTATCTCTTTCTTGCTGCCTATACTCTGATCCCTGAAAAGGAAGTCAGTCTCTGGCCTGCAGTCCAAATGTCTTCTTGGAGTCTTCCTATTCTATTACCTTTCCCTCTCTAGTTATTGGCTCTGAATACTTTTAGTTACTTTGCCCGTTTTCTTCAGTAAATTACAACCCTCTATTGCTTATTCTTTGTACCCCTAATTGCAGTCATCTCTATTGGAGGAATCTTCTTTCTACACTCTTGTGGTGGTTTAGTTCTTAGAATGCTTTCTGCTAATTTATGAATATACTATTCTGTATAGCTGTTATTCTCCTCACCTGCTTCGACATCTTTCCTCTGCCAATTAGAGCTTTTTGATTGTATTACGTGCATGACTCCTAACTGTGTAGCCCTAAAATATTCCTCAGATCAGGTAATCCTAAACCACCTTGTTTTAAGGGAAGGATCAACTTATCCCACTTGACCCTTGTCACCCCCCTGATAAATTCCTTCAACTTTTATTAATTATTGTCCATAATTTCTCCTCTGGTGCATTTCCCCCTCCCCGTGATCAACTTCCTCTCTGAAGTTACTTAGTCACTCTCAACAACTGGTGCCATTTTCAAACAGCCTTTTCATGCTTATGAAGGGAATTTCCTCTGCTCCCTGACTGCTGTTTGCATTTTTCCCAGTGAGTACACCTGACTAACCCTGCTTAACTGGATCTCTCACCCCTTTGCAGCATCCTCGTGGCAAGAAATGCAAGCGTTCATCTCACCTGCAGGGGACCTATTAGTTTCATTAATCTTCCTGCTGTACTAGGCAAGTTTCTACAGTGAAACACTTTAGAGCTTATTTGTCAAGTGGCATACTCACTCACTCAAACAGTGCTGGACTCCCCTACCCTTTCCCCTGAACTTTATTCCTCCATTCTCTCTCTTTAACAACTGCTAATATCAAGAGCTGCAAAACTATGCAGACCTAATAAAGCAGCATGTGTTAGGTTGCTATTACATGCACAAGTTTCTTACCTATAGGAACTGCTACTCTTAACTGCTCCACTATCTTGAGGCACACTAACTGATTGTTTCAACTGTGGTCTAGTTTCCACGGATCATTTCTGTTCACTCAACCTCTCTTTCCCCTTTCCTTTACTGCCTGTGTCCCATTGCTAGTGTGCTCTAACCCAGCAGCTTAATGTTAAGACACAGGTCATTTTTATACATTTATCTGCCTAAGCCTTTGCTATAATTGTGATGCATGTGAGTTGTATTAGCCTTTTGATTGGTTCCAGCTGATATGTACAACAAATAGTGCTTCTGCCCGTTACGATCACTTCGCTCCCCTCTTCCCACCCGTCCCCGGCACACCTACACTTATTCTAGCCAAACGTCTCTCCCATTACAATCACAACCAACCACACCAGCAACACCAACTCTAACCACACCTCCAGCCTGCCATCAACCTCCCACCTCGAGTACCATGATCCTACACACACTACCTATACTCATTACATGCGCTTTTCTTGCACACATTACATCTTACCAAAGCACCATTATAAACCCACCAAACAACTTCCACTGCACAACTACAGTCACCACCACTCATGTCACACCATCACACTACTCATACACCTCTCACAACAAATACACCCCAATGCACAACCCACTTAAGCTATCACCTCCACCACACAAACAAAAAGCATCCCTAATGCCTTACAAACTATCCTTCAACCTACTTTATCTATCACACACTTCACCCAAACAAAAAGCTACCCCAAAACTTAAACTAATTCTCTTATTACTAAAACTAACGTCCTCAGCGGGGACATCCACCCAAACCCTGGACCACACAACTCCTCCACTAATAGGCTAAAACCTCAGCCACCCTCAAATTACATCCAATAGGAAACCAGCTGACCTCCTTATCTTAAGTCTAAATATCAGAGGTATAACCAATAAAATCCATGAACTCCACGCTACCATAGACTTATACTCCCCTGATATTATCATTCTAACAGAAACCTGGCTCAAACCTCACATTACCAGTGGGCAAATTCTCCCATCAGGCTACAATATCCTAAGACAAGATCAGTTGCATAAAAAAGGGGGTGGTGTAGCTGTAATGTATAAACAAAATCTTAATATTCAAATCCTAAACTTATCACCCCACCTAACTGACAAAAGAAGAAATAATCTATACCAACCTAAAAGTAAACCATGACAAGACCATTAACATAATAGGATGCTATTTCCCACCTGGCAACAATATTCCTCCACTAGAAAACCTCGTCAGCTGGGTAAATCATCCCTTTCCACAAGAAACCATAATATTAGGTGATTTTAATATAGACTGGCTATCCTGTTCCAACCACCATCCAGCCCACCATCTAAATCTTTATGTTTTTTTCCAAATTATTCAGACACCCACCAGAATAAATAAGAATTCCAACAAGCATTCTACTCTTGCCTGGATTCAGTGATCATACCCCAACATTCCTACTCAAAAAACACATATATCAGGCTAAAACCATTACCTATCAGCAAATATGTAATAAAGTAAACTTTAACCCTTACAACTTCATCTCAGCCCTAAAAAACTGCAACTGGACTCCACTAAAACACCTCAACCTTGATGACAGTGTCCAATTTTTCAATACCACCTTCCTTAAAGTCCTAAACACCCATGCGCCCACAAGATTTACTAGAGTTAAAGCCCAGTCCTCCCCGTGGCTACAAAAAGCCACTAGATCAGAAATGAAAAACCAAGAGAGAGCCTGGAATCACTGGCGCAAGACAAAAATCTCCTCTGATAGACAGAAATTCTGTGAATTAGGTAATAAAGTAAAAAAAATTAATAAAACGGGACAAAATCCTATATTACCAGTCTGCCCTGTACTCCAGCAAAACAACCCTAAACAATTCTGGTCAACCATCAACTCCATCCTCCACCCAGGAAAAGTAGGAACCCCTTCACCAAACAAAACAACACCTCTTTCAACACTCACTTCACAAAAAACGTTCTATCATTAGCAAAACAACACAACCCCTCTACCCTATCCCCTCCAACTATACCTAGTAACCTGCCCAATGCATTCGCTTTCTCTCCTATCCCTACCTCCAACATAAAAAAAAACTCTTATCAAAACTAAAGCCCACAAAACTAGCAGCTGACAACCTCCCAGCTGAGTACCTTAAAACTGCAGCTGAAGCCCTAGCCTACCCAGTTGCAATTATGATAAACTGATCTTTATCTGAAAGCTATGTCCCTTCACAATGGAAAATATCCCACATTATCCCCCTCCACAAAGGTGGGACCTCCACAGAATTCACCAACTACCGGCCCATAGCAATTCTGTCTCCTGTATCAAAAATACTTGAGAGATGCATTCACTCTCAAATTCTAAACTACCTCCTTGCTAATTCTAAACGACCTCCTTGCTAACAACCTCCTATCTAACAGCACAATTACTGCCTTACTTGCTTTCACTAATACAAACCTTCAACATAAAAATAATGGTTATTTCATCTCTGCAACTTTCCTAGACCTATCTAAAGCATTCAACATGGTCTCTCAAACAACTCATCACTGTCCTCAGTATTCTATCCTTCTCTCAATCTGTCACAGACTGGTTCCAGAGCTACCTGACTGACCGCCATCAATCCGTCGTTTGGCATAATGGCATAATGCTATATCCCCCCAACTCCCTACCTCAATAGGTGTTCCCCAAGGATCCATCCTTGGACCCTTACTCTTCTCCATATTCACTAATAATCTAGCCTCTGCTACCAAACAAGCCACTCAAATACAGTATGCAGATGACTCCACCATCATCTGCTCAGCCCACTCCCTACCTGAACTTCAAAAGACCACACAGGAAGCCTTTTCCTCAGTTGAAACTTGGCTTTCAGATGCACAATTAATACTTCAATGAGACCACCATTATCCCCCCAACAGACCACACCAAACTACTTGGAATTGAAATTGACAACCTCAACTTTGACATCCACATCTCGTTAACCATCAAGTACACAAAAAAACTAGGAGCTTTATACAGAAATAAGCAATTCCTCACCAAAACAGCCAAGATTTCAGTTGTAAATAGCCACCTTATTGCTACCCTACTCTACGCCTCTACAATATTTACCAACCTAAAGCAAAGTGAGTTAGGTAAACTTGAAGCTGCTACAACAAGACAGCAAGGTTTGCCACTGGCACAAACTACTGCAACCACCACTGCACCTCACTTACTGAACTAGGCTGGCTAGAACTCCTTCACCTTCTTCAATGGTAGCAACTCGCACTCTCCCACAAACTACTAAATCATCCTCTAAAAGTCCCCTCCCTCCAACATCTACTCCAACCCTATCATACCACCAGACCACTATGCTCCAGCAACAAAAATCAATTACAGGTAACTAGAACCAGGAACTCGGCTGGAGAAGCTCTCTTTTCCTACTTCATAGCAAAATTATGGAATACCCTTCCTCACACTAACTTCTGTGTCATCACGCACTAACTTCAAAGCTGCTCTAAAATCTCATCTAAAAGAGCACTGGGCCTGCCCCTGTAACAAACCTCTCTAACATCTCTACCCCAACCTCTAATCCCTTTCTTCCACCCCTCTAACTACCTCAGATTGTAGCCAAATATATTGCTTGTAAACCTATATCTCAGCTGTAATCTTAGCCACTGTTATTCAAGGGTAATAGCTGCTAGCTCAGCTATTAAAATACTTGCTAGTCTTTATGACACCACTGATATATATGTGTTGCACCATTTAACTAAATACTTAATTTCATTTTGAACTACAACTGTTTACTACTATTGTAAAACAAAACCTACCTATACTTCTTGTAACTTGTAATTAATTGTTGCTTTTAATTGTTTTTATTGTGGAGCTTTTCTCCCCGGGCTTCCGCTGAAAAAGGACCTGTGTCCAGTCAGATTTTCCTGGTCAACAAATGTAAATAAATAAATAAGGCTTGACCCATACATAAAACTAAAGGGACTAAAAACATTTTTACTGCTTATATCTTGATATCCACATCCATAAACAAAAGCTTCCAGTTTTTGTACCATCTTCTGTTTATTCTCTTCCTACATATCCTTAGCTGCCATAACATAATTCTTTTTAACCCATACTCCTAAATACATTTTACTGTGTTCCCATAAATATCGGTATTGCTAAACAAATTCATGTGTGGGTGCATACTTTACAATATCCTTGGTTTATCTTCATTAATTTTACATCCCGAAGAATGCTGAAACTGTCTCAAAGTCCCACAACACTGAGATTGTCCTTTTTTGATTTTATTAGTTACAAAATAATATTGTTTGCAAATAAATTCAAATTTTCTTGATAACCATGCCAATTGTATCCTTGATTTTCTGAAACCCTTATTTTCTTTGCCAAAGACTCTAAATGCAACACAAACAGCAAAGTGGAAAGAGGACACCACTGCCTGGTTCCTCTGTTCAGAGAGGGACCCTCACACATCCTCCTAATTAACATTATTGTCTCAGGGAATGCAAGTGCTTCCATTGCCCTACTCATAACATCCCAGCTTACTCTGTCAAATACTTTTTCTGCATCAAGACCCACCAACAGTCGCAGTACTGTCTTACATTCTGCTTCCCTCTGGATCATCAATTAATGTTGTCAAATGTCTGCCTCCACTCTGCAAAACCATAATGATCCACAGCCTATCAATTTTGACACCTTTACCATTCTTTTAGTTATTACAGACAACTACTTTATAATCATGGTTTATATTGAAATGGGCCTACATGATGCTAGGTCTGATAGGTTAAGAAGTAACAAGAATTGTTTAGCTGGGCTGATAAAGGTTTAACTTGTTTAGGTATTACAGCCATCACGGTTTTCTTTCAGGATGTTGGTGCTTGGCCTCTTTTTAAAATACTGTTAAAACCTTACAGATCTTTATCACTTTCTTCCCTCCTAGCTTTCTAACTTCAACAGGAATACCATGTATTCCTGGAGACTCTCCTGCAGATTGACTATACTTCATTATTTTTATTTAATCTCCTCCAGTCTTAACGGTTAATTGAGCCTCATCTACCTCTAATCTTGGCCTCATTAAGTCTTCCACACATTTCCATGTGTGTTTTTTTTCCTTGATTTCCACATTCCTCTGCTTTATATAAATTTTCATAAAGTTTCCAAAATATCTCTAACACCTCTACAAGACCTCTGGTTATTTTTCTTGTAGGCTCCTGAAGTTTGGCAACAACCATTTCTTTCTGTTGCCTAAGTTGTTGCGCTAAAATTTTTTTTGCTCTGGAGTTAGCAAAAAAAAAGTAGCTTAACAGCAATCTTCCTAAACTCATACATATTATCTAGATATTGCCTTATTTTCCCTCTAGTACTCTACAGTTGTGCCTGTTCTTGTTTTGTGAGATGTCCTTATTCGGCAATACTTTAGCCTTTGGCAGCCCCTCTAAATAATTCTTGTTACTTCCAAAGAATTCTTGTTACTTAACTATATATCATTTTTTTATTTCTACCGTATTTTTAAAATCCACTTTCATTTTTATCCCACTCACTAGCTATAGACATTTTTTTTATCTTCCCTAATAACGCAAATAAAATTTCACTATCCACTCCTTAAATTCCTCTCTTTTTAAGAGATAGGTGATGAAGCGCCAGTGTCTTAGTTTTACTTCATTACACTGCATTTTTATCTTAGTGCTATTGGCACATAACCTGAAATGTTTGGCAGGTTTACTTTTTATATAGTTGTTTCTTGTCATCTCCATTTGAACCTACATCACATTTTACAAGATTTTTTGTTTTAATGAATATCCTCGAAAAAAACAGAACCTATTAACTTAAAACAAATACACAAAACTATGCACATCTTCAAATAATGAAATTTAACCCTACTGGTAGGAACAATTGTCCCAAATTGACAGCTACACATACAGGTATTACTTAACCTAACATTAAGGTTATCCATGCTAAGACGTATATTACAGCCTGTGCTCCTACTTATACTAATTGCCGTCCGTCTTCATTCTCTTATAAGATGTGAGAAACAGTTTACATGGTTTCAAAAAACATTAAGCTTTAGCCTTAAAAAGTGTTCTGGCTTTTATTGCTTGTCCCTCCAGTCAGCTTGTCTCCATGGAGAAACCAGTACAAAATGAACAGCTGCCTTCATCTCCGAACTTTTCAATGTAAACTTAACATTTATTTGCCACAGTAAATTTTTTCATTGCATTTAGTGTCCTCTTATTTACTTGCTAACACAAAAACTTATTAGATTAAGCCAAAGGCCTTAATCCAGACATTCATCTATGCAAAAGTAAGAGAGAACATATAAACTCTACGTATAGTATAATCTGTGCACTTTTACCCCCCATCAGCAACTGAAGATTACAGCATAAACATGCTTTTGTCTAGCCTTTTTCTCTTTTTACACTAATTCCTACATTTCTTAAAACTAAATAAAAAAAAAAAAACCGCGGGAACAAGGCACTTGTTTACTTTGGTATTTTTATCACATACAATAACTGAAAATGCTTTACTATACAACATGTAATTTGTATCAAGAAATGTTTTACACAAATACTGTTAACAAAAATGTTTACTTTTCTCTCCCCACCCTTTACTTTCAATGTCCTTCCAAATATAGGAGTTTCAATCCCCCACAAGTTTAACAAAGTCAACAAAAGTCCACTTTTTCTTTTAAAGTCATATTTCACAAATGTGACTGATGCTTTACAGTCTCACATACATTCACTAATTTGAATGTTTCTGGTCTTCTTCCTGTACATTTCCATCTCTCAACCCCAGACCATGGTTCAAAGTCTAACACACTCATGATTATTCAAGTCAGAGTCTGCTAGTCAGCTCCTGTCTTTTTCCCATCTCTCAAGTATTTTCCTTTGGAACAGTGGAAAATGTGTTGCTGGCAAATTTCTATATGATCTTTAATTTATTTACTTTATTTAACATCTGTTTACTGGGAAAGTCAAACTGGGGCCGGGGAGAGACACATGTCTTTGAAATGTGGGAGGAAACCCATGCGAAAGCAGGGAGGACATGCAGGCACCTCAGCAGAGAATCGAGCCAAATAACATCTTGTTATCAGATGACATTAACTGCTGCACCACTGCACTGCCCAGAATACCAGAAGAATGAGAAGCAGAGCCCCCTCCTGTTTGATGGCTCATTTTTGTTGAAAATACTTTTGTATTTCCTCCTTAGCTTGCTCTACAGCAAAACATGACTCTGACCCTCCAAGAAAAATATTTTTAGACAGATGGGTACAGCAAGTTTAATCTCATAGCTGCCTTTCAACATTCTCTGATTACTGGGATACATTTGTCTCTCTCCTGTCTGGTGAACAGTGAATGATCATTTTCCGCAAACTCTATTATTTCCAATTTTAACAGTTGAAATTTCTGCCACAGTTTTGCCAAGATCAACTCTTTCTGCTGGTACATGTCTTGCCTGCTTTCTCGTGGCCAGGTTTGAAATACACACACAATGTACCCTTTCAGTGAACAAATCCTGCTGTGGAATACCAGCCCAGTTACTTATATATGTGCTTTAATAAAATTAGTACAGTCTATTTCTCTGGTATATTAGAAAACATCTGGTTTTCCCTGCTTGCTCTGTCCTGCAAACTCTACCACTTTTTTCAAAACAGCTCTTCTTGAGTATCTCACTCAGCCTTTTCTTGATTTTAGCCTCTGATTTTCCAGTTTTATCAGATCATCTGAATAGTTGTTTAAAACTTCTTCCATTTTTTTCAGCCTTCTTATAAGTCAGCTGATATACTCCTTCAATGTTGAATTTATTTTAACTCTGAGCACTTGTGATTTGTTTTTCCTGTAGCATACTGAATGCCATGTCTTGCACCAAAGCTGGAGCTTGTACTACTTTTTTGCTGAACAGCTGCAGGATTCTTCACAGTCATCTCTTCACTTTTTCTAGTTGATTTTCTTTCATGCTCTCCAAGTTTCTTCTTTGCTAACATCCTGGCCATGTACTTACTAGCCAGTAAATTAATTTACTAAAACCTGCAGAATTTCCGGCCCTTACATATCTCACTTTCTTTTTTCACACTGGGAGAAGTGAAATCAAAACTGATGATCAGTTTGCAGCAATCTTGAAAGTCCATAGAAACCAATTCATTCTTATATTGAGGAAAGAATAACTTACTTGTTCTGAATCCAGTATTGCCCCCAAAATATCACTGCATGCTGTAGAAAAACTTTTTTTTTTTTTTTTTTGCTGACAGACGCACACAATTTCTGGTACATACCGACTTAAATCTGAAATCTGGTGACAAAATATTCCAGACTTCAGTCGCTGTTAAACTGATATCCAAATACAGAAATATGTATCATATACGCTGTGAGGTGGGTAAACACTGGAGCTAAACAATATGAAATACAACAGAGGATTATGGAAAGACAAATGGAAGACCAGAAGACTTGCAACAGAAATCTCTTATTTAAAAAAAGTACAGTTGTACATAACCTCTTACCGTAACAGCAGATGTCCTGCTCTTCACTGTTGCAGTATTCTTCACCTAAGGGCAGCCCAACATCCAACCAGTATAACAAAGCCTTCAGCTCTTATAAGCACTGCATATCACATCTGCTCCCAATGCATTATGTAGGGCATAAAGGTGACGTACAGATGCAGATACTCAGAAATGAAAAAGTCCCAGATGAAACAGAATACCCTCAGGGACAGAGAGGAACATGTGCAGTCAGAAGAAAAAATGAAGAAGGGAGAAGGGTCCCTTGGCGAGGAGGTCAACCAGAACACAAGGTAACAGCCAAGACAGAGGGAGAAGGAGGGAGGGACCAAATACCACAACGCTGAACAGAAAGACATCTATTGTTGTGGTAAGATTTTACACAACTGCACTATGTCCTTCCATATCACTGTTGCAGTATTCTTCACATACAGAAGAGTACAAGAAGCACATGAAGAAACCTGGGAGGAAGAAGATAGGAAAGAACTTTATATGATCTCATGCAGGATAGCCCTAGAAAAGCTTGCTCTGGCCCTGGAAACAATGTCCAACTTGCAACTTTTAGTGAAAGTATGAAGAGGACCAAGCAGCAGCCTCAAGGCTAGAATTGGTAATATGGACCCTTGAAAAAGGCACCTGCCCCAGTAGAATGTGCCTTTACAGATGAGGAAATACATTTGTCATGAAAATAACAACAGGAAATGGCCTTGGAAATCCAGGAGGAGATGATTTGCTTAGAAACAGCCAAACCCAAAGTTGTGGGATTAAAGGAAACAAAAAGCTGCACAGATTTGCAAAACAACTTTAATCTAAATAATATCTGAGCTGTCTATGTAAATCCAAGGTGTGAATAATCTTCTCACTGGCAGACTGTGAAGAAGGAAAAAAGGAAGGAACATGAACAGACTGATTAAGGGACAACTTACTGACCACCCTGGGCATAAAAGGAGGATTAGTATGAAGATGCACCCTGTCTCTATGAAAAACTAAAAAAGGAGGAACAGCCATGACAGCCTGAAGGAAGAGCCAAAGGCAAAACAGTCCTCCAAGTACAATGTTGCAAGGTAGCTAAAACCAGCAGGCTCAAAAGGAGCATGGGTCAATTTCTCAAGTAAAAAAACTGTGGTCCCAAGAAGGCAGAATAGGCTTCCCGGGAGTCCTGATATGAAGGATGCCTTTAAGGAATTGCTTGACCTCAAACCTAGAGGGTAGAGGAGGATTCAAGGGCAGACCAGCAGAAATTGCTGGCAGATGAGCTTTAAGGGAAGAATATGCCAACCCAGTATGGAGCAGATCATACAAATAAGAGAAACAGAGGGATCCACACAGATTGGTGCCTCTCTTGCCATCAGGACCCCCTAACAGGAAATATTTTCCATTTGGACTTGTATGATTTTCAGGTAGTCGGTTCCTGGCCTCCTGCAGAACCTGGAGCACAGCCTCAGAAAAGAGGTGTCTAAAAGGGATCAAAACTCTATCTCACACAGTGTCAGTTGAAAAAGGGACAGGTGAAGATTTACAAGAGATCCTTCGTCTTATGTGAGAAGATCCACCCTGTGAGGTAACTGCCCCTGGTCAAGTGAGAGAGAAGTAGGAACCAATGGTGTGTGGGCCAAAAGTGAGTCAACAAGATTTTGGGAGTGTCCTGTGTGATCTTGAGCAGAACTCGAGGTAGTAGAGGAAGGGGTGGGAAAGTGTGCAGAAACATCCCTTCCCAAGAGAAAGACACAGCATCAAATTTCTAAGCCGGAGAACATGGGACTCTGGAACAGAATAGAGGAAGTTGCCTGTTCAAAAGGGAGTTGAAAAGCTCTGAGGAATAACCCACCAATGGACAATGTACAGGAATACATCTCTGTGAAGTAACCATTCATGAGCTTGTGTTCTGGACTTGCGCAAAGTATCTGCCACTAATTTGTGCTCTGACAGAATGTAAACCACCCGAAGAGTCACTTGATACTGGATAGCAAAATCTCAGACCTGAAAAGCTATTCTGGAAAGACAGAGCCTTGTGCCAGCACCCCAACACTTGACATACCACATCACTGTGGTATTGTCTGTAAAATCTTTGAGGGGTCCCGGCCAAAAGAGTGAGTGAAAAGCTTGCAGAGCCAGACGTTGAGCCCTCATATCCTGTACACTGATATGGTCTGACATCTAATGAGGAAGCTACAGTCCTGAAGTTTCAGGAGGCACCCCATCTTGTGTCTGAGACTTCTGTAAAAAGCTCCTGAGTAGGAACTGGAGCTCAAAAATGAAACTAAGGATTGAGAGTGTGTTGATGAATCCACCAATGAAGCTCTAGTTTGAGAAAGGGAAGAAAAGGCACTGTGAACTCCAGGAGGTAGCAATGCTGAAGCCATACCGATATGAGGTACCACTGAAGCTTCCTCATATGGAGTCTAGCAGGACAGAGCTTGTGAGTGGTGGAAGCCATGAACCCCTGAACCAAAAGAAATTCCTTGGCAGTGACAGACAGAAAGAAAGAAGGGACTGGAAGGAGGTAATCAGAGAGACAGCCTTGTGGGCAGGAAGAGATGCCAACATGGAAAAAGTCTGAAGCCTGCATCTGAGAAAAATGATCCTGGGAAGCATCAGAAAGTACAGTTGTGTACACTTACCATAAATGTAGATGTTAGAGTGTATTCACTGTTGCAGTCATCACATATGGGTTACTTGCTTGCAGTAGCCCTCCGTCGGCCTGATTAACAAAGTCTTGGGTCCTGCGTCGGTTGCTGTCTCATCTTCAATGACGTCAGGTAGTCAGGGGTATAAAGCATGCAGCCGACGCCATTACATCAGTTTTTCTTGCCCCAGATTGTCAGGTGCCCCCATAATGGGAAACAATTATATATATAAGGTTACACCTCCAAGAAAAAAGCAAATACACCAAAAAGCTTTAAACATAGTAAGCAAGAACAGAGATATAGCCAACAGAAGTCAGGGGGTTGGAGGGACGGTAACTAGGATTGTACAGTGAATACACTCAAACATCTACATTTATGGTAAGTGTACACAACTGTACTATGTTCTTCGTGTTTCACTGGTGCAGTCATCACATTTGGGTAGATTCCCAAAGCTAAGGATGGGAGGAGGAAATTAGATAGCATTAGGACAGCTATAAGGCCCTGCAAGACTGCAGTGGGAAAGCCAGCTCTAGATTTAGAGAAAATTGGTAAATGGTAATACTTGAAGGTATGTACAGAACTCCAGGTAGCAGCTTCTAGGATGTCCCTGGTAGGGACACCTCTGAGAAAGGCTGCAGAGGTAGATGCAGCCTTGGTAGAATGTGGTCTAATCCCCTGTGGGTTAGGTTTATCATGGTGTTTTATAGCAGAAACGAATGCCATGACCTATCCATTTAGAAATGCTTTGCTTTGAAATGGCCTTCCCCTCTGCCCCTGCAGCAAATGCAACCAGCAGTTGTTCAGACTTCCTGATAGGTTTAGTCCTGTCCAAATAAACTCTAAGGAGTGCAGTATTCGCTCCCCTTTGTTCTGTGGATTAGAAAAGAAGTTTGGCAAATGAATGGACTGATTAAGGGCCACACTGGATATCACCTTGGGCATGAAGGAGGGATTGGTCCCGAGGGACACCCTATCTGCATGAAAAATTATGAAAGGCTCCACTGCCATGACGGCCTGTAATTCATTCACCCTTCTTGCTGAAGTGATGGCTAAAAGGAAGGCTGTTTTCCAAGAAAGGAATCTCAACTCTGCATTTGCAGCTGGCTCAAAAGGAGGTAGAGTGAGTTTTTCCAATACAAAGTTAAGGTCCCAGGCTGGAGTAGGGGCTCTCCTGGGTGGTCTTAAGTTCTTGGCCCCTCTGAGAAACTGCTTCAGCAATGGATGAGAGAAGAGGGGTGGTTCTGTGTTGTAATGAGCTGAAATGGCTGAGGCATGAATTTTGATGGATGAAAAGGAAAGGCCCTTGTGCAGCATCTCAGTTAGGTATTGAAGAATCTGAGGTAAATTGGGTGTTGCTGTGCCCATCCCCTGAGCTTGGTTCCAGGAACAAAATCTTTTCCATTTTTCAGCATAGGATTTTCTAGTACTAGGCCTCCTTGCCTCCAGAATGACATCCAACACTTGCTTATTGAGGGATGGTAACGGAGAGATTAGGTAATTAGCCAGGCTGCCAGATTCAGGGTTTGAAGCTGTGGGTGCAGAATCTGGCCCTCCAGGGGTCTGAGGCAGTGACACACTGCACAAAAGGGGGTACCAGTGTTGAAATGGACAGTCTGGTGCAATCAGTATCGTCCTTGGTTTGTCCTGTTTGATCTTTAGTTGTACCTTGGAGAGGAGAGGAGAGGCAGAGGGGGAAAGGCATAAACTGATAGGTTTTTCCGGGTGAAGGACAGGGCATCCACTTTCCAAGCTTGTTTGTGGGGAGTCCTTGTGCAGAATTTTTCCAATTGGTAGCTTTGGGGGTAGGTAAACAGGTTGATATCTGGGCTCCCCCATTTGTTTCTCAACATGTTGAATATCTTTGGTTCCAGTTTCCACTCGTGTGGGGCCATGAGATTTCTGCTTAGGTCGCCTGCCACTTTGTTTAGCTTTCCTGGCAGGAATTGAGCCTCTAGGTGCACTTGGTAGCTCAAGGCTGTGTTCCAGAGAGCCAAGGCTAGTCTGCAGAGAGGGTATGAGTGGGTTCCCCCCCTGCTTGTTTATGTACCACATAACAGTGGTGTTGTCCCCCTCTACCATTAATTGCCCTGGAAGGATATGGTCCTTGAAGGCTGTCAGAGCATTCTGTATAGCTAACATTTCTTTCCGATTAATGTGCAAGTGCATTTGACTTGGGCTCCATTTGCCCCGAATGCACTTCCCTGCCAAGTAAGCCCCCCATGCATAGTCTGATGAGTCTGTTAGGGTTTTGGGCGGCAGGGGGTAGAGTGAATGGCAGTCCCTTGTTTTGGTGACAGGCATCTGCCCACCAAAGGAACTATATCTGTAGAAAAGGAATGATAGGAATCATTGCTTCTAGATCCTGAGAATGTTGACACCATAGGCTTTTTAGATACCACTGTAGTTTCCTCATATGCAGTCTTGCATATGGAATTAGTATAATGCAGACCACCTTGAACCCTAGGGCTTTCAGCATTTTCCTTGCAGATAGCTGGGTCTTTGTGGCCAGTAGTTTGAAGTAGGCTGTCAAATGAACTTGTTTTTCTGGCGTGAGAAAAGCTATCTGAGAAGTTGCGTTCAAGCTTGCTCTCAGGAATACAATTTGTTGGCAGGGTACAAGATGTGATTTCTTTTCCTTTATGGTGTACCTCAGAGAAGTTAGCAATTCCTGTACAAACACCAGATGATTCAAAAGTATGTCCTGTTTTTCTGCCTGAATTAGACAACTGTCCAGGTATGGATATATTTGGATATTTCTTTGCCTGAAAAATACGACTGGAGCTAGGCACTTTGTGAATATCCTGGGTGCAGTAGATAAGCCAAAGGGCAGTGCAGAGAACTCAAAGTGCATGTAGCCTGCTTTGAAGCGTAGGTATCTTCTGAAGGATTCCCTTATTGAGATGTGCAGGTAAGCTTCCTTTAAATCCAGTGTTGCCAACCAGGCATATTTGCCTAGCATAGGAAGCAGGTGGTGAAAAGTTAGCATCTTGAACTTTGGAATCACCAAAAATGCATTTATGATAGAGAGGCCCAGTATAGGACACCAGGAGTTGTCTTTTCTGGGTACCAGGAAAAGTCTTGAATAGAAACCTTATCCCAGTTCCTCTTTTAGAACAGGACGAATAGCCCTGATGCTTAAGAGAGCGAGAATTTGCTTTTGAGCCTCTGCCCACTGATTTGGGGGTAGGTCTGGCATTGGCGTTGGTAAGGAGTGAAAGTGGAATCTGCATCCTTGGGAAACTATATTTAAAACCCATTTGTCCTGGGTAATGAGTTCCCAATTTTTTGCCTGGCGGGCAATCTCCCCCCCCCCAAGGGAACAGTCAGTTGTGCAGGGTTTGGAAGATTTAAAGTTAAGTTATTGAGACAGTTTACCACAGGGGGGAGTCTTACCACTCCCTGCTTTGGAAGTGGGATCCCCCCACTGCTTAGCCCTGTGAGTACCTTGGGACTGAAGCCTGGGTGTTCTGCTGGTTCTGGGTTTGGACTGAGAAGGCCTGGAAGAGGCAGAAAAGGACCAATTTTTAGAGGGCCAATGCCTATTAAATCTGGGAGGCTGTACTTGCAGGAAATCTTTAACAGTTTGCATAGATTTAGCTTTTTCCTCCATGTTTTTAAGTACTACTTCTGCTCTGTTGCCAAATAGGTGGTCTTGGTTTAAGGGATCATCCAACAATTTAGCTTCAACATGAACTGGCAAAGATTGCTCCTTAAGCCAAGCATGCCTTCTAAGTACAGACCCAGTGACAGCAGCCCTACAAGATGCCTCTAGTGAATCAAAAAAACATTGCAAAGTATGTTTTCCAACTTGTTCAGCAGAATGCATTAAATCTTGTAAACCTTTATTTTCAGCACAGTCAGGAAGCAACATCACTTTCTGTTTAAGCAATGCAATAATATGCTGCTGATACTTTAACATATGAAACTGGCAGTTTAAGGCCCTAATGGCCAAGGTTGCATTAGTGTATACCTTCTTACCCAATCTATCCAGCGCCCTGGAATCTCTATCAGAGGGGGTAGGATTTTTGGCAGTAGTAGCCTTAATGCCCTTGGGTCCCAGTGAAATGGTCTCAGGATCCGCAGTAGGATTTTTAAAAAGGAACTTGTGAGAGTCAGGAACCCTGTAATATCCATCAGGTTTTCTGGGAGCAGGAGGTAGAGAGTCAGGGGCCAAGCTAGATTCCAAAAAGGCTTCAACAATGTCCAGTGCAGGGGGATAGCTAAAGGCCTGTGTTGGGGCAGAAGTAAGAAACCCCTAAGCCTCTTTTTAGAATTAAAGTAATCCTGGCTTTCCCAGCGAAAATGTTCCCTAAGAGTATTCAAGGTTTCGCCAAAAGAGAAATCCACTGGAGGGGAAGCAGAAGGAATAGAGCCCTCAGCATCAGAATCCTCATAGGTAGATAAGGGTAAATCCTGGTTATCAGAGGAAACAGAAATTTCAGAATCCTGATCAGAAGAATCATAAGCAAACTCAGTCCTAGGTCTCTTAGAGGGGGAAGGTTGGCTTCCCCTGCTTAAAGTAATAAGGTCTTCAGCCATTCTTATCATTTGTTTTTTAGGCATAGAGGCTTGACCATTTTCTAGGCATGGATCGAGTTTTAGGCCTTGAAGAAGAAGATGGCGTTGGTTTAATATGCAAGTCAATAGGCCTGAATACACCCTCAGAAGCCGGTGCCTGCACAGCGGCTCCGGACCCATCCAAAGTAGAGTCATCCACAGGTTCCACAGTTGAATCATCTCAAGGCATACTGGACTCCGAATGGGTCTCAGTAGAGGCCTACGAATCTGAAGTAGTGGGTATCAGGGGCTGCGAAAGCCCGAGTACTGGCGACTAGCTTAGAAGTGTAGTCGGCAGCTTTGGACCTATGCGGTCCGTCTCTGTCTTTATCTTTGTGTTTTTTCGGAATGTCAGTAGTCGGGTGGCTTACCGAAACCATATTAGGATAATTGAACCGAGTAACAAACTATTTAGAAGCATAAATAAACATTCAACGAATAATTTGTTCTTTACATAAGGCACAAAACCGACAGTGAGGTACGTCGTGGTCAGGGCCTAGGCAAGGAATACAGTACGAATTAAAATTTTTATGAGGTATTTGCTTTCCACAAGAAATACAATTATTGACTTTTACTGACATCGGTTTAGAGCAAGAAAAAAGTTTCCCCAACGGGGTACTTAGCTAAGTTGAAGACTTTGGTTCTGAAACTTGAAAACGAAAATTTCAGGAGTCGGCGACTGGCACTTGCGAACTGCTTCGGCTTCGGGCACTGCACGGCAAGAAAGACTGATGTAATGGCGTCGGCTGCATGCTTTATACCCCTGACTACCTGACGTCATGGAAGATGAGACAGCAACTGACGCAGGACCCAAGACTTTGTTAATCAGGTCGACTGAGGGATACTGCAAGCAGATAACCCAAATGTGATGACTGCAACAGTGAAACACGAAGAACATCAAAGATCTGGAGGTTTATGGTGAACCACAGACTGTGTAATACCAGAGTAGTAAATTGAACATCCTGAAACTGACAGCTGAGAGGAGGAGGAGCTTGAATGAGTATTCTGTCTAGATAAAAAATCTGAATACTTCAATGCCTGGAAAACGCAATGATAGGACAGAGGCATTTGGTTAATATCATCAGGGCAGTAGACAGACCAAAGGGCAAAGCACAGAACTGAAAATGCAAGGAAGTGACAGAAAAACAAACATTTCCTGAAAAGAGGATGGATGGGTATATGAATGTATAGATTCTTCAGCTTCAGAGACACGAGAAAGGCCTGAGGCAGTAGAAGAGGAAACAAGGTCTGAAGGGATAACATCTGAAAGGAAGGAAGGAATCTTGAGAAAACTGTTGAGGAGCAAAAGATCTAGAATGGGTCTCCATGTACTCTTGTGGGACCATAACTATTCTAGAACAAAATCTCTTCCCCACCTGGGTGGGAGGCATGGCTTAAATAGTGCCCTGATTCAGAGAGAGTGAAGAACCTCCGGTAAAAGAGAAAGTTGTTCCTGAAGTGGTTGAGGAATAGAGGAAGGGACTTCCAAACCATGAAATACCCATGACGGATAATGGATGGAACCCAAGAGTCTGAGGTGATTCAAAGCTAATTTGGAAGAGAGACAGAGAAAGCTGGCAATTGGGAGAGAGGAAAGCACTATTAAATACAGCAAGGCTTGTCCTGAAAAGGTTTCTGGGAAGCAGGAGTCTGAGTAAATTTTGCAGGAGGAACCTGTCGAGAACCCTTCTAGCCCTTAGGAGCAAGGCAAGATTGCCTACAAACAAAGGCAGACTGGAAGGATAGTGCCCCTGAAATTTAATAATATGAGAAATAAAAATATGCTTCAGCTCTTGGAAGGCTTACATCCCATCCTGGTGGGACTTGAACAGGTCAGCAACAGCAGACACAAAGTTTTTTGTTATCCAAAAGACATCCAAAAGTTTGGCCTTAATGTCATCAGGCAAAGCCAAGAATAATGCCTCAAGCCTGAAACAAAGGCAGCAGCCCTGGGAGAGGCATCAACTGCATTGGACTGAATGACAAGCAACCTGTGAAGTGGAGACCAGCAAGGAAAGGGTTGAAGCTTTCTCCGCGGAGTCAGGAAGGTTATAAATCTGAGAAAGGGCAGCCAAAACTTATGTGGTCATACGAGTTTGGTAGTTAATGGCCCTAAAGGACAAAGTGACAACAGTGTAAACTTTCTTGCACAATCTTTCCATGGCCTTACTATTCTTATTAGAAGGCAACTTGGATGGCTTGTCAGAAAAGACTAACACTAAACAAGGGTCAGCTGAATGTCATTTATGAAGAAATTTGCACTCTTCGGGCACCTTATACAACCTGATATTTTGGGTGCAGGAGTCTGAGTTGGGGGCTACAGAAGCTGCAGAAAAGATATCTAAAAGGGCAGCCAAAACAGGAGAAACAGCAGATGTATGTATGTATGTAGGAGCTCATAATACCCTTTTTTGAATACTAGAGACCTGGGAACAATCCCACTTAAAACAGTTCATTATATGGGCAATGGTATCCCCAAAGAAGAGCTCTTCCCAAGGGGAGTCAGGACTTAAGGAATCCCCCTCCTCTGACCCATAGTCCAAGGGGGAAGGGATTCAGGAAGAATAAGCTAGGGACTCTTCCAGAGTCCAAATCCTCATCTGAGGAATCCAATCTCACAGGTCCCTTTACTGGAGTAGAAGATCAGAGGGAAGCAGTAACAGTGACCCCTTGGGGTGGCTTCAAGGCCATCAAGCCATTAAATAAACCCTGAATGAAATCCTTCCATTCACATTGTGGATCTTTCACAACAGGGAAAATATGCTTAGTCTTCCTTCTCTTTTTCTGTAAGATGTCCACTTGAAACACCCTCGGAGGGTCAGGCCACTGATGTGACTCTATAATACTGTGTGTAAACAAAGTAAATCTTTGCCACCACAGTGGAGGTTAAAAGCTAGTTTAATAGACTCAAACAATAAAAACTATGGAACTCAGAGTAAAAATAAATAACAAGTGGATAAGCACTTTTGGCAGCTGCCTTCTTCAGATCCTGTTTTGTTTGCAGAACTTCCTGGTTTTGAAAGATAATGATCCATCAATCTCACAGTCATTTTAGAAGTTTCCGCCCCTTAAGCAAAGGTTTTAAAGGGACCATCCTGTTCAAGCCAGGCAACTTGTCAGCCTTTAAATCAGCAATCCATCCAGTCTCAATAATTTCTGTTCTGTTGAATAAATCTCCTCCTCTCAAACTTTCTTCAATATCTTCCAAGGCCACGAAAGAAAACTTATGATCAGGGTATTTGGCAATATGCTGAGACAGAGCACTAGTTCTGTTGTGTAATGTAATGTCAATCAAGTAACACAGAATTCGTTCCTTAAAGCATTTCTCCCCGGGCCTCCGCTGAAAACAGGCTCTGTGGAACCTAGTCGGACATTCCCGGTCAACAAATGTTAAATAAATAAAATAAAATAAATAAAATTAAAGGGTCTGTTGGTCTTTCAACATAAAATCCATTACACAAACAGCAGGTGGGAACATATATAACATTTTGAATATCACAATCTGCATACACTCTGAGCCTGTATGTTTTCAAGGTAATTAGAAGCTTGAATAAATTGCTGGAATTTATGGAGTCACAAGCTATGCATTTTCTACAAGGAAATGTACCACATCTCGAAGTAAATGGTCCGACTCCAGATCCGTACTTATCCTGGCACAATAACCTCTTTAAATTCTTCTTATTCTTGAAGCAGAATCAAGGCGTTTCGCCAACTATACTTCTAATGCTATCATCAGCTATCAGCATCTTCCAGTTCCTCCTGATAACCTCATAGACCTGTTGAACATCATTACTGAAAGTAATCAAGCATCTCAGCCCCCCCCCCCCCCCCAGTTTCACTTTTTTTCTCTGGGGTTCCATTCATCTTTCTTGTATATCTCTCCATTTAAAAAATAAGGCTGACCTTTCATGTTTCTCAGACACTTGTTGTCCAGGAATCCTTTCTGTATTTCCCTCTTTTTATATCCACGTTTATGGAAACGTATTAAGCGATCCATCTCTTCCTTGTATGTGTTCTCATTAGTACAAAGTCTGGATGTTCTAAGAAGCTGACCTTTAATGACGTGGATAAACATGTCTAGGGTGTATGCCAGTCCTATGTAATAAATAATTTTTCCAGCAATCTTTCTTATGTCTTTACTTTGATTACACAAAGTAGTTTATACTGGTAAAACCTACCTTTAGCATGCCAAGATGAATTTTACTTTGTTTGTATAACATTATTAGGAATCTACTTCCCTCACTAAAATCTAAGCAATCTTTCTTGGTCCCTCAGATGTTACCACATGAGGTTGCCCCTCGACGTCAGCTACAGATGTCTGAAAAGCCTCCAAGGATGTGTGAAAAGTCAGATCCATGCAGACCTCAGGACTTTCATCAGCCTCTAAAGAGAAGTCTGGGTAGGCTGGATCAGGCCTAACTGTTTTGGCCTTTTTTTTGACAGATGGCTGGCCCTGGATGGAAGGAGTCAGCAATAGCACCCTTAATCAACAACTTAAGACTCTGGTTCTCCAGGTATATGGACGAAAAGGAGAAGCGACTAACTAGGGTCCTATGTACAAACCCTTGGTAGCTATAACACTGTATATGATCGTGGGAAGCACCCAAAAAAAAAAGGCCACTGGTTGTGACAGTCTTTATGGGGAATTTGCCTCCCGCACTGACCTATTCCCTTTTCAGATGACATGAACACAATAATGCACAACAATAAAATGAGGAGAAACCCCAACAAGGCGCTTACTTATACATATGACGTACAGTGTCTGTAAGAGCTAAAGGCTTTGCTATACTGGCCAGATGTTGGGCTATGTTTGGCAGGAGATCCCTTAGGTGAAGAATACCGAAACAGTGCTATGGAAAGACATATAACGACTCTTTCTTGATGTTGAAAATTATAATCTTACATATTCAGAACTGCTATAAAGGAACTGTGTTCTGCAAAAAAGCAGTACAATACAGAGTCTTACCATCCTAATCTTTTTTATGTTACTAGGCGCTGGCTGGGATTTGACAAATACAAAACTGCTCACAATGTCTTATCCTTTCTGAGGACTACACACAGCCTTGTATTAGAAGCTCCTCCTCCTTCAGTGTTATAAGAACCACTGTACTGCATTACTGTATAAAAGCTGTGCATCTAGATCTAAACTATGCATACATTTTGAACTGTT
Source organism: Protopterus annectens (assembly GCF_019279795.1). NCBI lineage: Eukaryota > Metazoa > Chordata > Ceratodontiformes > Protopteridae > Protopterus > Protopterus annectens. The sequence goes on along the minus strand of NC_056749.1, from coordinate 704,711,484 downwards.
GTCTGAGCAACTAATGTAAGTGCAGGAGGATCTCCAAATGACTTCTGAATTTATGTTAAGCATCCTCGTGTTAAATATTATGCTAGTGTGTCAAATGATGGAACTTTCCTTGTACATGGTGAAGACAGTGATATTTGCTAGATCTGGGCTTGAGTCCCCAAAATCTGTTAGATTACTGCTATTTATCTTTTCTCTGCAAAAAGGTAGAAAAACTGAACAGAACATCTCTCTGTAATAATGATGTCCAACAGAAATTAAGTTTCTTGTGTACTGGGGCACTCTATGTCATGAAACATTTGTTTCATCATCACCTTCGTCTTTGCTTTTTTCCCTTCCAGCTTTGTAAGCATCTCTACTGAGGTATACCAAAAATGGAGTCTGGAAAAACGTCTAATAAATTGGCTTTGAAATATAGTAAACAAGCCAGGAGTGCATTCTTATGACCAATATTTTACCACATGCCTTAATGGACACATACAATAAGTCACCTGCACATTTCCAAATGTTAACACCTATTCCATTTGTTGTGGAACTAAGTCTTACAGGTGTACAGATGAATACTAGGCTAATGGCTTTGAAGGGCCATTTTACTCCTAGCCAATAAACCCAAATTCAGAATCAAACTCTGTATCTTGTGTCTACGAGGTGAAGACCTTAATCATTATGCCAAACCAATCTAGTTTAACTCTGTTATCTTAATCTGGAAGAGATTGTACTGTTTCTTATACATAGTGTAAGACACTTGTCTTTCGGCTTTTCCCAGTTAGGGGTCGCCACAGCAGAACTCCGGTCCGCTTATGATTGACATTGGATTTTTACAGTGCCGAGTTGCCAGCCCGACGCCCAACCTTCAAAGAAGGCACGCCCATTCACGCTCGCACCTACCTGCATGTCTTTAGCGTCACTCAACTGTGGGTAGGACATGCAGACTCCACACAGAAGGTGCTCCAGCCGGGAATCGAACGGGACAACCTCTTGCTGTAGTGCGACAACGCTAACTGCTGCACCACCACGGCTTCATACATAGTGTAAGACAGCATTCTAATAAACCACGATATATATATATATGTTGCTGATTGACCTTCCATAATTTTATTATTTTAACTTCTATGACCATCCTTCCTGAATGATGCATTTTATTTCCCTTTTTCCAGCATCTGCAGACACAGGAGATAAAGGGAAAAAGAACATTAAAAATAAGGAGATGATGCAATTTATCCAGGTGGCGGTTTTCTGCTTTGCAGCCTAACCCCTCCACCTGCTGACTAATATACCCAGCCTGCTAATATGGGAACTACGTACACACAGGTGTCACTACCAGTGTTAGTAGAACACTTGCATTAGCTTATGCAGGACAGGAAAATTGCCAGAACCAACACGGCTTCATCAAAGGATAAACTCAAATGTTACAGTTTATTAGCAAGGTGCCCTTCACCTAACGTTGATAAAGTAGCAGGTGCAATTTATCAATACAGATGCCTAGTAATGACATAATTAATTTATTAGCTCCTCTAACAGACAAAAAAAAAAGCCGATTATAAACATTATTTTCTCACTTCAGAGGGGTTGAAGTCAAAACTAGTGCCCTTTTAAGAACCGGTTTTAAGATTCAGAACCTGACAGAGAAATCTTGCTTTTAAAATTACTATGCGTAACAAGTCTATCCACTTTTTTCATGTAATAATTGTAATCTAGTTTTTTTTAAGGCTGAAATGATGAGATTTAATAACGATTGAATTATTTCCCATTCAAAAAATTCAGCCATAAAACTAACTCTGTAAAACTGTTCTATGAAGTTACTTCTGACGCTTTTGAGATTCTTTAGCCTCTTCGTAAACGTTTCCACCAAGATATTTAGTGTATGCAATTTAAAAAGTTATTTTCCAGGAAAGCAAACTGATGAATGCAACCTTTTTTTCTCACTCACATTGAGAAATGGCAGAAAGTAGAGGAAATTACTGAACTTTTACATTTATTCACTGGTATATTATACAAGGAGAGAGACTGATGCTTGCCCATGGGCTTGCTTTACTTATACTTGCAAATGAGGGAGTGAGCCAGCCCACAGACAATTTTCAGCTGCAACCCAAGCCACGTAACAACTGTGCATATCAGGGCTGCCACCTGTTTTTCCCTGCAGAATCTGGAAATCAGGATTGCCCCATAGTCCAGAAACACTGTATAAACTCTGTCATGCTGATAAAAAAAAAGAATGCTAGAGTTTGCTTAATCTCCGTTTTTTTTATTTATTTATTTATTTTTTAAAGAAAAGCATCACTAAACACAATGCAACTCGGTCAGAAACCAGGCACCTCATCCTGACATACAGGATTACATCAAAAAAATGGGTGTGTGATGGGCAGAGTAGGTAGGGAATAGAGAGGAGATGGGCAGAGTTTGCCTAATACAGGGGTGTGGCTTTGATTTGGTTTCAGCCACAGTGTAAGGTGGCAATCCTTGTGCAGATAAAAGAACATGAATAATAAAAATAAAGATGGAAACATTCATATTTCTTAACAGAATTCTAAATTTTAGCACATTTGGTTTGAATAAACTTAGGAGAGGCATCTACATAGCTGAAAATGAAAAAGACACCACACTACTGCTCTCGAGTGAAACCTACATAATTCACAAGCAAAGGCCATGCACACAAGGAATGACAAGACTGAGAAAATAGTTTAGCTCTTTTGTCTCTGTTTAATTAAAATACTACTTCAGAATAAGTATTCCCATTACAAAAATGTTTAAAGAGAGTGTCTTTACTTGTGATACCTACACAGCTCTGGAGGGGAGACATCCTAATTTTAATGGCTGACAGGCACTCTAGATCACCATCCCAATTACTACATTCCAGTCTCAGCTGTAGCCTTGATCATCACACAGCCCCATCCACAAGCTTTGACTGGCAGTTAGAGGCTGCCCAGCTGCTTCTCTAACTCATGGACAAGCTTACTGTTTGGCAGGCTTTTCAGTGACAGGAGAGTTGCTTGCTATTGCTGTTACTGCATCTGAGGAGGACTACTACTACCTGACAAAATTCTTCTCTTTACTATGTAAAACTTGTACAATATGCTCGCAGTCTCCACAGCCATGGCTTGTGCAGGCATCATCATCATCTTTTTCTTTCGGCTGTTCCCATTAGGGGTCGCCACAGTGGGTCATCTGTTTCCATTTCTTCCTGTCCTCTGCATCTTGCTCTGTCACACCAACAACCTGCATGTCCTCTCTCATCACATCCATAAACCTTATCTTTGGCCTTCTTCTTTTCCTCTTATCTGGAAGCTTCATCCTTAGCATCCTTTTCCCAATATACCCAGCATCCTCCTCAATACATGTCCAAACCAATGCAATTTCACCTCTCTGGCTTTGTCTCCAAACCATCCAACCTGGGCTGACCCTCTAATATATTTACTCCTAATCCTTGTCACACTCAGTGCAAATCTTAACATCTTTAACTCTGCCACATCCAGCTCTGACTCCTGCCTTTTTGTCAATGCCACTGTCTCCAACCCATATAACATAGCTGGTGTTACTACCCTCTTGTAGACCTTCCATTTCACTCTTACTGGTACTGCCTGTCACAAATCACTCCTGACACTCTTCTCCACCCACTCCACTCTGCCTGTACTCTCTTCTTCACTTCTCTTTCACACTCGACATTATTCTTAACTGCTGACCCCAAGTATTTAAACTCATCCACCTTCGCCAGCTCTACTCCCTGCATCCTCACCATTCCTCTATCCTCCCTCTCAATCACACACATATAGTCTGTCTTAGTCCTGCTGACCTTCATTCCTCTCCTCTCTATAGTATACCTCCACCTCTCCACGGTCTCCTCAACCTGTTCCCTCTCACTACATATTACAATGTCATCTGCAAACATCATAGTCCACGGGGACTCCTGTCTGATCTCGTCTGTCAACCTGTCCATCACCACTGCAAATAAGAAAGGTCTCAGAGCTGATCTTTGATGTAATCCTACCTCCACCTTAAACACATCTGTCACTCTCACTGAAGACCTCATCGCTGTCACACTACCCTTGTACATATCCTGTAACACTTTTACATACGCCTCTGCCACTCCCGACTTCCTCTACATAAGCCCACCTGAGCAGTGTTTGATCCAGCCTTCCATATAGCTCTCAGGCTAGTTTGCATTCTTTTTTAAGTTTTGCAAGTCTTCATTTACAAACAGCGTGCAAAGTTCTGATATTATCCTGAAAGAGTATAATCCTTTCCCATTTAATGTAATAATAACTGCAATTCAGTAGTTCTACATAAGGCCAAGCTAAAATTCCCTGAGTGTTGGTTGCCTGAAACACAAGATGCTGAGGAACACAATGTCAAGGATGTGATAACCGCCGGTTCATGGCAGTTAAAAAGGATACACCACTGGGACCCTTAAAAAAAGTGAATGGCCTGAGGAACCAGTAATGGTCACAGTAGAGTCACCCACCAGCAACTGATGTATAGACTGAACCTAATGGCAAGGGTTCCTTGCAAGTCTTTTTCTTGTTGGCACCAGAGTACCGTTCCATGGTTCTGCTGAAAATAGGGGCAGATTCCAACTTAATGCAGCTATGTTGCCTCGGTGAGGGATAAGTTGTCAAAAGTTGTGTTCACATACACAAAACACACTAACATGCTCAAAACACACGCCGCAAGTAAGCCTCCTATAAGTCCTACCACATAATCACAAGTTTCTCCACAGAAAGATCTTAAAATGGAGCACTCTGACAGTGAGCTCTTGTTGTAGATGATTTCTCCATTCTTCGAGTGGTGATAACTGTGGAGTTGACATATGTAAGTGCAGAGGGTGTTTGGGCTTGCCCTCCACATTGGGAGTTTACTCTCCCCAGAAAGAGACATGCTTTACTTTTTCACCCTTTTGAATTTTGGGCATTAGTTTTCAGAGTTTCTGATACTTGGGGTTTTGCTGCTAGGTGTTTCATAGTATTTAAACATGCAATCAAACTCGGCTGTGAAGCTGTACATAATTAACTTCTTTAATGAAAAAGGAGCTATACATATATATACATATATATATATATATATATATACATACACATGCACACACACACACACACATATATATATATATATATATATATATATATATATATATATATACATACACACACAAACACAGTTTTTTAAACACACAGAACACATGCCTTTGCCCTCCATACCTCCCTTGACAGTGAACACAAATAATTTAGTAAAAATGAGTAACTGCTTTGATAAATTACATTAACAGCTGGAAACAACCAAAAATAGCTCACATATTGTGTATCCCAGTTTCAGTTACCTCATCAAAATGCGACACTTATTTTACTTGTCACAGTTAAAAGGGTCTGTGGTGCACAGTTTGTAGATGTGTGTTACGCTAATGACCACTGGTCCTTTTTAAGCCCAGCCATTCATCCCACATCTCAAAAGTTCTGGTACCCTTGGTAAGAGTAAGCAGGGCCTGGAAGATGAACCTTTTAGAGGCTGCCTTTGTCCATTAGAGACGTGTCAAACAAGGGATGAATCTGATAAATCTAAATCTAAAATTATATGCAACTAGAAACTGCCTTTACACAAAAAAAATGTTATATATAAGGATTGCTTGCATTGTGTGAATGTAAGTGTTATGGGCACAGAAAGTAACATCCTGAAAACAAGTACTTGCTCTCAACTGAAATAAAACATACATAATAAAATAATACCTCAACAGCTATGAAAACAAAAGCAGGAAACATATCTACTTGCAGATGTTTCAATTTAGAGTAAAAAAAAGAATGTGATGTAGAAAAGAATGCCAAACCATGTTAAATATGTTCTGACCCAATTTAAGGGTGGCACAGTGGTGCAGCGGTTAATGCTGTCGCCTGACAACAAGAGGTTATCTGGTTCGATTCTTGGCTAGGGTACCTTCTGTGCGGAGTTTGCATGTTCTCCCTGCGTTTGCGTGGGTTTCCTCTGGGTACTCCGGTTTCCTCCCACATTCTAAAGACATGCTTCTGGAGTATTTCTCCCCGGGCCTCCACTGAAAACATCTGTGGAACCTAGTTGGACTTTCCCGGGAAACAAATGTTAAATAAATAAATAAATAAATAAAAAGTGACAAAAAAAAATAATGAATGTGGTGACATATTTATACTGTCCTCTGGGGCTAATGTGGTTATTATGAAAATGTAGGAATCTACTTCCCTCACTAAAGGACACTTGTCTTTCGGCTTTTCCCAGTTAGGGGTCGCCACAGCAGAACTCCGGTCCGCTTATGATTGACATTGGATTTTTACAGTGCCGAGTTGCCAGCCCGACGCCCAACCTTCAAAGAAGGCACGCCCATTCACGCTCGCACCTACCTGCATGTCTTTAGCGTCACTCAACTGTGGGTAGGACATGCAGACTCCACACAGAAGGTGCTCCAGCCGGGAATCGAACGGGACAACCTCTTGCTGTAGTGCGACAACGCTAACTGCTGCACCACCACGGCTTCATACATAGTGTAAGACAGCATTCTAATAAACCACGATATATATATATATGTTGCTGATTGACCTTCCATAATTTTATTATTTTAACTTCTATGACCATCCTTCCTGAATGATGCATTTTATTTCCCTTTTTCCAGCATCTGCAGACACAGGAGATAAAGGGAAAAGAACATTAAAAATAAGGAGATGATGCAATTTATCCAGGTGGCGGTTTTCTGCTTTGCAGCCTAACCCTCCACCTGCTGACTAATATACCCAGCCTGCTAATATGGGAACTACGTACACACAGGTGTCACTACCAGTGTTAGTAGAACACTTGCATTAGCTTATGCAGGACAGGAAAATTGCCAGAACCAACACGGCTTCATCAAAGGATAAACTCAAATGTTACAGTTTATTAGCAAGGTGCCCTTCACCTAACGTTGATAAAGTAGCAGGTGCAATTTATCAATACAGATGCCTAGTAATGACATAATTAATTTATTAGCTCCTCTAACAGACAAAAAAAAAAGCCGATTATAAACATTATTTTCTCACTTCAGAGGGGTTGAAGTCAAAACTAGTGCCCTTTTAAGAACCGGTTTTAAGATTCAGAACCTGACAGAGAAATCTTGCTTTTAAAATTACTATGCGTAACAAGTCTATCCACTTTTTTCATGTAATAATTGTAATCTAGTTTTTTTTAAGGCTGAAATGATGAGATTTAATAACGATTGAATTATTTCCCATTCAAAAAATTCAGCCATAAAACTAACTCTGTAAAACTGTTCTATGAAGTTACTTCTGACGCTTTTGAGATTCTTTAGCCTCTTCATCGTAAACGTTTCCACCAAGATATTTAGTGTATGCAATTTAAAAAGTTATTTTCCAGGAAAGCAAACTGATGAATGCAACCTTTTTTTCTCACTCACATTGAGAAATGGCAGAAAGTAGAGGAAATTACTGAACTTTTACATTTATTCACTGGTATATTATACAAGGAGAGAGACTGATGCTTGCCCATGGGCTTGCTTTACTTATACTTGCAAATGAGGGAGTGAGCCAGCCCACAGACAATTTTCAGCTGCAACCCAAGCCACGTAACAACTGTGCATATCAGGGCTGCCACCTGTTTTTCCCTGCAGAATCTGGAAATCAGGATTGCCCCATAGTCCAGAAACACTGTATAAACTCTGTCATGCTGATAAAAAAAAAGAATGCTAGAGTTTGCTTAATCTCCGTTTTTTTTATTTATTTATTTATTTTTTTTAAAGAAAAGCATCACTAAACACAATGCAACTCGGTCAGAAACCAGGCACCTCATCCTGACATACAGGATTACATCAAAAAAATGGGTGTGTGATGGGCAGAGTAGGTAGGGAATAGAGAGGAGATGGGCAGAGTTTGCCTAATACAGGGGTGTGGCTTTGATTTGGTTTCAGCCACAGTGTAAGGTGGCAATCCTTGTGCAGATAAAAGAACATGAATAATAAAAATAAAGATGGAAACATTCATATTTCTTAACAGAATTCTAAATTTTAGCACATTTGGTTTGAATAAACTTAGGAGAGGCATCTACATAGCTGAAAATGAAAAAGACACCACACTACTGCTCTCGAGTGAAACCTACATAATTCACAAGCAAAGGCCATGCACACAAGGAATGACAAGACTGAGAAAATAGTTTAGCTCTTTTGTCTCTGTTTAATTAAAATACTACTTCAGAATAAGTATTCCCATTACAAAAATGTTTAAAGAGAGTGTCTTTACTTGTGATACCTACACAGCTCTGGAGGGGAGACATCCTAATTTTAATGGCTGACAGGCACTCTAGATCACCATCCCAATTACTACATTCCAGTCTCAGCTGTAGCCTTGATCATCACACAGCCCCATCCACAAGCTTTGACTGGCAGTTAGAGGCTGCCCAGCTGCTTCTCTAACTCATGGACAAGCTTACTGTTTGGCAGGCTTTTCAGTGACAGGAGAGTTGCTTGCTATTGCTGTTACTGCATCTGAGGAGGACTACTACTACCTGACAAAATTCTTCTCTTTACTATGTAAAGCTTGTACAATATGCTCGCAGTCTCCACAGCCATGGCTTGTGCAGGCATCATCATCTTCTTTTTCTTTCGGCTGTTCCCATTAGGGGTCGCCACAGTGGGTCATCTGTTTCCATTTCTTCCTGTCCTCTGCATCTTGCTCTGTCACACCAACAACCTGCATGTCCTCTCTCATCACATCCATAAACCTTATCTTTGGCCTTCTTCTTTTCCTCTTATCTGGAAGCTTCATCCTTAGCATCCTTTTCCCAATATACCCAGCATCCTCCTCAATACATGTCCAAACCAATGCAATTTCACCTCTCTGGCTTTGTCTCCAAACCATCCAACCTGGGCTGACCCTCTAATATATTTACTCCTAATCCTTGTCACACTCAGTGCAAATCTTAACATCTTTAACTCTGCCACATCCAGCTCTGACTCCTGCCTTTTTGTCAATGCCACTGTCTCCAACCCATATAACATAGCTGGTGTTACTACCCTCTTGTAGACCTTCCATTTCACTCTTACTGGTACTCGTCTGTCACAAATCACTCCTGACACTCTTCTCCACCCACTCCACTCTGCCTGTACTCTCTTCTTCACTTCTCTTTCACACTCGACATTATTCTTAACTGCTGACCCCAAGTATTTAAACTCATCCACCTTCGCCAGCTCTACTCCCTGCATCCTCACCATTCCTCTATCCTCCCTCTCAATCACACACATATAGTCTGTCTTAGTCCTGCTGACCTTCATTCCTCTCCTCTCTATAGTATACCTCCACCTCTCCACGGTCTCCTCAACCTGTTCCCTCTCACTACATATTACAATGTCATCTGCAAACATCATAGTCCACGGGGACTCCTGTCTGATCTCGTCTGTCAACCTGTCCATCACCACTGCAAATAAGAAAGGTCTCAGAGCTGATCTTTGATGTAATCCTACCTCCACCTTAAACACATCTGTCACTCTCACTGAAGACCTCATCGCTGTCACACTACCCTTGTACATATCCTGTAACACTTTTACATACGTCTCTGCCACTCCCGACTTCCTCTACATAAGCCCACCTGAGCAGTGTTTGATCCAGCCTTCCATATAGCTCTCAGGCTAGTTTGCATTCTTTTTTTTAAGTTTTGCAAGTCTTCATTTACAAACAGCGTGCAAAGTTCTGATATTATCCTGAAAGAGTATAATCCTTTCCCATTTAATGTAATAATAACTGCAATTCAGTAGTTCTACATAAGGCCAAGCTAAAATTCCCTGAGTGTTGGTTGCCTGAAACACAAGATGCTGAGGAACACAATGTCAAGGATGTGATAACCGCCGGTTCATGGCAGTTAAAAAGGATACACCACTGGGACCCTTAAAAAAAGTGAATGGCCTGAGGAACCAGTAATGGTCACAGTAGAGTCACCCACCAGCAACTGATGTATAGACTGAACCTAATGGCAAGGGTTCCTTGCAAGTCTTCTTCTTGTTGGCACCAGAGTACCGTTCCATGGTTCTGCTGAAAATAGGGGCAGATTCCAACTTAATGCAGCTATGTTGCCTCGGTGAGGGATAAGTTGTCAAAAGTTGTGTTCACATACACAAAACACACTAACATGCTCAAAACACACGCCGCAAGTAAGCCTCCTATAAGTCCTACCACATAATCACAAGTTTCTCCACAGAAAGATCTTAAAATGGAGCACTCTGACAGTGAGCTCTTGTTGTAGATGATTTCTCCATTCTTCGAGTGGTGATAACTGTGGAGTTGACATATGTAAGTGCAGAGGGTGTTTGGGCTTGCCCTCCACATTGGGAGTTTACTCTCCCCAGAAAGAGACATGCTTTACTTTTTCACCCTTTTGAATTTTGGGCATTAGTTTTCAGAGTTTCTGATACTTGGGGTTTTGCTGCTAGGTGTTTCATAGTATTTAAACATGCAATCAAACTCGGCTGTGAAGCTGTACATAATTAACTTCTTTAATGAAAAAGGAGCTATACATATATATACATATATATATATATATATATACATACACATGCACACACACACACACACACACATATATATATATATATATATATATATATATATATATATACATACACACACAAACACAGTTTTTTAAACACACAGAACACATGCCTTTGCCCTCCATACCTCCCTTGACAGTGAACACAAATAATTTAGTAAAAATGAGTAACTGCTTTGATAAATTACATTAACAGCTGGAAACAACCAAAAATAGCTCACATATTGTGTATCCCAGTTTCAGTTACCTCATCAAAATGCGACACTTATTTTACTTGTCACAGTTAAAAGGGTCTGTGGTGCACAGTTTGTAGATGTGTGTTACGCTAATGACCACTGGTCCTTTTTAAGCCCAGCCATTCATCCCACATCTCAAAAGTTCTGGTACCCTTGGTAAGAGTAAGCAGGGCCTGGAAGATGAACCTTTTAGAGGCTGCCTTTGTCCATTAGAGACGTGTCAAACAAGGGATGAATCTGATAAATCTAAATCTAAAATTATATGCAACTAGAAACTGCCTTTACACAAAAAAAATGTTATATATAAGGATTGCTTGCATTGTGTGAATGTAAGTGTTATGGGCACAGAAAGTAACATCCTGAAAACAAGTACTTGCTCTCAACTGAAATAAAACATACATAATAAAATAATACCTCAACAGCTATGAAAACAAAAGCAGGAAACATATCTACTTGCAGATGTTTCAATTTAGAGTAAAAAAAAGAATGTGATGTAGAAAAGAATGCCAAACCATGTTAAATATGTTCTGACCCAATTTAAGGGTGGCACAGTGGTGCAGCGGTTAATGCTGTCGCCTGACAACAAGAGGTTATCTGGTTCGATTCTTGGCTAGGGTACCTTCTGTGCGGAGTTTGCATGTTCTCCCTGCGTTTGCGTGGGTTTCCTCTGGGTACTCCGGTTTCCTCCCACATTCTAAAGACATGCTTCTGGAGTATTTCTCCCCGGGCCTCCACTGAAAACATCTGTGGAACCTAGTTGGACTTTCCCGGGAAACAAATGTTAAATAAATAAATAAATAAATAAAAAGTGACAAAAAAAAATAATGAATGTGGTGACATATTTATACTGTCCTCTGGGGCTAATGTGGTTATTATGAAAATGTAGGAAAATTTCAGTAGTTGTATGTGCAACCTGTAGGTGATGAAAGCTTCTGTTTGCTACAATTTTAAATTAAAAATAGTTGGCAATGTCATCATGGAGAAATGATGCCTGTATACTTAGACATAGTACATGAAGTGGGGCAAAGACATTGCAGCGCTTACACTGACCATAAAAGGAATATTAAATTGTGCTTTATTACTTGACTTGTAATGTTGTGAAAATCTAATGTCTTGCCAAAATACTTACCACATCATTTTTTATAGAAATCCACTTTATGTACAGCACTTTGTGATGTACAGCATTTTCTCATAGTGCATAGTTCTGAAATTTTAAGACAGTTTTCCAAAGTTTCACTGAAATTTAGGAGCACTAAGAAAGTACAGTTGTGTAAGTAAACTTACCGTAATAGTAGATACTCACAAAGATCACTGTTGAAACAGTATATGTCCCATCCCTCCAGAATCTACTCCAACCCTATCACACCACCAGACTACTAGGATCCAGAAACAAAAATCACTTGCAGATCACTAAAGCCAATAACTCTGCTGGTGAAGCACTATTCCCTTGCGCCATAGCCAAATTATGGAACTCCCTCCCACCCACAATTACCTCCATGCCATCATGCACCCACTTCAAAACTTTACTAAAAGCGCACCTAAAACATGCTGGCTATGCCCTTGCAACTCCCACTCTATATCATCCACCCCATCCAACCACTACCTTTCTCTCCACTCTTAGATGCTCATAAGCCTAGTACTTATACAGCAGGAACTTCTTATTGTAACATTTGTTAATGTCTGTTATGTACTTCGCAGATAAAAATTCTAGTTGTCTACTGATGTACTATGTTCTTCATCTGTAATGTTTGTAATTAACTGCTATGTTAATCAAATTGTTAATTGCTATGTAATCCAGTGTAACTACTGTCTTGTTTATTTTAACTGTGGAGCTTGAGTGGAGAGGGAGAAGAAGAGCCTGAAAAGGCAGACAGTCATGCTGACTGGGAGGACTGTCCTCTGCTTTTCCTTTAGTTTTGGTGCCTCAATGCCACTGCTTTTTAAATTCCTGTTTGACAGCTCATTGCTGCTTAAACCGCTTATTGAAAAAAAGAAGCCGAAAAAGGGAAATTTTTAATTCCTTTATAAAACAAGGGTTGAAAAAAATGAGTCACTCCTTGAATCAACTTTCCTCCATCAGACTTCTTGAGTACCTCAGCTGCAGGAGGGTCAGAAATATTTTCCTTCCTTAAGGGATAATTTAAATTTTAACATCTTCAGGAAAGTTTTGACTACAAAGCCCAGCCAATCTTATCAATACTGATCCAGAAAGCTGTGGCTCTAGTGCAATAAATCAGCAGCATCATAAGTGCAATTTAAAACATGCTAAGTAACATGAAAAGCAGATGTAAGAGACATTCCTAAATTTTAACCTCCGAAGGAAGACTAACTATTAACTTTCGCATGTTCTCAAATGATAAAAGCAGCAGAGACTACTAAGATGGCTGCACACTGAGTAACAGTTTCCTTTCACCTCTCCCAGTGTGAAACAAAAACTCAAAAAAACAGAGCCAGTTAATTTATCTTTTTGTGCAAATTTCAGTTACTCCATAATAAAGTACAGTGGTGTACACTTACCATAAATGTAGATGTAAAACCAAATGTTTAGCGCTTTCATCCACAGTTTTAATATGTGAACTTCTTCAGAAACAAATACATATAAAACCCGGTTCCTTAAATACATAGCAATACAGGAAACCGCTGGCGATGAATTGAGTGTAAAATTAATAGAATTATACAGTAACACTGGTATTGCTATGATGGGTTTTTTGGTTACACATTATGAAAATGAACTTGGAATTATCAAAGAAAACATTAAACAACTAGATGAAAGAATCAAAAGCTTTAGTTGTTTTAAGGATTATGTTATTTTATATAACGGTGTGGAGGCGAAGGCCGATAGGCACTGGGCATCTATTGTGGCCAGAAAACAAAAACTTAAAAGAGACATTTTAGCTTACCAGTCGAAACAGGCTTACGCATTACAGGATAGGGTGGAGGAGGTTTCTGACACCACTTACGCTAAAGGTGACAGTTTACGTTTGGCTTCAAATAATCTGGCCAAAGGGGCCTTAAAAACAGCATCTACATCAGCAGACACTGATGTTGGAATTGGGGGTTCAAACAAAAGTATTGGACAAATTGATGTATCCACTAAAGAGGGTGTTGTTTTTTCTGAACATTCAAATCAAAACCCTACTAACCAGCCTCAAGCAAATTATGCTTAAGCAGTAGCCAAGGGCAAGCAGGCACAGAACCAAGGCCCTTTTCGTTTAATTACGACACTGAACAAACAGAAACTCACTGGTTGGATTCAAGACGCTCTCCACAAGATGCTAGAATATTTTTCATTTTATTTACTGATAGACTTGAAGTGCGTTCAGTATCATGCACTTTTCAGCAAGTGAATACTCAACTTCTTCAGAATGCAAAACAGTGGAGCCTTCCAAAAGGCTGCCTTTAATACATCAATCAATTAACACTAATTAAAACATTTAAAAGGGCTGTTTCTCTAATTAAAACAAGCATTGTAAACTGCAACCTATAAGAACAGTATGTAAAGACTAAAACAACAACCAGGGCTAGTCGATACAAAACATGCTTGATTCTATATAATTAAGTTCTAACAATAAAATATTTAAAAGTTAGAATCCATCACAGTGTAAGTAACAACACTGATGTAAATGTATAAACTGTGTTTGTTGCTTTTTCAATATTAATGTGCAAAGTTAATACAAATCATCCCCTATGTACAAAACCATCCTCCTTTTCTACAAGTCTCTACTGTTTGGAGGTTAAGCAACTTTAGAGAATTCAAAAAATTGCAGGGTTTTTTTAAAACAACTTTAAGAAGTTAAAACACACAATAGTAATAATAGGAAGTACCATGCAACTAAAAATAAAAATGAAAATAAACTTGAAAATGAGAATAAATGTGTCTTGCTGCAAATAGGTCTACTTCCTGCTTAGTTTGCACATAATTATGCATCCAATACAAAATGCACAAGTTGTGATGTGTGCTGATATTTAGTCTTGTAAGTGCCTAAATGTATATAAAGCATCCACCTATTAATAGGCTTGACAAAGGGTGGGGGGTGAGTTTACTACCTCTCTAAGTTCTTTAATCTCAGTATACACTGAATTGAGCACATTTCATTTATGCCAGGTCTCTGATTGGAATTAACCCTCAATTGCCAAAGGAGCTCTTTCCTTTCGAGTTTAAGTGAGTCATGACCACCCCTTCCATCACTGACCTGTTGGTCAATGGCCCTGAATTTAAACTCGTGTCCTGGATGTTCGTTAACGTGCCTAGCCAGGGCGTTGGACAGTTTATTACACCTAGTGCTGTATAGGTGTTCGTAGATCCTCTCGTTTAACCTTCTGTCCGTCTTCCCTATGTAGAAGACCGGACAGTGACAACACTTGGCTAAGTACACTACCTGTTTACTATTGCAGTTGAGTTTGTAGTTTGTTTTAAATCTCCACTCACCTATTTCAAAATTACAGCCTTCATCAATAAACTTACAATACTTGCACATGTTACATTTAGTCATACCTTTCCTAGTTGAAAATCCCTGTTTACTACTCTCAAGGAGTGCTTTCAAGTTGCTGCCCCTTTTGTATACTATCTTTGGTTTAATTGGGAGTTTGTGTCTCAATTCATCATCATTAGCCAGGAAGTCCCAATTTTTTAAAAAAAATATTAAAGATAGCGTTGGAATCTAGGTTGAATGTGCAAGTGAAACTGGCCATGTAGTTCACCTCATTCCTTTCTCTCCTTTCATTAACCACTGTAACACTCTGGGTCGAACACCTCTCATTTAACAGTGGTACATATACCTTCAAGGTTCTTTTTGTTTTAACTTCCTCAAAAATCTCAGTGAGGAAGTCATGAGGGTAACCCCTCCTCGAAAAGAACGGAAATAAGGTTTCACATTCACTAACAAATTCCTCATCATACGTTATCATTCTAGCTGCCCTTACTAACTGACCTTTTACAACAGATTTCTTTTGATGTTTAGGGTGGCAGCTAGAAAAATGGAGGAAGGAATTAGAATATGTCGCCTTCCGATGTATCTTAGAGTCCCAGGTTTTCTTATTGTAATCTTTCCTAAGGTCGACATCTAAATAGTCTATTCTATCCTTATTGAAGTGAAATGTGAAGGAAAGGAAGTCCGTAGAATTATTGAGGTACCTAATGAACTCATCGATCTCAGTATTTGTTCCATCAAACATCACAAACATGTCATCTAGAAATCGAGTGTAGAAGAGTAGCTTTGAATTGTGGTCTCCTTCGTTTAATAAATAGGATCTCTCCCAAGATGCCATGACTATTAGCTATGCTCCCCCCACATGGGGAACCCATGGCTATCCCAATTTTTTGATGGTATAATTCCTTCTCAAATTTAATAAAATTGTATGACAGGACCACATCAATTAACTCTCCTACCAATTGACTTTCTTCACTAGTTGCTCCCAGTGACCTTAACATAGCTGGTACCCAATCTACTGCTATATTGTGGGGGATAGAAGAGTAAAGGTCTTTCACGTCGATAGTTACAAGAAAGCAATCACCCCCCACTTACCATCATGACTAGTGAAGATTACAGTGCAAGAATGTACCAAATTCTTAATGGTGAAGCTTATTCGAAATCATCCATCAGTGAGATGAATACAGCACATAACAGAATTAAAAGCTTCATAGAAGAGTTATACATTGAAGCACGTATTGATAGAGAAACATACAGTTACATGCAACAAATTACACCTAGAACACCTTTATTGTTTGGAATCCCCAAAATCCATAAGAACATTAACGACCCACCAATGAGACCCTTGGTGGACGGGAGAAACAGTATCACATACACCTGTGCCAAGGTTTTGGACAGTATTTTACAGAAATATGTGGTAATGGAAAAGCAAATCACTAAAGACTCCTGGTCTTTTTTAAGTTCTATTAATTCTTTGGGGTTCCACCCTAATTGCTTTCTTGTCTTTCTTGTCTGGAACCCTACTGTCAAATAGAGGAGAAAAGATGCCATTACTAATGTACAATAATATGCTAACCATATCTAGAAAAGGCTGAAAAGGAATTCAGTTGAAACCATTCTCCCAGACCGCAGGACGGGGGATAGAGGGGGGGAATGTAAGAACAAAGGCAAGATGAACAATTCACATGGAAAGTTATGGTAAGACATAACTTCTTAATGTGAAATTGTTCAATCTCGCCGTTTGTTCTTACACACGGGTAGCGTCCCTAGCTCCTTTTTCCCGGGTGGCTCAAGGGAGAACATTCCTGAGTACAGTGGAACCAAACGTCGCCCTGTCCCTGGAGCTTTTGTCTAGCTTATAGTGGGCGATAAAAGTATGTGGTTTTGCCCAAGTTGCCGCTGCACAAATGGTATCTAAAGGCAAACTAGCGGTATGGGCTGAAGAGGCAGCAATCGCCCTTGTAGAATGAGCTCTGGGTTTGAAAGGGAGTTGCTGTTTCGATTCAGCATATACAAAATTTATGCAATCTGAGAGCCATTTGGATAAGGTAACCTTCGTTACTGCCTGTCCTTTCCTTTGGTCAGCATATGAGACAGTTGATCTGACTTTCTGTACTCTTTTGTCCTATGTAAGTAAAATCTTAGTTGCCTGTGAATGTCCAACTTGTGCAATGTGTATTCTAACTTATTGGAATGATTTTTAAAGAAGGTAGGTAGTTCGATAGATTGATTGATGTTCTGAATCGAACAAATCTTCGGAAGGAAGGACGGATTGGTGTGCAAGGTTACTCTATCTGGATGAAAAATCATGTACGGGAGTCGGATAGATAGAGCTTGTAGCTCTGAAACTCTCCTAGCGGAAGTGATGGCAACCAGAAAAAGTGTTTTCCATGACAGGAATTTTAACGAAGTTGTGGCTGCTGGTTCAAAAGGGGGCAACATGAGTTGTGACAGCATGAGATTAAGATTCCAAGGTGCTATTGGATAACGAAAGGGGGGACGGAGGTGAAAGGTACCTTTCATGAAAGCTTTACAAAGTCTGTGGGACATAAGAGAACCATTTTCACGGCCAATATGAAAATTGGATATAGCCGCAAGTTGAACCCTTATAGTGGATGTTGATGCTCCTTCTTGAAAAAGTGTGGTAAGAAAATCTAGTATCTTGTGTACTGGAGCCCCGAATGGATCTATACCTTGTTTGGTGGCCCAGTGCGGAAAACGGTTCCATTTGCTGTTGTACAATTTCCTTGTAGATGGTTTGTGAGAAGATACAATAATTTGCTGTACTGCAGGGAATAGTAACTCTGACCTGGCTAAAATGGGAAGCGGAGCAGCCAAGCTGTCAGTTTGAGGGACTTGAGAAAGGTGTGAGGAACTCCCGACGAATGCATCAACAAGTCTGGCGTCGGGTCCAGCATCCATGGTTCCTCCACTTGATGAGATTGAAGGAAGGGAAACCAGATTTGTCAAGGCCAGAATGAGGCTATTAGTATTATGGTCCTGTCTAGACATTTGGCTTTCTGCAAAAACCTGGGAATTAGTGGAACAGGAGTAAAGGCGTACAGGAGACCTGGGGGCCAATCGTATACCAGTGCGTCCCTGGGGACACCCCCTGGAGGAGGTAACAGGGCAAAATAGCTTCTGCATTTGGCATTCAATGGGGATGCAAACAGGTCGCAGCAAGGCTGGCCCCATCTGCGGAAGATCTCTTCCGTCACTTGAGGTTTGAGGGACCACTCGTGAGGGAACAGGATGGCTCTGCTCAGCCTGTCCCGCGATTACGTTGGAAGTCCCCGGGATGTGCGTTGCTATCAGAAAGCGTCCAGTGGACTTTGCCCATTGCCAAATTCGAGGGCCTCTCTGCATAACGGGTAAGATCTGGTTCCCCCTTGTTTATGTACCAGACCACTGACATGTTGTCTGTCTGAACTGTCACTGTTCCCTGAGGTAAGGACTTGTGAAAGTGTTGCAACGCTAGAAACACTGCCCTCAGCTCTAGAACATTGATGTGCAGATTGTACTCCAAGTTGGACCATTGACCTTGGACTGTTTGTCCCTGAAAGAACCCCCCCCTATCAGGGAAGCGTCCGTGGTTAGAGTTGCTACCGGACTGGGTAATACAAATGGTCGTCCTAGTGTTAGCTCTTGCCTGTGTATCCACCACAAGAGATCCTTCTTGCAAGAATTCGTGATCAAGATTTCGTGAGACAGTGGAAGTTGTAGATAAGACCACTGGGCGAATAGCATCCATTGAAGAATCCTCATGTGCATCCTGCCTAAAGGAACTACAATAAGGGAGGCTGCCATCAAGCCTAGCACTCTTAATATTTGTCGTGCAGGGACTCTCTTGCTGTGAAGAAGGAGCGAAATTTGCTGCCTGAGGTCTGATACTCTTGGTGGGGGGAGAGTAACTTGAGCCAGGGAAGTGTCTAGCTGTGCTCCTATAAATAAGATACGCTGTGACGGCGATAAGACAGATTTTCCAAAATTCACCGTTATGCCTAGTGAAGAGCAAAGACTGATGGTGTAGTCCCTGGCTTGTAGAAGACGATACTCGGTGGTGGCAGATAGGAGCCAGTCGTCTAGATAAGGAAACACCTGGAATCCCTTTCATCTCAAGTGAGACGCTACTACTGCCATGCATTTGGTGAACACTCTGGGGGCTGAGGTGAGACCAAAGGGCAGAGCGCGAAACTGGAAATGACTGGCTCCCAGCCGGAAGCGCAGGTGATCTCTGGACGCCCTGGCCATCTTGATATGCTAGTATGCGTCTTTGAGATCTATAGAGCACATCCAGTCGCCCTTCTGCAGAAAAGGGAGGATTGACTGAAGCGTGACCATCCGGAACTTTTCCTTTTTCACAAAGGTATTTAACTTGCTGAGGTCTAAAATTGGCCTCCAGTCCCCTGTTTTCTTTGGAACTAAAAAGAACCTTGAGTAAGTTCCGGATCCTATTTAGTCCGCCGGGACTGGTTGGATGACTGTTTTCGAGCAACCTTCCTATCTCTATGGTTGCTTGGTCTCGCAGACTGGGTGGAACGTCTGGGAGTTTTTTGGAGTTGGGTGGCATTTTTATGAAGGGAATGTTGTGGCTTCTGGTAACTATGCTTTTTACCCAGGAATCTGATGTAAGATTTAGCCAGGCCTTTGGGTATAAAGCCAAGCGACCCCCGACTGCCTCCAGAGTAGGACAGCCGGGCCTGCACTCAGGAGTGCTGGAAGGGCTTTCCAGAGAAAGTCACTCTGTCGCCCTGATTTTGCGGACCCCCTCTGCCGGCCGGGCGGCGTCTTCCGTTTCTCCCCCCTCCTCTGCCTCTGGAGGGGGCGTCAATTTGGGTGTGCTGAAAAGATCCCAGAGTCTTTCGAAATCACATTTTTCCTCCTCGTTGCCCTTTCGGGTAGGGTCTAGATGGGACGGAAAAACGGACCCCTACGGCAGACAGGGTCTTCCCTTCTTGTTCACACCTCGTGAGAGTCTCCTTTACTTTGGGCCCAAACAAGGAGGCACCATCAAAGGGGGTGTTGGCAAAGGAAGACTTAAAGGCTTCCGCAAAGGAGCATAAGCGCAACCAGGAATGCCTTCTCAGGGCGATCGCTGAAACTGCCGCTCTACTCGACCCTTCGGCTGCGTATGAAATCAGCCTCATGGACGAGTTGACTATGGAATTTAGGGTGTTAAGTTGCGCTGTCACTTTCTCGGCGACAGCAGCATCTGTGTGTCCCTGGAGAGTATCTCCCAGTTCCTTAATGAGATCTCTCTGTAAACACGTGAAATGTGTAAGGTAGTTGAGCGATCGGATGGAAAAAGTCGCCAAACTAAATATGCGCTTCCCATATCTGTTCATTGTCCTACAATCCTTATTAGGAGGATGGACAGAGGAAGATGATTCAGACATCTCTTTCTTAGTGGCTGCCGACACCACCGTAGTATCTACGGGAACTCCTTTTGTAAGATAAGATTTATCTTGGGGGGCCGTCATGTATTTATTTGGTTTACGAGGGACTGGTTCCACTGTATCAGGTGTTTCCCAAGCCCTCCGAGCTATTCGATCCATGAGATCGTCAAAGGGTGGAGTCACCCAGGAGGTAGGAGGTTGAGTCCCAAATGCCTTCAGTAAGACCGATTCATCCACAGAAGGGGTAAGGGTTTGCCGGTCCCCCCTTTGTTTCAGGATTTTCAAAATGTCTGCAAATGAGACATCCTCAGAGGTGGACCGTGGGGACCCTTCTGTTTCATCTAAATCGGTATCAGATGTGAGAGATTCCTGAGGGGAATCTATGTGCCTCCTCTTGCACAGTCGTTTCCTCGGAACATCCTCAGCGGGAGCTTTTGGGGATGCATCTGAGGAACCAGAGTCGCCCTGTGGGGACTTCTGAGGCATTGGGTCTCGACGCTTGGTAGGAACCAAAGGCACAGAAGCAGAACGCGGACCTTTTGGGGAAGGGGACGAAGATACTGATGAAGTATGTGTCTGATCAGACAAGACCTTCCTCATGATGTCAAAGGCACTGGTGCCCCAACCCGAAGATCCAACCCGATCCGAAGAAGGTCGTTTCTCTGGAATCGGAGCCACGGGCTCCGACACCGAGGACGGATCCGAACTGATCTGAGCCGAGGCACCGAGGGGAAGAGTCGGAACCGATATCTCGGTTCGACTATCCCCCCCGGAACCCAGGAAAGATCTTCGGCTCCGAGACTCTCCGGCTGGTTCCGAAGGAGTCAAGGTCAACGGAGCCGATAGCACTACTGGAGGCTTCGGCACCGAGGGCTCTACAATCATCGGTTCTTCGACTCCTAACTCCGATGACTCAGGTCTCGGAGGAGGAAGTGTTGAGGGAACTGGAATAGCTTCGAGTTTCGAAACCAGCTGGGACGAAACCGCGATTAATTGGACAAAGCCGAGTTCTCCATAAGCTTCTGTACCACTCGGTCCACATCGGAGTCGGAAAGGGGCCTCGAAGAACGGGTCGAAGGGATCGAAGCCGTCACCGAGCGAAGGATAGTAGACGGTGGTACCTCTGATACCGGCTCCAAGACCTGAACCTCGTGCAGAGATAAACTCTCGACACCCAGCACCGAAGTCATAGGAGCCGGTGTCCGAATCTGAAAAGAGGAGCTCGGAGCCGATGACTTGGGCTCCGACACTCTTGAAGACTTCGACCCCTTCGAAGACTTAGAAACCTGTTCAGCCTTGTCCAGGGCCTCCTGAAACTCGGGTTTAAGCAACCCTCTGTCAACCAACTTCCTGCGTCTTTCCAGCATGACCCTCCCACTAAAGGAATGACAAATGGAACAGTCTTTGGTCTTTTCTGACATTTTTAAACAAAGGGAAAAATCCAAGAAAAAGGCACAGCACACTTAAGAAAAAATCCCTATATAATACAATTTAAATGTAATATATATAAAATGTAAAAAACACACACAGCACACTATTTTATATATATATATATATATATATATATATATATATATATATATATATATATATAAAATAGAAAAAGTTAAAGGCAAAAAACTTTTTTTTTTTTAAAATACGGTCAATCCTGACAGAAAAAAGCCCGAAGGCCTTTACTAAGAATTTTAAGGTAACTAAACTAGTCTAAACAACAACTATATTACAATACTTATCAAACACTATAAAGAATGAGTATAAATCTGTATAAATAGAAGTATATAACAAGAAAAATAGAAAAAATTTTACTGGCCTGAGCCTCTCAATGCGATCTGCTGCTAGCGGCAAACTAGATCTGAGGGTTAGCACTTGAGGACCATGGGATATTACTGTGCCTCGAGCTTTCTCGAAGATGCAGAGCTAGTGATGCGGCTGACTTGGAGCAGAGGATCGGCTCCGAACCCGTGTGTAAGAACAAACGGCGAGATTGAACAATTTCACATCATTTGGTTTTCTTTTGGTTTCCTGGCTATCTCACCAGTCGAAGATTTGGTTTTGATATATATATATATATATACACACACATACATATATATATATAAATACATGCATGAATAAAAACTTTACCTTCATCTACAAGCAAATACACCACATAGGTTGTAGAAGATAGTGAAGGAAAGATAAACTTCAGAATAACAGGGGAATGGAGGGAGGGTAACCTGGAGTGCAACAGTGAATACACTCTAACATCTACATTTATGGTAAGTGTACACAACTGTACTATGTTCTTCATGTTTCACTGTTGCAGTCATTACATTTAGGTAGAATCCCAAAGTTATGGTTGGGAGACTGAAGCTAAACAGCATTAGGTGCAGCTATAAGGCCCTGCAGCACTGCAGTGGCAAAGCCTGCCCTGGACTTAGAGTAGAGAGGCAAATGGTAATGCTTTGTAAAGGTGTGAACAGAACTCCCAAGTAGCAGCCTCTAGAATGTCTTTGGTTTGTACTCCTCTGAGAAAGGCTGCTGAAGTAGCTGCAGCTCTGGTGGAATGAGACCTAATGCCCTTGGGCACAGGTTTACCATGGTGTAAGTAGCAGAAACTGATGCAGTGGCTTATCCACTTTGAAATTGTCTGTTTTGAAATAGCCTTTCTTTCTGATCCTGCAGCATATGACACTAGTAATTGCTCAGTTTTCCTTAGAGCTTTAGTCCTGCTCAAGTAGAATCTTAGCTGTCTGTGTACATCCAAGGAATACAGAATTCTCTCCCCTTTGTTCTGCGGATTTGGATAAAAAGTTGGCAGATGAATTGTTTGGTTAAGAGCCACACTGGAAACCACCTTAGGCATAAAAGTAGGATTTGTCCTCAGAGACACCCTGTCCGGGTAAAATATGATAAAAGGCTCAACAGCCACAACAGCCATGAGGGCTTGTAGCTCTGAAACTCTTCTTGCTGAAGTAATTGCTAGTAACAGAGCGGTCTTCTATAAGAACTTTACATCAGTGGTAGAAGCTGGTTCAAATGGAGGCAGGGTGAGCTTTTCCAATACATAATTGAGGTCCCATGCAGGTAATGGTGATGACCTAGGGGGCTTTAAATTTTTGGCTCCTCTAAGATACTGCTTTAGTAAAGGAGGAGAAAAGATTGGTGGCTCTGTGTGGTAATGAGCCGAAATGGCAGAGGCATGGATTTTGATAGATGAGAAAGATAGGCCTTTGTCAAGCATCTCAGTTAAGTATTATAATATCTGAAGAATATTTGGTTCTGCTGTATCAGTTCCTTGTGCTTGATTCCAAGCTCAGAATCTCTTCCACTTGTCAGCATAGTACTAGGCCTTCTGGTTTCCAAAATGACATCCATCACAGCTTTACTGAGAGCTGTTGTTTGTATGATTACATGATTAGCCATGCTGCCAGGTGTAGAGTCTGTATTTGATTGTGCAGGATCTGATTGTTTTGCTGGGACAGTAGTTGTGGTCTTTGAGGCAAGGTCCACGCTGAGTATTGAGACAAGTTCCTTAGGATTGGGTACCAGTATTGGCAGGGCCAGTCCGGGGCAATTAATATCACCTTTGGCTTCTCTTGTCTGACTTTTAGGAGGAGCTTGGGTAGAAGAGGCAGAGGAGGAAAGGCATAAACTGATAGGTTTTTCTAACTGAAGGATAGGGCGTCCACTTTCCATGCTTGTCTGTGATAAGTCCTTGTGCAGAATCTTTTCAACTGATAATTTTGAGGAGAGGCAAATAAGATCTATGTCTGGGCTCCCTCATTTCCCTGTTATCATGCTGAAGACTTGTGGATTTAATTTCCACTCGTGAGGATCCATAAGGTTTCTGCTTAAATCGTCTGCCAGAGTGTTCTGTTTTCCTGGCAGGAATTGGGCTTGAAGATGTATTCGGTAGGTCAAAGCTGTGTCCCACAGTGCCATGCTTAATCTGCAAAGGGGGTACGTGTGTGTGCCCCCTTGCTTGTTTATATACCACGACTGTGGTGTTGCCCGTCTTTATCAGTAGATGTCCTGGATGAAGTAAGTCCTTGTAAGCTGTTAGGCCGTTTTGAACAGCTAGCATCTCTTTCTGGTTGATATGTAGATGCATTTGATTTGGGGCCCATATGCCCTGAATGCATCTTCCTGCCATGTGGGCCCCCCAGGCATAATCTGATGAGTCTGTTGTTAAGGTTTGGCTGGCAGGGGGTACAGTGAAGGGCTGTCCCATGTTTTGGTGACAGGCCTTTGCCCACCATAGAAACTCCTGTTGCAGGCAGGGAATGAGAGGAATCATTGTTTCCAGACTGTGTGAATGTTGACTCCATAAACTTTTTAGGTACCATTGAAGTTTCCTCATATACAGTCTTGCAAATGGAATTAGTAGGATGCAGGATGCCATGAAGCCCAGAGCCTACAGAATTTGTCTTGCAGAAGTTTTTGTTGCCATCAGTTTGAAGTAGTCAGTTGCCTTTGTTTGTCTGGCATAAGGTAAGCAATCTGGGCAGTTGTATTCAAGCTTGCACCCAGGTATGTTATCTTTTGAGAGGGTACCAGTTGTGATTTCTTTTTAGTTATTGTGTACCCTAGGCATGTTAGAAGCCTTTTCACAAACGCCAGGTGTCGAAGAAGTGTGTCCTTGTTCTCTTCTTGAAAGAGACAGTCGTCCAAGTAGGATATATTTGTATACTTCTTTGTCTGCAAAATGCAATTACTGGTGCCAGGCACTTTGTAAAGACCCTGGGTGCAGCTGATAAGCCAAAGGGCAGTGCAGGGAATTGGTAATGCATTAAGCCAGCCTTGAATCTGAGGTACCTTCTGCAGGGCTGTCTTATTGGGACATACAGGTATGCCTCTTTTAGGTCTAATGTCGCCAGCCAAGCATTCTTGTCCAGCATGGGCAGAAGTTGCTGCAAAGTCAGCATTTTGAATTCTGGAATGTCCAGGTATGTGTTAAAAACTGACAAATCCAGTACTGGCCGCCAGGCCTTGTCCTTTCTGCGTACCAAGAATAGCCTTGGGTAAAAACCTTGTCCTTTTTCCTGTTCTGGTACTGGTTGAATGGCCCCCATATCCATGAGGGACATAACCTGTTTCTGTGCCTCTGCCCATTGATTTGTGGGCAGATCTGGCCAACCGTTTGCCATTGGCAGAGTGTGGAAATGGAATCTGTATCCCTGTGATACTATGTTTAGTATCCACATGTCCTGGGTTATTAACTGCTAATTTTGAGCAAAAACTGCTAATTCTCCCCCTAAGGGTGCTGTCAAAAGATAAGTCCTTGGTGTAGGCAGAGGGAAGTCATTGGGACTGTTTTCTGTAGGTTTGCGTTTTATCTCCCCCTGATTTGGAGGTAGATGCGCCCCATTGCTTTGACCTGTATGAATCTTGCGCCTGGTATCTGGAACCCTTTGGGCATCTGGATTTGCCCATTTGAGCTCTGTCTGACACAGGAAAGGACCAATTTTTTTGTAGGCCAGTGTCTACTGAATCTTGGTGGC